>NC_058091.1:31535000-31842500 GCF_020171115.1 Neogale vison
TGGTGCCAGGCTCACATTTGGTATCAGACCAAAGTTTTGATGTTTGGGAGAAAATTGATCAAGGTCAAGGATTTGGTGCACCTCAGTCAGTTCTTGGAGCAAGACCAGGAAGACTCCAAACACTATTTTCATCATAATTATTTACTTTTTTTTAAAAATTTGAACGTGTATAATAATTCCCCTTAGTCAAAGAGTTAAAGCCACAGCTGAATAAACCTGCAGTCAATTTAAGTATTCAATCCTAAGGATAGATACAGAAAATCGATGAGTGTGATTGTAAAATGTAGTGATTGGTTTTCTGCGTCCCACGGTGGGTAATAAAGTTCTGTATATTATGAAACACAAACAAAAATGCATGCTTATCGAGACGGAAGACTTCTTCCATTAGGAAACTTTTGTAAGTGGAAATGTTGAAATTGTCGGTTGAACTGTCTGGTGAGTCTAACATCTTCCTTAAGTAAGACACAAGTGACAGGAGGATACAGATACAATAAACGTAGTGGGAAATTAATTTTTCCTTTGCTAGTCCTAATTTTTCCTTTGCTAATCCCACCCCCAGCCCCAAATTCGCCACGAAACAATGTTAGCGTTGGCAGTGTGTGGAGACGTCAGGCAGAGTATGTAATAGAGCGTCAGAACTCTTTTTATTTTTTTTATTTTTATTTATTTGACAGAGATCACAAGTAGGCAGAGAGGCTGGCAGAGAGAGAGCAGGAAGCAGGCTCCCTGCTGAGCAGAGAGCCCGATGCGGGACTCGACCTGAGCCGAAGGCAGAGGCTTTAACCCACTGAGCCACCCAGGCACCCCGTGGGCGTCAGAACTCTTAAGTAAAAGATATTACGTTCCCTGGGCTTCCGAGGCCGGGCGGGTTAGCAAAAGCTGGCTCAAAGAGGAGACTCACACGCCGCCCGCTGGCGGAGCTGCTGCGGCTGCTTCCCGTGGGCCCCCCACGCCGCAGCTGCGCCCCCTCCTCGCGGTCTGTCGCCGTTCTTCGGGTGGAAGATACAAGAACTTCAAGTTCTGTTGGAATTCCGTGCGTGAGACTGGCCCGCGGGCACCGCAGGTTTCTCCGGCTCCAGCTGAAGCCCGAGGCTTGGAGAGGGAGCGCCGCAGTCTCGGTTCGCCGCTCCGGACGGAAGTGGAAACCCCTCCGGGCCCCCCAGGACGCCCCGCACCCTGCGTGGGTACCCGCGGGAAGCCGCCGGGGGGTGGCGCAGTGCCCCAAGCCGTCCTCTAGGCTGCGCTTCAGGCACTAACTCGGCCTTCAAACCCGAGTCCGCGCCTTGTCCAGAGCGAAGTGGGTCGGGTCGCGAGGAAGAACGTGGCGGGGTGTTGCTGTTTTTGTTTTTGTTTGGGGGAATTTTTCCTTGGAGGCCCCCCCTGCTGCCTGGAGGAGGCGGGGGAAGGGCATCGCTCCCTGGAGTCCTGCAGGACTGAGCCGCAGCTGGGCCGAGGCAGTCGACAGGTGTGTGCCCCCGAACCCTGGAGCACGGGGAGGCGTCTGGGAGCGAGAGCAGACGCCGCCAGGCGAGTCCGTCGGGACGAGTCGTCTCGCGTGGAGCCTCTCCGGGTCTGTTAGTGGCGCTGTCCGTCGGCCGGCGCTGCGGGAGCCGGAGGTGCACGAACCAGACCAACGTGGACCGGGTAGACGCGCATGCCACCCAGCGCCGCCCTGCTCCGCTTTCAGCTCCTCGGTTCAGCACAGTACTGCTCGTCTGGATCAGTTCCCTAGTGGCAGCCTCCAAAGGAAGCGCCGTGTAGCCGTCACTTCCCTATTCTCAGCTCTTAGAGCTGTAACCGGCGCACAGAAACGCTCGGGGGGGGGGGGGGGGGGAGGATAATGGTTCATTCATTTAACAGGTGTTTGTTGATTGCTCATGCTGTGCCAGGCACGGACGCTGACTCGAACCACGCAGACCAGGCATCTGGCCTCAACACGCCTGTATTTACAGTTAGTTGAATAAATGAAGAAAAGAATTAGGCACCAAGAACAGCTGTAGAAAAGAAGATGGCACCTCTGGGCCACCTTTCCATAGGTCACCTCAGAAAGGACAGGACAGGAAAACGGGGTCCCGGACATAGAACTAGAACCACCCTTCCCTCTTCCTTGTGTTTCCAGGGTGAAGGGAATAGGGTAAAGGATGACAGGAGGGATCTCTCGCAGTGATCAGCTTTGCATTCTGTGGGCAAATTACCTACTTTCTTACGGTATGAAATGCTCTGTTCTGAATGTTTGTGTCCTCCCCAAATTAGTAAGTTGCAACCTAATGTCCAGTGTGATGGTATTAGGAGGTGGGACCTTAAGGAGGTGCTTAGGTCACCAGAATGGCCCCCTCATGAATAGGATTAGTGCTTTTTTTTTTTTAAAGATTTTATTTATTTATTTGACAGAGAGAAATCACAAGTAGACAGAGAGGCAGGCAGAGAGAGAGAGGGAAGCAGGCTCTCCGCTGAGCAGAGAGCCCAATGCGGGACTCGATCCCAGGACCCTGAGATCATGACCTGAGCCGAAGGCAGAGGCTTAACCCACTGAGCCACCCAGGCGCCCGGGATTAGTGCTCTTAATAAGAGACCCCATAGGGATCCCTTCCCCTTCTGCCACAGTGAGGACACAAGGAAGAGACAAGCTGCCCTCTGTGAATCAGGAAGTAGGGTCTCACCAGAGTGCTGTCTATCTGTGTCATGATCTTGGACTTCCCAATCTCCAGAATTGTGAGAAATAAATGTTGACTGTTATTAAGCCTCCCCAGTGTATGGCATTTTGTTATAACATTCTGAATGGGCTAAAATGGTCAATATATATATATATATATATACTAGGGAGAGAGGTCTTTAAGGTCTAAATGTAAAGGTCTTTAAGGTCTAGATGTAAATTTACATCTAAATGTAATTTGCCAGTCTATTCTCATGACATTAAGACAAAGACCATAAATAAGGAAATAAGGGACAATAAATAAGAGAATAAGGGAATAAATAAGAAAGGGAATGAGGAGAAAGGAGTTCAGTTCAAGGATTGGGAAAACAATAGAACGGTGGGGTTAACACTAGGTCCCTGGTCCCTTCTTACAAAGAAACAGTTAAGTTTAAGTTTACGAATTCCTCATTGTTTTAACATAGATCAAGGACTGATAGTTAAAGGAATTAGAATCACAAAATAAGTAGGTCCTCACCCTGATTACCTCCCTGGGAAGTGGAAGTCTTGATAATACTTGTTACTCCAGGGCACCTGGATAGCTCAGTCGGTGTAACATCTGCGGTTGGCTCAGGTCACGACCCGGGGACCCTGAGATCCAGTCCCACTACCCTCTCCTCCCTGCTAGATATCTCTTGTCTTTCTCTCTGTCTCAAATAAATAAATAAATAGGTTCTTTAAAAAACAAACAAACAACAACACTAGTTACTCCACTTCTTTTTAAGCTACTTTAGCCTCTGGCTATGAAAAGATCTGCTTAGATCTTATTGTAAAGGTGACTAAGTAATGACACAGACAGGTCAATGCCACTGAAAGAAAATTAACGTTACTCACAGTTCCCCTGGAAACAAGAGGCACAGCTCACCACATAAGGCCACAGGAGGAACAGGTTTTGGTTAGGAAGAAAAGACAGGAGCAAGCAGTATGTTTAGGCGAGAATCTTTATTTGGGTTCCTGTGGGAAAGGTAAGTCAGGGCAGAGTGAACAGTTTAAGTTTGGCTAGTTTTGATAATTTCCTGGGGTTTGGGGCTATATGGGTGGTCCCTAATTGCCTGGCACTTGGTGCTGGGATGATGGAGGCCGAGGAATATTGCCTCCTGGCGTATAAGGGCTAGATAAAGGAGCTCAGGCTCTGGATTGGCTGGTTTGCATATCAAAGACATGCCAGGAGCTGAAAGCTTCGCAATCTCTACAAATTGGCTAGCCCTGATAAGGGCAGTCGCTCCCCAGCCAGAAGGATTGTTTAAAATGTCAAAACATGGTAATAGAAAATAAAAAATATGATTAATACAGCCTGGGGTAAGAGAAAGGAACAGAAATTTCTTGTGTTCTTTGGACAGAATGCCCCCGAGAGTCTAACCTTTGGTGGGCACCATTCTTTTCTTTATCTCTAGAAAATGACTTTGGAAAAGCAGTTGATTAGTTTGGGTGGAGGGGTGATGGAATCAAGTGAAAAAGCCTGAAAAACAGGTTCAGAGAAGTAGGATCCAAGGAGCTTCTTTGAATTTGGAATCTGAGTCTGTAAAGCCTTTCAGTTATTCAACAAATCTCATTTTCCCAAGAACTTCTCTGTATATGACCCCAACATTGGGAAGTAGGTCCAGCAGGTATTATTATTCTGATTTTAAAACTGAGTCTCAGATAAATTAAGTCATTTGTCCAAGGTTCTGTGATTAGTTCATAGAAGAACCCTTGTTAGTGTCTTGGCCTGCTGCATAGCTCAGTATTCTGTGTGCCATTCCTAAACAATATATTTGTATTTCAGCAAGCACATTTTTAAAAAAAATGTAAATCAATACATATTCATTGAGGGATTGCTAGTAATTAAGTGCCTCATACAGTATGAAGGCCTTTGGGAGTGTGATTTTTACTGGTCCCTAATTTATTCAGTGCAGACACATAGCTGGTTTGTTCCTTCTTAGCAGTATCATTAAGACACAGAAGTCATACACACTCCAGATATACACACTGGTTTTCATCTTGGCCCTGCCATATTATATATGTGGATCTGGCTCTTCACTTAACCTTTCTGCCCAAGTTTTGTCATCTATAAAAGAAGCGTACTATCTACTTAACAGGCTTGTTAATAGGACTAAATAAAACATGTACCTGCCACTGTTAGCTATGTTTCAGGTGCCGAATTCGATTTGACATAGATAGAAGGTCAAGAATTGATCCCCCAGCAACTGAATAAGTATTTCTGTAATCAATAATGTGAATTTAAAAGAGAACTCATAATAAAAATGTTTCAAATCATTATTATTATACTTATCATTTGTAAGGAGAGATAGGATCAGAGCTATAACTCACCGAAGTCAAATGTTTTCTATTACAGTTAGACTGAACCATGGTTTCCAAATAAAACTTTTTTTAAAAAAGATTTTATCCATTTATTTGACAGAGAGAGATCACAAGCAGACGGGGTGGGGGAAGCAGGCTCCCTGCTGAGCAGAGAGCCCGATGTGGGACTCAATCCTTGGACCCTGAGAGTGGAAGGCAGAGGCTCAACCCACTGAGCCACCCAGGTGCCCCCAAATTAAACTTTTAAGTGAGCTTATCTAAGGCAATTTTTTTACTGACCTTGGGTAGGGATTCTCTTTCCTCCAGTGTTGCCATTAATCACCTCTAGTTAAATAATTAGTCCCATAAGACCATTTGAAGCCTTTCATTATGTGTTATATTTCTTGATATCCCTCCTCCTATCACATCAGAAAAAGAGAAAAGAAGAAAAGAAAAATATGATAATGTTTCTCAACCTTGGCACTATTGGGCTGAATAATTAACTGATGTGGGGGGACGTCCTGTGCATTGTAGAATGTTTAGCAACATCCCTGGCCTCCAGCCAATAGATGCCTAGAGTGCCCACCCCACTGCTGAAGAAAAATGTCTTCAGAGAATCCCAAATGTTCCATGACTTTCAAAATAATCCCTAGACATACAGATACAATCATGAGCAGCAACAGAAAAGGGAGTGATTTTCTACCCCCTCCAAATGCTTTAAGACTAGAGACAACCTTGTCCAGAACCTCTCAGTGGATTTTTCTTCTGTTGCATTAGCCAGGATTGCACATGCCCAAGCCTCAACCAACCACATGCAAGGCAAAAGGGAGCCAGCACTGCCTTTAGAGTCAGTCAAGTGAGATACTGCTCTAGTATCTGAAATTTAGCGTGTATATCATTAAGAGTATATATAATTCAGGGCCTGAAATTTAGAGTATATACAATTTTTACAATAAACCTTTTTAGAAAAAAATTACAGAAAAATTGCAAAGATAATACAGAAAATTTCTGTATATCCTTTACCCAGTTCTTGCTCGATAATATTAGCATCTCATATAACTAAAGTACAACTTGTTGAAATTAAGAGGCTAATACTGGTACGTTACTATTAACTAAATCCCACACTTTACTCAGATTTTTCCCACTAATCCTCTTTTTCTGTTCCAGGATATCACCTTATATTTAGTTATCAAGTCTCCCCCTTCTCTCTGGTCGGTGAGAGTTATCAGTCTCTCCGTGTTTTTGAAGACCTTGGCAGATTGAGGAATCCTAGTCAAGTGTTCCATAAAACATCTCTCAATTTGGGTCTGATGCTTTTTCTCATGACCAGTTATGGGGTTATAGGCCTTTGGAAGGAAGACCAGGAGGTAAAGTGCTCTACTTGTAACATTATGTCTGGTGTATATACTATCAACATGACTTTACCACCGCTGTTGTTAATTTTTATCATTTGGTGAAAGTTGTGTTCACCAGGTATCTCCTTTACAAAGTTACAATTTTTCTCTTTCCATAATCCATTCCTTGGAAGCAAGCCACTAATTTCAACTCATACTGAAGGGGAGAGGGATTAAGTTCCATCTCATGGTGGGGGGTAATATTTACATATATTGTTTGGAATTCTTCAGTAAAAAAGTTTTATCTCTTTTTATCCATTTATTTATTCAATTATATATCAGTATGAATTCAAAGAAATGTATTTTGTTATGTGTGTTATAATTGCTCATGTTGTTTCAGTTTAGGCTATTGAGGTCTCTTTTAGGTTGACTCCTGTGTTCTGATATAGTCCCAATCTTTTGTTTTTGGAGCACTTCTTTTGCCCCTCATTGGTAGTATGAGCCAAGACCACCTTGTCTTTTCTCTGCTCAGTCTTAGGATTAGCCATTTCTCCAAGGATCCTGGGTTCCTTTTATTGGAGTGTGGTATTTACAAACCAAGATTTGGGTGTGAGTATACTCATTACAATTGGGTATCAGTGCTTTCAACTCCTCTCAGGAGATGAAACTAAAAAACAGATATGTTACATACATGTATACAAACTTATGTATACCTACTCCATACCTATCTGTATATATACATGAGCAGAGCTAGTTCTGTAATTTCTGATTCTAATCCATTACCATAGAGTTCATTCTGTCTTTCTTTCCTCGATGATTCATAACATCTTTCTCTGATGATGAGAAACCTGGCTCCCATTATGAATTATCCATTTACTTATGTGTTCAACCTCAGCATGCATATTCAGAATTATTAATCGATTCTCCTGTGAGAAACCATTTAAAAACCAAAGTACAATGTTTATGTACAGTTCTTTCTGTTTTTAGTCTTTCAGGTTCCAGTGGAATACATTTCTAAATCAGAACATTTATAGAGACGGCGATCCGACAAAATTTTTTGCTCTAAGCCTCACACCCTAGCAGTGGTCCTGTTCTCTTTTCCATTAATTCTATTATTATTTTAATGCTTGGTGCCTATTCTCCCACATTTTTCTTCTTGATCAAATATAAATAAGTACACAAGGATATAGATACTGTATAGGTGTATTTGTTCTACAGAAGACATTTGGCCTGGGGTTAGAGTTTGAGAAAAGGAATGTTTTAGAAGCAACCCAAGCACTTCTAAGGCAAAGTCATGGTTAAGGATCACCACTCTAAGCCAATCATGGTCATTCTAATCAAGGCTACCTCTAGACAATACTTCTTGTGTGTGACCTTTACCTATGTAGACAAGCAAATAGAAGAAATAACTAGAAGATGAAGTAAAGTGGAACAGAAGTGGAAAGCTTATGATGTAGACAAAAGCTGAAGAGCATACAGACAAAGTTAAAGGGAACAGAGATGATGAAGGAGACAGAGTGGGGAGACTGTATGGGCCAGTTGGGAACAAAAAAACAAAACACACAGAGAGAAATAAGTCTCAATTCAGGACAGTTTTCTAGGTACAATTCTAATGTCAATCATGTTTCGTTAGAGTGAACTGTAAACTTTAGCAACCAAAAGAGTCTAATTAAAATATATAGATTGAAGTAAGAGTGAATAAAAAGAAGGAAGGAGGGGGCGCCTGGGTGGCTCAGTTGGTTGGACGACTGCTTTCAGCTCAGGTCATGATCCTGGAGTCCCGGGATCGAGTCCCGCATCGGGCTCCCAGCTCCATGGGGAGTCTGCTTCTCCCTCTGACCTTCTCCTTGCTCATGCTCTCTCTTACTGTCTCTCTCTCAAATAAATAAATACAATCTTTAAAAAAAAAAAAAAAAGAAGGAAGGGAATTGGCAAGTGTTGCAGGGATAAAGGATTGTAATGGAAGAAGAGAGCATTCTGTTTATAACCAGATGGTAAGATCTATTCTGAGTTTGGGTTTGAAGAGAAAGATATAGTAAAGTCATATTTCAATCATTTGAGACAGATGGACTTCCTCAAGGCTTGGGGTTCTGAGTCTCATTCTTGCAGACTCAGAAACCTGAGTTTACCTTATCTAGATCATCTCTCAGGTGTGGCCACACAGTAATCCATCCTGCAGAAATTAATAATTAAAAACCTAATATAAATTTATTGGTTTATATGGACAATTAATAATTGACAAATTGATTGGGTATTTTTGTTTGCTGTTGAGAGCATTATATTTCCATAGGCAAATCCATGTGAAAAGCCAAATTACTATTGGGAGATTGCTTGGTAAGTATACAATTTAGATTAATAGGAGTTAGTTGGAGTTAGTGTTATTAAGTTACAACACTCATATGTATCCACTTCTAAGAACATACCTGCTGAAGAGCCTCGATACTTAAGTCTTTGAGCCAGAGTCACTGAAGGTACTGCAGAAATCAGAATAATACACCCCGCCCCTGTAGTCAAAGATATCTCAAAACTTAATATCCAGAACCTGTAAATATGTTAGGTTAAATGACAAAAAGGAATTAATATTGCAGATGGAATTAAGGTTGCTAATTGGTTGAATTTAAAATAGATTATTCTAGATTATTCAGGTGGGTCCAATGTAATAAACACAAGCTTTAAGTATGGAAAAGAGGCAGAAGAGTCAATGTTAAAGTGATGATTTGTGAGAGTTAATTGGCATTATTAGCTTTGAAAATGAAAGGGAGCATGAGCCAAGGAATGTGGGCAGCCTCTGCAAGTTGGAAAAGGCAAGAAAAACAGATTCTCCACTAGAGCTTTTAGAAAGGACCACAGCCCTGCTGACTCCTTGATTTTAGCTCAGTGAGACCCACCCATTTAGGACTTCTGAGCTCTAGGATTATGAGATTTGAAAAATTGTGTTGTTTTAAGCCACTGTTTATAGTAATTTGTTATAGCAGCAATAGGAAAATCATATACTCTGCTAATTTGACCTTTCTGATTACCATTTATATATTCCATAAATTTTCCTTTCTTCCTTTCTTTTTTAAGCAAAATAATGTAATAATTTAGTGTTAACTTTTAGTTGCAATCACAATCCTGACAGGCATCCCAAGGTGGATCACCTTGACCAGACTGAAGTGTTTACCCATATTTGGATTTCTTTTTTGTTCTGGGGAATCTTCTAAGAAATGGGCCAATTTTTGGTCCCAGGGCTCTTCAGGCAATAAGAATATTAGGCTCTGGTTCTGAGGTTTCTTTATGATATACACTGTGTTCTCTCAAAGGCCATTCTAGACTCCCTGAAACCAGAAAGTGAATTCCGGAATCCCTAAACTGTTTGGGGATTCTAGACCTAGAGGTATACAGGGCAGAGCAAATGCCTCATGGCATAAATAAACTGGCACATTGTAAATCAACATACTTGATTATTTTTCTCTGTGGAGTGCAGAAGGATTAAAGTATCAAGGACTAGAATTAAGAGGCAGAGTACATATTTGTATCAAGGTAGCACTATTTTCCTTGTCTCTGAAAACAGAGTTCTTTTAGTCCAGATTGTAGAATCTAAACTTGTTTTAAATAATAAAATCTAAAAGTAAAAAAAAAGTAAAATGTAAGAGGGTTTTTTTAAAAATTTTATTTATTTGTCAGAGAGAGAGGAGCAAGAGCGAGCACAGGAAGACAGAGTGGCAGGCAGAGGCAGAGGGAGAAGCAGGCTCCCTGCCAAGCAAAGAGCCCGATATGGGACTGGATCCCAGGACGCTGGGATCATGACCTGAGCTGAAAGCAGCTGCTTAACCAACTGAGCCACCCAGGTGTCCCAAATGTAAGAGTTATTGAGCTCTTACCATGTACTAGGCACTGTTCCAATTTCATTTAAGTTTCATTTAAACCTCTCCAGAACTCTATGGCTTAGGAACTCTGATTATCCCTGTTTTACAAACAATGAAACTGAGTGATGAAGTAGTTTGATCACGTTTACTGGCTTAGACGGAATGGAATTCATATGTGGAAGTTCTGATACCCAGGGGTATTTAGAAATGGGGCCTTTGGGAGTCAGGTAAGTTTAGATGAGATCATAAAGGTGAGGCCCTCATGATAGTATCCTTATTGTCTGTCTCTGCACCACGTGAGGACTCAATGAGAAGACACCCATCTGCAAGTCAAGAAGACAGTTCTCTCCAGGAATCAAATCTGCTGACATGTTGATCTTGGACTTCCCAGCATCCAGAACTGTGAGAAATAAATGTCTGTTGTTTAGGCCACCCAGTGTGTGTGGTATTGTTACAGCCGTCTGAGCTAAGACAGTTACACAACTAGTAAGTGGCAGAGCTGTTACCTGAACTTGATCAGTCTAATTTAGAGACTGAGTTCTTTTTGAAAGATTTTATTTATTTGACACAGAGAGACACAGTGAGAGAGGATTCACGAGGGGAGTGGGAGAGGGAGAAGCAGGCTTCCCACTGAGCAAGAAGTGCAATGCTGGGTTCCATCCCAGGACCCTGAGACCATGACCTGAGCTGAAGGCAGATGCTTAACGACCGAGCCACCTAGGCGCCCCAGAGACTGAGTTCTTAACTAGTATCTTTTACCATAAGTTAGCGGTTTACTCATCTTCCACAAATACGTGTATCCAGAAATTAAAGGGATGCATAGTGAATGACCAAATAGAGGAAAGGATATTTCCACAATAAAGACTATTAGTATCAGGGAAAATTACAAGAATACTTTAATTAAAAGTGAGAAGATGTGTGGGGTGCCTGGGTGGCTCAGTGGGTTAAGCCTCTGCCTTCGGCTCGGGTCGTGATCTCAGGGTCCTGGGATCGAGCCCCACATCGGGCTTTCTGCTCTGTGGGGAGCCTGCTTCCTCCTCTCTCTCTTCCTGCCTCTCTGCCTGCTTGTGATCTCTATGTCAAATAGATAAATTAAAAAAAAAAGAGAGAAGATGTGGATGACTGGAAGGCTCATTCGGTTAAGAGTCTGTCTTCGGCTCAGGGTCATGATCCCAGGATCCTGGGTAGAATCCCATAGGAGGCTCCTTGCTCAGCCGGGAGCCTGCTTCTTCCTCTGCCGGCCTCTCTCTCTCTCTTTCTCCCTCTCTCTCTCTGTCTGACAAATTAAAAAAAAGTGAGAAGATGGTCTCCAAAAATAGTGTTTGGGAAGAGAAACTTGTACTACAAGCCTGGAATAATGTGTTTATAGTAGTTTAATCATTATAGTTTTATCATGAAAAGCTCACTGCACTGGGAATCAAAAGAACTAGATTCTTGCTGTTTTGCCACTAACCAGCTAAGTAAGCTTGATAAAGCCACTACATTTCTAGGTTCTAGTTTCTGAGAATAGCATTCATACTTCTGAAGGAGGCATTGTAGGAAAAAGAATAAAGGGGCACCTTTTTAAGTGTCGTTAAGTGTCTGCCTTCAGCTCGAGTCATGATCCCAGAATCCTGGGATCGAGCCCCATATTGGGCTCCCCTCTCCACTCCCCCTGCTTGTGTTCCTTCTCTATCTATCAAATAAATAAATAAAATCTTTTAAAAAAAGGAATAAAAACTTTTTTTAATCCACAGGGGAATCAATATTAGCATCAAGAATTTCTTGATCATATACTTATTTGAAAAGTACAAGCTAAGTAAAAAATTAGAAGGGACAAGACTGATTAATTCCAGTAAGTGATTAAGTAAGTGATTGAGTAGTGAGGACTGAGAAATAATACTAAAATTATAAAGAAAGGTTAAAAAAAACTATCAGTAAAATTAAGCCTACATGACATCTTCTTTTGCATCCAGGTAAAGTGGGATTTCTAGGCATTTTAAGAGCTTTTATCAATTGCTCTATCCCATCAGAGATATCCTTAAATTAAGTTGGCTTTTGGTTCAAGTCAGTTCAATTCAACCTACATTTACAGGGTAACTTCCGAGATGATTTGCCCTGAAACTAAGCTTCATTCAGGACAACCACTGGGAGTGCCAGAGCTGCTGGGAATATGAAGTTCTGATGGGAAGCAGAAACCGGTTTGCAGACAGAAAACATTTCTATGTAACATTTTTGGTAAATTGCCTAAAAATATCCACAGAAGAAAGTGACCTGATCTCCAAGGCCTTAGTCATTTGTTTGATTTCTATTTTGCATTCTAATACTCAGTTTTTGACCTCTGTCCATAACACTACATTCTTTCTCTTCAAGCACCTTGCCCTCCATTTATACATCACTTTCAAATACCAGTATCTTCTGTGCTTACCGCATGTTATGCTTTGAACTTTTAGAGATACAAAGATGAAGGAGCTCACAGTTTTGTAGGAAGAGTGCAGAATTAGACATAAAACAGTGCTAGTCTAGTGGTAGAAACAGTGTAATCGGGGCACATGAACAAAACATTTTACAATGCTAATTTGTGTCCTTAGCTTTTGAAAGATACTAAACTGCCCAAACCTCTGGGAATTGGAATTCTGAACCTCTGTGAAGTAGTCTGTGGCCTGGTGTTTCTTAAGCTACCACTTTTCAAACTTTTTTGACTGTGATCTGGAGTGTGGCAGACATGTGTTCATCAAACGTACTACATGTTCCCCAGCATTTCTCAGCCTCCCTTGCAGTTAAGGTAGATCATGCACCTATTCTCGTCAATGGGTCAGGAGAGGAAGGGATTGTACTGTTTCTGGTTCAAGTCTCTTAACACTGATTAAGAGCCAGTGAGAGTCCTCTGTGCTCTCTTTAGAAAGATATTTAAGCCTAGAAGCAAAGAACCAAGAGGCAATAGTTGAAGGATGAAAATATGCTGGATCCTTAAAGATCTGGAGGACAACCACCAAGGAGGTCAATCTACTTCACATCAGACTTTATGGTAGTGACATGCGACATATAAAATATTTTTATGTTAAGTCACTGACATGCATTTCACATCTGGACCCAGTGTGTATGCATGTGTGTGTATGAAACAAAATTTTAAAATAATACGACTGTAATACTTGCTGTTTCTGACATAGTTATATTTTCATTCAGGAAAATGCTCATCAGACTTACAATGTCACTACACTCTAATTGGTCTCCACCCACAATGTGAAAAATAATGTTTTTAAGGGGCACCTGGGTGGCTCAGTGGGTTAAGCCGCTGCCTTCAGCTCAGGTCATGATCTCGCGTCGGGGGATCGAGTCCCGCATCGCGCTCTCTGCTCAGCAGGGAGCCTGCCTCTCTGCCTACTTGTGATCTCTCTCTGACAAATAAATAAATAAAATCTTAAAAAAATGTTTAAAAAATATTTTTGAAGTTTTTCTTATTTTAACTTTAATTCCATTATAATTAACATACAGCGTTATATTAGTTTCACGTGTACAACAGGATGATTCAACAATTCCATACATTACTCAGTGCTGATCACTGATATGTGTCTCTGAATCCTCTTCACCTTTTTAGCCCATCACCACTCACCTCCTCTCTGGCAACCACCAGTTCTCTATGCTTAAGAATCTGGTTTTTTGGGACGCCTGGGTGGCTCAGTTGGTTAAGCAGCTGCCTTCGGCTCAGGTCATGATCCCAGCGTCCTGGGATCGAGTCCCACATTGGGCTCCTTGCTCAGCAGGGAGCCTGCTTCTCCCTCTGCCTCTGCCTGCTATTCTGTCTACCTGTGCTCGCTCTCTCCCTCTCTCTCTCTCCGATAAATAAATAAAATATTTAAAAAAAAAAAAAGAATCTGGCTTTTTGTCTCTTTTTCTTTCTCCATTTGTTTTGTTTCTTAAATTGCGTGTGAATGAACTCATATCCCATTTTCCTCCTCTTATTTCGCTTAGCTGAAAAATAATGTAAAGCTGCTCAAAACATTGGTCGTCTAGGAACAGCTTTCAGGTGTATCCAATTGTTTAGAATAGGAAGATTTACAATAAATGCAATGTCACAATGATAATAAAAATGGGAAATACAGAGTATTTCATCTTGTAAAATTAAATTATTGCATTTTGGCTGTATGTTTCTATTTGGCATCCATATGTGAATACACACACATACATACATACATACGTAATAAAGGAAAACTGTTTTTCACTGTTCCGCAAAACCGGTAGTCTCTGGCACTGAAACGTATTGCTGCTCTAAAATTTGCATTCCAAAAAATAAAAATAAAAAATAAAATAAAATGTGCATTCCAATCCTAAAGGACTCCATTAAGAAAGTATTCGGCTTGGTGCAGGCAAATTTTGGTAGATCCCTGAGGACAAAATAAGCTTTATTCCTTTTCTCAATAACAGGAGAAAGAACTGAAGTCAGGAAATCTTATAATTAAACGAAGTGCCGTAGCGGCGGTCTGTAAAATGAAGCAGCAAGATCCCAGACCGGCCTAGCTTTCCTCCCCACTCGCTGAATGGACGTCGCTCAGAGAAAACAGCTCTCGAGCTCTAGGCCGGAACCGGAAGGAAACTCTCGCGCGAGCCTCCCGAGCGCCGGGAGCCTTCTGTGAACACTAGTTCCCGCCCCGTCAGTGCGCCCACAGGCTGCCTGCTCCCCGCCGGCTGGCTTCCTCTGCTACTGCGGGGCGGGCCGGAACTTTTATCCATAGGAACGGGTTTACACTGTAGAGTGTTGCCGGCCGGCGTCAAGGAGAATAGAGTGCCATCCTCTTCCTCTCACCGTAGCCGCCGCGGAGCGGAGCCGAGCAGATCAGATCCAGGAGCGCGGTTACCGGGCGGGCTGGGTCTATGGTCGCTCCGCGGGCCGCTCCGCCGGCTGGTGCTTTTTTATCAGGGCAAGCTGTGTTCCATGGCAGGGAACTTTTGGCAGAGCTCCCATTAGTAAGTGATCTTCTGTCTCGTCGCCCGGGGCTTGCTCTTGGGAGTCGGTGAGGACGGGGCCTGCGACTCCCTTTGGCCTGGATCCCGGCCCCTGTCCCGAGCGCCGCGGGGTCTCCCGGGAGGCGGCAGCGGCCGGAAGCGGGATGCACTTTTCTCTGGCGACTCCCCTCTCCCCGCCCCCTGGCAGCATTTCGGGGGGAAGGGCAGGGGCTGAGGGGGTTCGGTCTCCGGGGAAGGAAGGAGTTTAACTTCCAGTTCTTGGATAATCTAGGCCTGGAAGCGGGGTGGGGTGGGCTGCTGCGGTGGGATGGGGTGGGATGGGCCCAGGTATAGGAAGCGTGGCCCGGTTCCGGACTGTGAGGCCGGCTCCTCGGGACAGTTGGGGTTCGCTTTTGCCTGGGCTCTCTCTTCCGTTGCCGGCATTGTAGTCTTTTGTCGTTGACCTTCTCTCTTGAGTGGATTTAATATTATTCCGAGGAGAGATCCAGAGTCAGTGTTGGGTCTGCTCTCTCGCCGCTTCTTGCCATTACCTTATGCCTAGATGGAGTTGCATTATTGGTTAGGTATAGGGCAGGTGCTCTCAAATTATCCATTTCATTAGTCTGTGCCTTATACTTGAGGCATATATTTTCTTGTGACTTCGCCAATTTCTTGAACCCATTTCATGAGTTTTTGTTTTTGTTAGTAACCATGGAAGAACTAGAGCAATATTAAAAACGTGTAAATACATATATCCCATACATACATTTGTTTAGGCCGAAAGGTGGGTGATGCGACTAACAGAACTTTGACCAGGCTTTCTGCTGCACGGTTGAAAGATGAACAGAGCTGGATACTGTTATATTTTAGTGTAAATATGTCTGAATGCCAAGAGAGCGTTAGTAACTGTGTTAAACTTTGATTCTGTGAAGATGATGGATTCCTATTCATTCTGCTTTTAGTCCTTTGTAAGAGAAGAAAACAATGGGGTTGGAAACCTATTTTCAGAACAGCTGGTTTGCCCCTTGCTGTAAATGATTATGTGGAGATGAAATTCTGTAGAAGCCCTACTTCTAATCATATTTTTATTTGGCACTCTTTTGCTCAGTGTAATACTTGCTTGGGCAAAATTAAAATATAGAAAATTTAGTGAAGAAGGGGTAGTATTTTTTATTTTTATTTATTTTTTTAAAAGATTTTATTTATTTATTTGACAGAGAGAAATCACAAGTAGATGGAGAGGCAGACAGAGAGAGAGAGGGAAGCAGGCTCCCCGAGCCCGATGCGGGACTCGATCCCAGGACCCCAAGATCATGACCCCAGCCGAAGGCAGCGGCTTAACCCACTGAGCCATCCAGGCGCCCCTAGTATTTTTTTTTTAAGATTTTATTTATTTGTCAGAGAGATAGGAGCTAGAGCGAGCACAGGCAGGCAGAGATTCAGGCAAAGGCAGAGGGAGAAGCAGGCTCCCTGCCAAGCAAGGAGCCCGATGTGGGACTCGATCCCAGGACACTGGGATCATGACCTGAACTGAAGGCAGCTATTTAACCAACTGAGCCACCCAGGCGTCCCCAGGGATAGTATTTTGATAAACTTTGAAAGAAGGTGAAAGAATTGACAGGTAGCTAGGTGTTAGTTATCAGAAGTTACAGCCATTTTTCAACTTAAAAAAAAAAAAAGATCCTACCTGCCTTTTGATAAATGGTCTCATTACGCTTTCATTTATTTTTGGCATAATGAGACCATTTATCAAAGGGGGAGCAGTATCTATAATACTTGTTTTTTTCACTTTGGAAACATAAAATTGTTATACTGTTAAATGTGCCTCCCCCCCCCAAAAAAAAAGTGTTTAAATGTGCTTTTTTGAAAGCGCCCTTGCCTTACAATTCAAATAGTCCTGGAGAAAGGGGTCACTGAGATCTCTTGAGGATCACGAAGTGCCTGATCTGCAAAAGGTTACAAGTGAGAAAGACAAGGCAATCAATTCTGGGAAAACAAACCAACAAAAAGATTACAAAAACCATTGTTCTAGGTGATTTTGGTAAAAGAGAAAAATTGACGTGAACTATGTTGTATATCATGGTTTGAAGATGCGCAGTTTAACATTTCTGAAATGGGCATGACAGTTTTTTTCTTAGTAGCACGTGATATAATGGTAAATTTTACAAACAGTGTAATCTTAAATTTTATGAGATTTCCTATTTATAAGTGTTCTTGGTTTAACCTCCATACTATATGCTATGAGGAAAAACTTGAATACTTGTGAAATTTATTGTTTTTAAAAACCTTAAATGACTGTAAGGATGGAATTAATGATAATGCCAGAACATAGCGAATCACAGTATTTTTTAGAAAGTTGAAGTAGAGCACAACATATTCTTTGACCTTAACTGCAGTTTTAAAAGTGGAAGGGCACTGAATACTAGGGGTTGACTGAACTAGTGAAGAGATAACAGAAATAAAAAAGTACAAAATCAGTTCTGGGTATTTTATTGTATCAAAGAGGAAACTGAAAATACAGTTACATAATATCAAGGAAATAACCTGATGAGATCAATATATATCCATACCTATGGGATGTAGCCAAAGTCAGTTATAAACAAACATCCAGAATAACTGAGAGAATAAAAATAAGTCAAAATAGTCTATTTAAGAATATTAAAAAGAAAATGGTGGAATAAATCCAAGGGGGGGAAAAAAGACTTAAAAAGGTAACACTGATAATAACATATTAAAAGGAAAAATAGTCAAATTATAAGCGCTGATTCTTTGGAAGGGAAAATCAAAACAGTAGACTGAACTGTTGAATCAAAGTTGAATCAAAGAAAAGAGGGATGATGCAAAGATAAAAATTAGGATAGGAATGAGAAAAGTAAGTAAATCTAGATGTACCTTTGGGTCATCTCCACGGTAGTAGATTTGAAAGCCAAAGCAGGGGTGCCTGAGTGGCTCAGTGGGTTAAGCCTCTGCCTTCAGCTCAGGTCATGGTCTCAGGGTCCTGGGATTGAGGCCCTGCATCTGGCTCTCTGTTCAGCAGGGAGCCTGCTTCCTCCTCTCTCTCTGCCTGCCTCTCTGCCTACTTGTGATCTCTCCCTCTCTGTCAAATAAATTAAACAATAATAATAATAATAAAATCTTAAAAAAAGCCAAAGCAAATTAAGTTTCTACCCCTTAAAAAATGCTCTGGCCTACATTATGTCATGGGTAAATGTTTTCGCATTTTCAAGAGGATCTACTGAAATTACTCCGGTTCACACAGAAAGAAAGCTTTCCAGTTCTCTCTTTGAAGCTACAAGAACACTGATAAAATACAGCAAAGGTAGCACTAAAAACAGTCTCAGTTTTGAATATTGATACAAAAAAAATGAATATTGATAGAAATGTAAATTATTAACAAGTAGAGTCTAACATTATATTAGAAATATAAAAAATGATAGTCATTTTATTGTAGAAATATAGTCAGTATTAGGAAATCTGTTAATGAACAGTGAAGACATCAAAAGAAGCCTATTAATCTATTCTTGACTAAAAGATGTATGTTGCTTTCTTAACATGGTAAGAACATCAAAACATGAATAAGAGATATTTAACGGTGAAACATTAGGAAAATTGGACATTAGGAAAAATAGGTGCCTGTTTAACATTGTTCTGAATTGCTACTCAATACAATTAATAGAATGAGGTATTAAAAATGATAAAGTTGAAAATTGGACATTAGGAAAAATAGGTGCCTGTTTAACATTGTTCTGAATTGCTACTCAATACAATTAATAGAATGAGGTATTAAAAATGATAAAGTAGTCAGCCTGTAGAGATAAAATTAACTTGAAAATTCAGCTGATTGAAAAATTATTATAAACAATAAAGGTTTAATAAAGTGACCAGTTACAAAATGTAAAAATGGAAAGCTTTCTTTTAAATGAATAGCAATGGAAAATATGAAATACACAAGAATAAACTAAAGAAATGTGCAGGACCTATCTGAAGAAATTTTTAAATTCTGTAGTAGAACATAAAGATTTTAATAAGAGGAATTTGAATTCTAGCATTGTAGAGATAACATTTCTTTATTTCTAAATTTTTATTTCTAAATTTAATGCAATTGGGACTTGACATAATACTTCTAAAGTTCACGTCTTGGAATAATTGTAATAGAATATTGAGTTTTTTTAAAGAATAGCAAGTGGCAAGGGGGATATTTTCCATATGAGATTTTAATAATTTAATCTTTCTTTTTAATATAGGATGGCATAGGAATAAGAGAAATTGAAAGAAAAAAGCCTGAAGTGTATTAGAAAATATAGGTGATTTAAAAAAAAAAAAAAATTTTGTGTTAGGGTAGGCCTTCCCATTTGTAACCAGCATAAAATCAGAGTGAAATATGGGTTAGTTTTAGTAAGTGATTCATATTTCTATGTTACAAATAATTAAATGTTAAGAGATCATGCTAAACTTAGGAAATGTTTGCAGTTTATTTCACAAATGATTTATTATCCATAATATGCAGATTATAGGGGCACCTGGGTGGCTCAGTGGGTTAAGCCTCTGCCTTCAGCTCAGGTCCTGGGATCAAGCCCTGCATCTGTTGTATCTGTCTCTCTGCTCAGCAGGGAGCCTGCTTCCCCCTTTCTCTCTGCCTGCCTCTCTGCCTGCTTGCGATCTCTCTCTGTCAAATAAATAAATAAAAATCTTCAAAAAATAAAAAATGCTTTAAAAATATGCAGATTATATGGGAAGAGTCTCTAAATCGTGAAAAAGACCATTCCATTAGAAAAATTGTCATTAGAATTACAGTGTACAAAAGAACTCTATTTGGCCAATAAGGCATGGAAAAATGTTTAACCTCAGAAGTAAACTAAAAAACAAATAAGACTCCCTTAGACTCCCTTAAAGATACTACTTTGCTTTTAACTTGTAAAGTATTTAAAAGATTGACAGTAGTAACCCATGGGGGGTTAAATATCTTAAAACACTCTCAGGTACTGTTAACATGAACGGAAATTGGTATGACACATGGAATACAAACTGACAATGTAAAACAGAGTTACCAGCAAAACCTACTGATCAGTTCTGTTTCTGGGAAATTATTTTATTTTTTTTTTTTAAGATTTTATTTATTTATTTGACAGAAATCACAAGTAAACAGAGAGGCAGGCAGAGAGAGGGAGGGAAGCAGGCTCCTTGCTGAGCAGAGAGCCCGATGCGGGACTCGATCCCAGGACCCTGAGATCATGACCTGAACTGGGAAATTATTTTAAATATATTATTAACCAAATATGCAAGGGTGAATTACAAAGCTGTTCATTAAAGCATTATTTTTAATAGTGAAAAATTAAAAGCTGCATGCCTATTAATAGGAATTAACTAAGTAAGTAACAGTCTGTCCATAATACTGTGCAGCAGTTTACAGGTATGCTGAAAAACAAATTTGTTGACATAGAAAGACTTCTAGAACATACTCAGTGGCAAAAGGAAGTTGCAGAATAGTCATTTTAATTTCATATCTCTGGTTAAAAATAGTAGACTTGATTAGGCAGGTGGAGGAGACTATTAGTGTAATAACTTCTGAAGCAGCTTTTAACATGATTGGACTTTGTGAAGTAGGGAAATTAAATACTGTAGTTACTCATGAACAACGAGAAAAGATACTTTATTTTTTTTTAAGATTTTATTTATTTGGGACGCCTGGGTGGCTTAGTTGGTTGAGCAGCTGCCTTCGGCTCGGGTCATGATCCCAGCATCCTGGGATCGAGTCCCACATCCGGCTCCTTGCTCGGCAGGGAGCCTGCTTCTCCCTCTGCCTCTGCCTGTGCTTGCTCTCTCTCCCTCTCTCTCTGACAAATAAATAAATAAAATCTTTAAAAAAAAAAAAAAAGATTATCTAAAAAAAAAAAAAAGATTTTATTTATTTGACAGAGATCACAAGCAGGCAGAGAGGCAGGTGGCAGGGGGTGCGGGAAGTAGGCTCACTGCTGAGCAGAGAGCCTGATGATTGATCCCAGGACTCTGGGACCATGACTTGAGCCGAAGGCAGAGGCTTTAACCCACTGAGCCATCCAGGGGCCCATAGAAAAGATACTTTAAATCTAAGGCACCATCATTTGATGCCAAATAATTATATATATGTGTGTGTGTGTGTATGTATATCTATCTATCTAATGATTTTGTGTATCACTAGGAAAAAATAAATATGTTGCCAGTTAAAAGCTTAAGGCATCAGTGATTGTAAGATTTTCTTGATACCAGAGTCTTAAAACCAATAAAATAACAATATAAGGTAGTGAGAGAACAAAAAAGAGACAGACAATTAGAGTGAAATTTTTTTCAGGGCATATTTACATTCATTATTGAGATACTTTCAAGAGTTTCAAGAAATGTGAAAAATACTATCTTCTAAGGTTACTTCTTGCACTTCGTGTTTTTCACAATGTTCATAAATTGTTCAGTCTTAGATTTTTTTTTGTGACTTTGTTAGTTGATTTTCTGTAACATATCTTAACATCTTCATTCTTCTAGTTTACAATGGATTTTGGATAAACAAGATCTGTTGAAGGAACGCCAGAAGGACTTAAAGTTTCTCTCAGAAGAAGAGTATTGGAAATTACAGATATTTTTTACAAATGGTAAACTTAAAAAAAATTGGCTGAAATGGTATAGTTGGTGACCTCTGAATTAAATCTTTGTACAGTAATTTGTGATGAGCTATTTTAGTCCCTACTTAGTATTTTTCATTCATGTATTCTTTTTATGACTTACATTCATTTAAGTAATCTAAATAAAGTCTTTTGTGGATCTTATGTTGCAGAGACACTCAAGACAGTTTGAAGGTGTTCATTAATCTCCCTAAGCCTCTATAATGTGTTGTTAAACCCAATTTAATATTGGCTAAAGCAAGTATTTTGAGGATAAATGGATTCTTTGGGCTGATATCCTATATTGGTCATTCTTACAAATTTGCTTTGGAGGGAGAGGGACATGGTAGCTTTGTTACATGAACTTTCTAACCCTCAGTTCACTCTTCTGCAAAACTACCTCTCTGTTGTTTAGAGAATTTACTATGGACTTTTTAATAAATTTTACAAAGTAGAAGTTGTAGTGAGTTTGATAACTCTCTAATATTTTCTTTTTTACATTTATTCTAAAGATAATATAAAAACATTGAAAATACTTAAGGTAGAGGGAAATAATTATCATTCAACCTTCTTAATAGAAGAATAGTGTTTGCTGTGGGACATTCTCTATTTTTTATTGTTTATGCATACCTATATTTTTTTTAACAGATTTGCAAATCCTAGTACCAGCCCAGTGTGATCCAAATAGAGTTTTACAGCATATGTAGGTTTTTCTTTTTGTTAAAAATTAATACAGTCATTATTTAACCACATGAAAGTTCTTGTTCAATGTCAAAATTATAGAGATACCAGAACATTTAAAATTTTACTATTTTTCTTTTAGTTATTCAGGCATTAGGTGAACATCTTAAATTAAGACAACAAGTTATTGCCACTGCTACGGTCTATTTCAAGAGATTCTATGCCAGGTAGGACTTTTATGTTGGGATTATGTGACACCTATTTGAAACTCTTACATAATGTTGATGAGCCTTAGTATAAGTGAATCATGAGTTTGCCACTAGAGTTATCTTGTTTTTTATTTTTTACAGTGTTTTCTAAATGAGTGATATTTAACTTTGTTTTATCATATTTTAGGTATTCTCTGAAAAGTATAGATCCTGTATTAATGGCTCCAACATGTGTGTTTTTGGCATCCAAAGTAGAGGTATGAAATAGTTTTCTGTTCTTCATTGAAGTATAGTCAATGTACATTGGTTAATCTGTCCTGATTTTCACATTATCTGTATAAAAATAACGACAGATGGTGATTTATGCAAAATACTGAAATTCATGCAAAATCAAAGATAGACGTCTTTATATATTCCTTTAACGCTTACGTAGCATTTACTATATACCAAGTGCTATTCTAAATTCTTTTACAACTATAATTGACTCATAATGTGATTTATAATTCTCGTAGGAAACAATGGGGTGTATGGTAGTAATATCTTGCATTTCATAAAGGAGGAAACTTAGGTATATAGTGGTTGAGAAACTTGCCTAAGATCATAAAGCTGGTAAGTGGCAGAGCCTGGGAGTCTGGCTACTAATTCCATGCTTTTAACTGCGTTGTTCTAGGTCCTCTAAGACATTTACTGTTTGGCACTGTAGTATGCCATAAGTGCCACAGCTTCTCTACTATAACCTGAATTATAGTACCTCTTCCTATGTTTGTATTATGTTTCTTAGATGTCTTTAGAATCATAATTGTATTCTTGAAAATTAAATGTAATTTATTTTATTTTTTTCTAAAGATTTTACTTATTTGACAGGCAGAGATCACAAGTAGGCAGAGAGGCAGGCAGAGAGAGGGGGGGAAGCAGGCTCCCTGCTGAGCAGAGAGCCCGACATGGGGCCCAATTCCAGGACCTTGGGATCATGACCCGAGCCGAAGGCAGAGGCTTTAACCCACTGAGCCACCTAAGCACCCCTAAATGTAATTTAAATGTAGTACGTTTATGTTCCTTTTGGTGCTCAATTTTGAATTAGTTTTTAGTCATTATTTAGGATTATGGAAGACATTTTTCCTAATTATTACCTGAAGTAATGAGAGTTGACTCTGTTAGAAATAATATTAAGACAGACTTTCTAGAGGCTTATGGTTTTCTAATTATAAGTGGTGGCTTAAACAGAATCTGCTCTGTTGTTATTACTGAGTTCTTAATAGTGGGAAAAGGAAGTGTTTATAAAAAGCCCATGGTATTGGGTGTTATTTCCAAATGTTACCATGTAATTTGATGTATCTGAAGTGAAACCAATATGGAAAATCTAGACAAAATTTTATAAATTTCTATTCTTGAAGATTAACTTGGGGAGTTTAATTTGTTTTGTTTGTTAAATACCTTTTGTTGTATGATTTACTGAGTGAAAGTTTTCATTCTAAGAATATTAGATAAAGAATAATTCCTGGATTGGGGTGCCTGGCTGGCTCAGTTGTTAAAGCATATGACTCTTGATCTCAGGTTCATGAGTTCAAGCCCCACATTGAGTATAGGGAATACTTTAAAAAAAGATTATTCCTGGAAAAAAGATGTATCCCTTCATATTTGGTTACAGCATTATGTTTTTAATCTTTAACTGTGACCATATGTTTCTGTGTTTTGTCTAGTTGTGTGGGTATTATATAGAAATGACTTTTAAGACATCTGAGGCATTTACTTTTTAGTATCAGTTACTATCGTTTAAGATTTGAATATAAATATAAATATATATGCACACATACATAACCACCCCACCCCACAAAATAAGGATGTAGGTTGAAGGTATTTATATAGACTAGGTTCAGTTTAGTTCCTTTTGTTGAATAAGGAAACCAATTTTTGATTTTTCTGTTTTAAAATGAAGTGAAGGTTTTAGTATTAATCTTACGAGGTTAATCAAATCAAATGAGACAGTATATGTAAGGTGGATTACCTCCTAAATTTTAGTTATTTTTACAATGGTGGCATACTAAGTTCAAAAAGGAAGTGGGAATTGACATTAAGAGTCTTGGGGCACGTGGGTGGCTCAGTTGGTTAAGCATCCGACTATTGATTTCAGCTCAGGTCGTGATCTCCAAGTCTTGGGATGGAACCCCACATTAGGCTTCCTGCTCGTCACACAATCTGCTGAAGATTCTGTCCCTTTCTATCTGCCCCACCTCCCACCCCCAACCCTGCTTGCGCTCTCATTCTCACTCAAAAAAAAAAAAAAAGAGCTTGCTTTATGGTAAGGCTGAAATTACTTTAAAACAAAAAAAAAGAAGAAGTCGTCTTATGGGGCATCTGGGTGGCTCAGTCAGTTAAGTGTCTGACTCTTGATCTCAGCTCAGGTCTTGTTCTCAGAGTCATGAGTTCAAGCCCCATGTTGGGCTCCTCACTGGGCATGCATGGAGCCTACTTTTAAAAAATAGGAAAAAAGAAAAAAAGGAAAGTTTTGCATTGTATCATTCTATTATTCTTGCCTTCTTCCAAATACAATAATAGTTTCAGTGGTCTTTTAAATTATTTTGGTGAAAAGTTTATCTTTAGAGATTTAGCTGTTTTATTACTAAATAGCGTATGTACCTGTTCATTAATCCAAAAACAGTTGAATAGGAAGCATACTTAGTATTTTTCTTGCAGTTAAGTGTAGAATCTAAGAAATCTTTTTGGAAACTAATTGGCGTGGAGAAAACTGGCACTGTTGCTTTAAGGCTTGACTTCTAACTTGGTATCTCAGTGATGTTAAATGACAAAATTATTTAAACATTTGTCTTACTGCAGCAATTTTAAGAAAACTAATACATTTTAGAGACTTAAGTACTTTATGCCTCAAGTAGGTAGAAGATGAAAAACAAACTATAAACATGGGGGATATATAGGAAATGCTTTGCTTTGAATAAACCCAGATACCCTCAGGCTAATTGGGTTACTGTGTACCTGATCTCATCCACTTTTCTTTCTCTAGGAATTTGGAGTAGTCTCAAATACAAGATTGATTTCTGCTGCTACTTCTGTATGTAAGTGCAAAAAGTATATTCTGCTTTAAGGACGTAATTCTTTAAAAAAGCTCCATAGGACCTTAATGTTTTTCAGTTTATGAGAACTATGAAAGATTTGGTAGTGTTTATTAAATTTCCTGGGGTCACATTTATGGCTAGTGTGTTTGGCTAAAAATAAAGTTAAAAATACAAAAATTTTAAAAACCACTTGTAGTGTTATGTTCAGGACATTGCTTTTTAATTCTAAAAGTGGATAGTAGCTATTGTCCAAAAACATAAGTTCATTGGCTCTTAATTTTAATAATAAGGGTAAAGAAAAAACTTATTTCCCAGTTCTTTTGTATTTTTTTGCCTCATAATGACTAGCCATTGTGTCATTCTTGTGGGTAAAATAAACTGTTTCTTTAGTAATTGTAGTATATGTATTTGATGGGAATTAAGTATTTTGCCTCCATATTGAAAAACAGAGTGCAGGGGAAAGAAAATGCTGACTGTAGTAGTCAGCCCCAATTCTGTCTAAGCAGCAGCTGTATAACCTTGAGCAAATTGCTTTACCTCTCGGCTTTAGTTCTGTTTACAAAAAGATAGGGTTTAGCTGCCTTAGAGTCATGGCATTAAAGGAAATAACACTGTAGACTAGTGATTGTAAAATATTGTATACAAGGTATTAACATGATGCTATGCTGCATCTTCATAGGTTAAGCACAAAGGCAGCACCTAAAAAAGATGAAAGATAATGCAGATTTTTTTTTTTTTTTTATGTGATCTTGCACAGAAGAGGCAGAAGGTTTTTTTGTGTGTTTTTAGGTTTCTGAACCACACTAATTTTCATATTTTTGGGTCTTTCACTTTTCTGAGAAGAGTGTAATAATCTAATTCAGTTTTTTCCATGCCATATTTTACTCTTCTGAGGATAGCAGAGTAGTAATCAGTTTTGCCATAGAATTTAATATAGCAGACATATCTCATTGATAAGTATTGAATTGCCCTCTGGAAAATTGAATTATTAAACATTCAGAAACAGCTGGAAGGTAATCCACCAGAATGTTAGCAGTGCTCATCTGCGAGTAGTGGATTCTAGGTGCCTTATTTTTTCCTATGTCATTTTTTGTTTTCCAAATTTTTTAGAAGGTGTGTATTTTTAAAAATGTAAAATACAGGGGCACCTGGGTGGTTCAATTGGTTAAGCATCCACCTCTTGATTTTAGCTGAGATCATAATCTCAGGGTCCAGAGATCAAGGCACACACTGGGCTCTGTGCTGAGTGTGTTAGCCTGCTTGAGATTCTCTTTTTCTCTCCTCCTGTCCCTCCCCCTGCTCACACGTGTGTGCGCGCTCTCTCTCTCTCTCTCTCTCTCTTAAAAATAAATAAATAAATAAATAAATAAATAAATAAAATACCTATTACTAAGGTTTATTTTTCATGCAGAGATGTAAAGGTATATACATAACAGTGTTTGGTTCCTAAATGAATAGGAAATTGTTACAGTAGAATATTTTGTTGAATTTCATAAATGTTACGGTGTATTATATTGGCCCACACAGCTAGGTTTCAAATTTCAGCTCTCTTGCTTTCTTTGTGGCAAATTGAACAAAATACAATATCTGTGTCTCAGTTTCCTCACCTGCAAGGTGAGGATTAGTAACATTTACGTCAAATGGTTGTTGTGAGGATCAAATGAGTTAGTATCAGTAAAGCTCTTAGAACAGTGTCTTGCTCAGTGTTTTAGTTTGGTAGGTCTGCCATACAAAGTGATAGAGACTAAGTGGTTTAAACAACAAAATTATTTTCTCACAATCTGAAAGCTGAAGTCCAAGATCAAGGTCCACAAATTTAGTTTCTCCTGAGGCCTCTCTTCTTGGTTTTCACGTGGCCACCTTTTTGCTATGTCCTCACATGGCCCTTTCTTTGTGGTTGTGCACCCTTAGTGTTTCCTCCTCTCTTAAGGACACCAGTCCTATAGAATTTGTGCCTCACCCTTATGACCACATTTAACCATAAGTACTTCTTAATTACCTATCTCCAAATCAATCACATTGGGGGTTAGGTCTTCAACACTGAAATTTGGTAGGGGCAGGGGCAGAGAGCACAGTTCCATCCATAATACTCAGTAAACTTAAGTGCCTACTCACTATCATCAATAACTGGATTATCCTCACTAGAAACACCGTATCAAATGCAGTGATGATTACAAAGATAAATACAAGGAATTTAAGGACAAGAATACAAGACATGCATATATAAATGCTAATACAAAAGAAAAAACAAGTGGCATAGGAGAATTAGAGAATGCAGCAAATGTTTTAAGTGATAAAAGGTTATTTGTTAGAGGAATCCAGAAAGGCTTAACTGGGATTTGGTAAAGAAAGACTTTGAACCTGGGGAAATGTAGGGGAAAGATAGACTAGGAACACTGAACAGTTTGGTCAAAAGTAAAGAAAACTAATGAGTTCCATTCAGTGAATAGTCAGTAAGGAAAGAGGCAGGAATAGTCCTACCTGGCTAAGGCCAGGTAAAAGAGGGCCTTCAATGAAGAATCTGCCATTTGTTCTGTTGATGGTGGTAGTATGTTTGAAGGCTTTTTTCTCAACATGAGGATAATGCCAGAATGGCAGATTAGGAAGGTAAATCTGGCAGAATAATGTAAGATGAATTAGAGAAGAATGTGAGTTGAGGTAGACAGATTTTAAAGTTTTTCACATGCTACAACATGGATGAACCTTGAGGCACCTGGCTGGCTCAGTAGAATAGCATATGACTCTCAATCTCAAGGTTGTAAGTTTGATCCCCACATTAGATATAGAGATTACTTAGAAATGAAATCTTAAAAAAAAAAACCAAAAAACCATGGATAAACCTTGAGTACATTAGGGTAAGTGAAATAGGCCAGTCAAAAAAGATAAATACTGTGTGATTCCATTTAATACTATAAATAATCACATTAATAGAGATAGTGCAGGGAGGGGAACATGGGGAATTGCTGAATGAGTATAGAGTTTCAGTTTTGTAAGATGAAAGTTCAGGAGATGGATTGTGGTGATGGTTGCACAATTGTCAGTGTACTTAATACTACTAAACTGCATACTTAAAAATGGCTAAAGATGATAAAGTTTATGTAATGTGTATTTTACCACTTTACCATTTTACCATTTTAAAAGCACCCAAAAAAATCCCTCTGAAATATACATAAAACTGCAAATGTAGTCCGTGACCTCACCACAGGGTGCTATGAGAAATAAAAACTAACAAGTTTTAAGAAATAGGAAAATATTATTTTGAAGTTATTGAAGTGGCCCAGGTGAGTACTAATGAAGGGTTAAAATGATGTTTGGGCCCCCAGCAAGGAGAACAACAAGCAAGCTAGATTTGCATAATAGAGTCAGCAGAGCTTTTACAAAGCAAGGTTTTAAGACAAGTCAGAAATGGTTTTTGAGGTGTTTTGCCTGGGCATTGGGAAGGTGAAGGTGTACTACCAGAAGAGGAGAATAAGTTGGTTCTGAAAAGAGTTAAATTTAATCTTGGACCTTCAGTGTGTAAATGTATCAGTAGAACATCTTAGAAATGTGAGGCCGATGATAGAAATTTGGAACTTGGTAAAATTTAAGAGATAGAGGTGCATAGTGTCTTGTGCTGCTTAGAAGATGAGTGCCAATGAGGGGGGGGCGGCAGGAAGAGACAGACTTTTGGTTTTGTGATCTTTGAGAATGTTGCCATCATTAAACATGGGATGAGTGTTGAAGCCAGATTGCAAAGAACTGAGGAGTAGGTGCAGAGAAAAGGAGAATCTAACTGTATTACAAATATATAAAATAGCCTTAGTGAAGGGGGTGAGGGGAGGTGCTGACCTAGTAACTTTAGGAAGTAACTTTAGGAAGAACAGTCTGTAAGACCAAAGGCAAAAGGAACTGCATACGAGCACTATATTCGAGTTGATAGATTTAATACTTAACAATATGGACACAAGTTAATTCTGATACTGCTATACTTGTATCTGGAATTGAACAATTCCAGTAAATATATATATCCATGGTAAATGGATGGCAGATGTTGGGAACTAGGTTTCTCACTGCTGGAATGGGAATACACAAATAAGGAGAGGAGACCAGAAAATCCATGTACTGATCAGTTCGAGTTAGAGGCATCAGTATGAGCTCATGTTACCTTAACATCTCAGTGGCAATGTGTTCTCCTTGTGTTCAGATCTTTGTATCTAATGCCATTCTCCAATAAAAGAACTAGGTCTCCTTGGAGACTGGGACAGGAAATATGCAAGATAGACCTGGTGCATAGTGCCAATAAGTAAGGAAGTGCTTTTAAAAAAAAAAAAAAAAAAGGCCCCGAAACAAAAACACCTAGCTTAATAAGATTACAAAGGGGACATAAAACCCAACTGAAAGCTCTCAGTGGCCAAGGCTAGAAGAATTTGTACAACAACAACAACAACAACAACAACAACAAATAGTATTGGATTATAATCCAAAGTATAAAAAAAAAATCCATGAGTCCATACTGATACAAATAAATTATTGAGTAAATGGGGGAAGAAGAGACAAATTTCTAATACAGGAGAATTTCATATACTTCACATAGCTAACTACATCGTCAGGGAAGCATAAATTTCTGCTTCTTAAGTATTCATTGTGCATAGTGACTTCCTTCTAATGTATATATTATGAAAAGGGATGGGGGAAATAATTTTACAGTAGACTAACCCAACGAACACTACCTCAGCCAAGTGGTTGAGGTTATTTTCAACAATGATAAATCACTAGTAGTGTGTACCTTTCATGCGATATGATGAAATGGTGCTTTATTTCTGTCATCTTCCTTCCAAGATCCCACAACCCCAGTCTAAACTTCAAGTAAACATCAGACAAATTCCAATGGAGCGTCAAGCACAAAATAATACTTGGGGGGAGATACAGTACTCTTAAAACTGCCAAAGTCATCAAACATGGAAAGTCTGGAAAACTGTCAGAGCCAAATGGAATCTAAAGCAGATGTGACAAGTAAATGTAAAATGGTCTTCTGGATGAGAGCCTGGAACAGAGAAAGGACATTAGGAAAAACTAAGGAGATCTGAATAAACTATGGACTTTAGTTAATAATGTACCATACTAATATCAGAGGTTAATAATAAGGGAAAACTGGGTGATGGGGGTTGTTTTAGTCTATTCCAGCTGCTCTAACAAAATACCATAGACTGGGTGACTCAAACAATACACGTTTATTTCCCACAGTTCTGGAAACTGGGAAGTCTAAGATCAAACAAAGTGTCTTTCTTGATAAGCTCCATGACTGGCGGTTTCCTGGCAAGCAGACAGTGGCTTTCTCATTGTGCTCTCACATGGCAGAGAGAGGTTGCTCATCCTCTTACAAGAGCACTAATCCTGTCGTGGGAACCCCACCCTCATGACCACCTAAACCTGATTAATTCCCTGAATTTGGAGGTGTCTCTAAATACCATCACACAGGGGTGGTGATTTCAACGTACGAATTTGGGGGGGACATATTCAGCCCATAACAGGGAGTATATGGGAACTCCCTATCTTTTCAGTTCTATAAATTGAAAAATGTTCTTGAAAATGGTCTACTTTTAAAAAGCAGAAGAATACAATTTGGTAGAGGTTTTATGTGTTTCTGATTTTGAGAGAAATTTGAGCATTTTAGTAAGTGATGGGACAGATTTATTGGAGGAGGAATGGTTAAGGGTGCAAAAAAAACATGAACTGTCAGTTGAGCAGATGAAAAACAAATACACAAGTGATAGAGGTAGCAGTAGAGTGGAGGGGTGTACTTTCCTCCCAGGTTAGAAAAGGATTAGAAGACAGAAAATCAATATGCAGAGCAATTTTATCATGGAGTAGGAGAGAGGTTAACAGTATCAGGTGAATGTCAGAAAGTTAGGCGTCATAGTTTCAGCGTTAGGGATGCATATTTGTTTTATTTACATTTTTTAATTTGTTAATTACCGTTATGTAAGTACCGTATGTAAGTTATGTAAGTATACTTTACATCTTGTTTGTATCACCAGGATTTGTAAAACTCAGAAGCCTTAATATTAGGTATGTCTTCAAATAAAGGAGAAAGAAAAGGAAAGCTTAAGTATAAATTTCCTACTGTCAACTTTAAATGGTCTAGATTTCAATCTTGGCAGATGTTACCTATCTAAATTAGTTGTTAGGTTCCTCAGTTTACAAAATAAAAATTTTTAAAAATAAAATACATAGAATAAATGAAAAAAAATTTAAATCTCTGTGAGGTCTTAGGCTTTATACAAATGGAAGGGATCACAGAACAGATCCTCTAGAATGTCACTTGATTTAGTGAAATGTTGCGTCATAATAACCTGAATACAATTTTTTCCAATAGTAGTACTTAAAAGTGTACACTCACCATTTTGAAGAGATAGAGGATTGATAGTTCAGCTTTTTCATTTGTACTTAGTGACAAAGAAGAGTAGTAACTGTGTGTATGCGTTTGTGTGTGGTGTGAAAAAGTCCTAGAGAACTTTGCACATATATTTATGCTTTTATTTAAATACATCTTTTGACAAAGAAATACCTATTTATTCTAGAAAGTATAGATTAGTAAAAATCCTTAAATCTCAGATGACCACTATTAACATTCTTTGGTTGTATTATCCTTTCAATTATTATATATATTTGGAAATATATATATTATATATATATTTTTGAACACATAAATAACTTGTGTTCCTTCTATGCTAAATTACTGAGAAATAAAACCAATACTATTCTAAAGTTGGAAAGATTTTAGAGACGAAACCTGCCCCTTTATTTTTTAAGCTACAGAACTCCTTTTTAATACAATAAGTATATAATTAAAGCTCTCTGATTGTAATACAGATAGGGGCCTAGGACTTCCTGCCACTTAGTTCTTTCCCCTTGACTGACAATAAACAAGTCTGGGTCCCTAAGCATCTCTAAGAGCACTTACTAACAATGATTTAGCTCTTATACACTGTGTTAAAGAAATTTTGGTTTAATTTACTTTTTCTTTTTCTTAGTTTAAGTCATTTTTTGTTTTCTGCAGTAAAAACTAGATTTTCATATGCCTTTCCAAAGGAATTTCCTTATAGGATGAACCATGTAAGTATATTACATAAAATAAAACTATTTGTCAAAGCTGTATATAAGCTAGATCCATTTTATGTTAGAATAAACTGTATAGTTTATAGGAAACTACAGTTTCCTATAAATGGCAGTTTCAAATACTATAAGAATATAAACTTGAATTCTAAATTAAAGCTAAATTGCTCCTACCTTAAAAAAAAAAACTACTTAATAGCATTGGTTATCAACCCTGGGTGCTGCCCATTAAATCACTTTGGGAACTTTTTAATAATGCTGATTCCAGGGCCTCTCTAGACCAACAAAAACAGAATTTTTAGGCTTGAAGCCTGGGGATTGGTATTTTGTAAAAGCTCCCAGGTAATACTGGTGTGTAGCTAGGGCTGAGAACTATTATAATGGAACTGTGTGAAAACCATATTTGAAACTTTAATTTAGAAGGTGAGTTTCTGTTAACATTTTTAATAGACATGTCCTTTTTCTACTTTTGAGGGATTTCATCATCCTGTATAAATTGTATATTTTTGTTTCATTTTTAGTATTCTTCCCTTTTATTGATGCGTAACATAATAAGAGTAACACATAAGTAGAGATAGTTGCATTTTTGCATTTGTTGAGTGTAAAGTGTATTAGAAAATCTGAAGTTTACACAGCAGCTTTTAAATTAAAAAAGTAAGAATGCTTATATGAGGCTGACTTTTCTATAATGATTAAAGTCCTTTATAGTCATAATTGCATGCATTGTATAGTAGTAAAAAAGTAATTTTTATTGAACCTGTTCATTTTAATATATTGTATGTATCTATGTATATTTTCTTAATTTAAAAAATTAGTAAAAATTTATGGTATTTTAATGTATAAATTGTTAGGTTAGACTAAGATTCACCTAATTTGTTTCACAATGACATTTATAATTTTTTTTAAACAGATATTAGAATGTGAATTCTATCTTTTAGAACTAATGGTAAGTATATTACTTACTTGTGATTAATAGAATAAAACTTATTTTCAAATTTAGTGAAGTCAGAAATTCTTTAAAGAAATGATTTACAGGGAGGTGCATTTTTAAACCATCAAAATGATACATGATGGTGAAATTGGAGTACCTGGTAGCATCATCACCTTTTACCTCTGAGAAGCCTGTAAAATAATTTGTATATCCCACTTAGGATGGGAAAATTTTTCTATTCTATGGTAACTGTAATAAAAGGATACAAGCAAACCAGTCAGAACATGAAGCCACTGTAAATAATTTGCACAGTTTGTGTATGTGTGTGGTGTTTAAATTTAAAGATAGATTATGTCTTTGGCAGAATTCTGCTCCTCCAGTTGGGAATTACGGATTTATAGGCTAATAAGAGGTTTCAGTGTGTTGCAGATGTGACACTTTGAGTCTCTAAGGGAATGGATGCTGACTGACTGCCAACCGATTTACCAAGGTATATTCCAGAGAGAGCGCTGCCTTCACTATTATAGTAGAGTTTAGGGCTGCCATACTGCTTGCTTAAGAGAATAAGAGGGAAGCAAGCATGAGTTAGAGAAATACATTTTGAAATACACAATTACAAATCAGTTGGGTAATGATAAGTTTTTGTGTTGTAATAAATCTGTTTTTATACATACACATTTTTTAAACTGTTTCTAGGATTGTTGCTTGATAGTGTATCATCCTTATAGACCTTTGCTCCAGTATGTGCAGGACATGGGCCAAGAAGACATGTTGCTTCCCCTTGCATGGTAATTAGAACAGAAGTTATTCATAGTGTAACATGTTATTAGCTAGGAAGGTTGACAAATGAATGTGAAGTTTAGTATTTTTAAAGTAATTAAACTAGTGCCCCAAGATGATGTATATTGAGTGAAATACCTGTTTGTTGAATTTTAATTAACTATATTTATAAATGCTTAATTGATAAGGATCCTTAATTCGATCAATATTTCCATTAAAATTTGATCTTATCCAAAAAACCCAGACTATTTACATAAAAATTGACAGATTATCTTTCAAATACAGTATTTTTTGTTGTTATTCAACAATATTACATATTAATTCATTGTATAATTTATAAGCAAAATTACATATTAATTCATTTTATAATTTCTGGTTTTCTCTGATTTTCTAGTTTTTGAAAAATTGGGAAAATCCTTACTGTAATTTATTGTAAGGTTTTAAGTTTTAAAATCTATTTAGCTGTAATTTTATCCATTAAAATATGCTTATTCGTTGTCATGTTCATGTATCCATCTTTTTCCCTTGATTGGTTTCACCTGTGTATCTATGCTTTAGTAATAATATAATGTACAAAGATGGAAAATCTGACCCTCTCTGGGGGGAACTCTGACCCTTTCTGGGGGGAAATGTACAATCATACAAGGTAGTTCTGATTTCAGTAATAAAATGATTTACATTTATTTCTATAGGAGGATAGTGAATGATACCTACAGAACGGATCTTTGCCTACTGTATCCTCCTTTCATGATAGCTTTAGGTATGTAAGCGTGGTATGCCTTTATTAGTAGAATTGTTAGAAGCTTATTTAGGTCATCCCAAAAGAAATTTTCACCCTGTTACGCTTTGCATTCTTATGGTTCAGGAAGTAATAGACTAATCCTTGCGTGTGAACTTGTAATATTCTGAAATGCAGCTCTCAAAAGTGAGAGTTATTGTCTTTCTTAACCCCCTTTCTTTTGGTAAGTGTTTATTTATTTATTTTTTTCTAAGTCATTTAAGATAATTTTGACCAGTGTTTGAACAGAACGTTTTTGTTTAGGAGGAAAAGTTCAGAATTAAGCCTGCTCATATTACTTGTAAATTATATAGAATAACTGGGCCTGACTTTTATTCCCTGAGCTCAGTTAAGTCCTCAGAGGTTCAGTAAAGGAAACTTGTCATCGCTGCCTTGCTGGAGAGAGAAGTTAGCTACCATTTTATTTATTTGTGAAAGGTAGTGTAATGGGTTAGAACACTGTCTTTGGAGTCAGATAGTCCTTGGTTTAAACTTAGCTTTCTTTACACTTGTGGGAAAAGCATTTAACCTTTCTGAGTTTGTTGCCTTAATTGTAAAATGTTGGGGATACTAACTCCATACGATTGTTGCAAATATTAAATGAGATATATTAGAGAACATCAGTAATTGGGACACCTGGGTGGCTCAGTGGGTTAAGCCTCTGCCTTTGGCTCAGGTCATGGTCTCAGGGTTCTGGACTCGAGCCCTGCATCAGTCTCTCTGCTCAGCAGGGAGCCTGCTTCCCCCTCTCTCTCTGCATGCTTCTCTGCCTATTTGTGGTCTCTCTCTCTCTCTCTCTCTCAAATAAATAAATAAAATCTTTTTAAAAAAATTTTAAAAATAGATTAAAAAAATAAAAGAACATCAGTAATGCCTGCCATATATTAAGCATGTAATAGTTTCTTTTCCCTTTGTTTTTCCTATCAATTTCCATGATTCTGTCCTCTTGATTGTCGCCCATTCTTTTACCGGCAATTTCTGGATAAAATACACAACTTCTTTTAACCTGTACAGTACCATTCTCTGCTGCCATTCTCACCTTTTTAAGAAACTTGTCTCACATACCACCTCTTTAGTGACCCTCTCATCCCCAAACTTCCTACATCACCTCACTCCGAGTTCAGGATGTTTTCTCTATGTTTGTCCTGTAAATGGCATTTTCCACTGTATTTTATTTTATTTTATTTTTATTTTTTAAAAGGATTTTATTTATTTATTTGACAGACAGAGATCACAAGTGGGCAGAGAAGCAGGCAGAGAGAGAGGAGGAAGCAGGCTCCCTGCTGAGCAGAGAGCCCGATGCGGGGCTCGATCCCAGGACCCTGGAATCATGACCTGAGCCGAAGGCAGAGGCTTTAACCCACTGAGCCACCCAGGCGCCCCTCCACTGTATTTTAATTACCTGTACTATAATTTCAGTTCTTTGACCTCTTAATCCCTTCAGGGCCTACACAGTACTTTACAGCTTCATTTGGCTTGGGTCAACCAGTATGTCAGTTCACATTTGAGTCACTATTTGCCTAGAATGTCATCCTTTGCAAAATCATGCGGGTAACTAAACCAGGGAATATTTAACTCTTAAGAAGCTGGTGTGGGCTTAAGGTAGCCAAGCTGCTATTAGGAATTATATTAGGTAAAATGAGGATGTAGATTGTTGTTTCTGGGTTCTTTTACTGTTTTTGTTAATTTATGTTGTGTGTAATGTATATATACTTGACCCTAGAACAACATGGATTCGAATTGCGCAGGTCTACCTATTTTACACAGGTTTTCCTTATGCTGGTCTTAATAACATTTTTCTTTAGCTTTACTTTATTATAAATATACAGTATATAATATATACACAAAATATGTGTTAATCAACTGTTTAGCAGTCTTCAGTCGAGAGTAGGTTATTAGTAGTTAAGTTCTGGGAGAGTCAGAAGTTACCTGCAGATTTTTTTAACTGCAGAGGAGGCTGGTGCCCCAACATGTTGTTTAGAGGTCAACTGTAATTATATTGTATATAGTGCATTATACTTTTTTCTAAGCTCCTTTTAATTGTAACACTGAAATTCAATACTGGGGTGCCCAGTGTTCACCGGACTTGCTCATGCACTAATAACTGAAAACAGAAGCAACACACTGCTTTTAATTGAAATATCAAAAAATAATCAGTTGTTGAAATGTATCCGCGTATTATTGGCCTGTGTGCGCATGAGTGTATGTGTGTGTGTGAAACTGACTTCTGGGTGTATTTTGACCATTCCTTTAAGCTACTGCTCAGGGATTGCTTCCCTGCTCTAATTTCCTCATTGGATTTTTTTCGTAACATGCCCTGTCAGAGCAACTGTACCATCCTTATTATACAGTGAAGAGCAGGAAATGTCAAAAACTCTAATATAGTCTAGTAATTTTTCTGTCTGTACTACATTAAGTTGATGGGATGGTCATTGGTAACGATTAGATGAATCTGTGTAATTTTTAAAAAAGAATGTTAGAAAATGCACATACAAATTTTAAATGAAGACCTTATCTTTAGTTTTGAGTCCATACATTCCATATTTGTGGTTAAACATGGGCCTTTTTCTTTCATTTTCTTTCCAGCTTGTCTACATGTAGCCTGTGTTGTACAGCAGAAAGATGCCAGACAGTGGTTTGCTGAGCTTTCTGTGGATATGGAGAAGGTATTCTTTAAAATTCCCTTCGTTGAGGGGCTCCAGGGTGGCTCGGTTCATTAAGTGTCTGACTCTTGGTTTCGGCTCAGGTCATGATCTCAGGGTTGTGAGATCAAGCCCCATGTTGGGCTCTGCACCGGGTGTGGAGTCAACTTAAGATTCTCGCTCTCCTTCTCCCCTTTATCCTGCTTGCACTTACTTTCTCTCAAACAGAAATTTAAAAATTTTAAAAATACATTAAAAAATAAAATAAAAATAAAACACCCTTAGTTAAATATAAACTTGGACATTTTAAAGTTATTATGATATTTACTTAACATGAATCTAAAGTCTTACGATGTCCACAAGGCTAAGAAAATTTTTGGTAAAAAATATTAAGAAACATATTTGGCAAGAACAGTTGATGTTGACTGTTTTGGTTATGTTTCTCTTTTGGGTTTAGGCTTAAATAGAATGATAAGCTTTTGGTTTGCTGAGGTGCAAAACTGCCTCTGATTTCCAGGATTATTTTAAAAACTACCTAGAGACCCCTAAATACTACTGTAAACTTTTGTAACAGTCTGTCTCTGACAAAGTGGGTTTTGCCCTCTTTTCTACCTTTTCTGTGTAAAATGTTGATAGCATTAGAATCAGTCCAATGTGAGGTCTATCAGATGAGAAAGAGGGCTGATTTGGAAACTGGATATGACAGATGTATAGCTGCCAGCTTTTGAGTACCTTAACTCATGTGTAGAGTAGTTAACAGAGAAACCAAATAATGTCTTTCCTGCACCAGCTCCCGTTAATTTGTTTGAAACAACTGGTTTTAGAGGACTGTACTGTGTAGTGGCATACTCCTTCATGATTTAGACCTTGTTCCCAGTATATCACTGATTTGTTTTGGTTTAGGATAGTAGGAGATAGAAGGAAACCAACTGCGGAAATCGATAAGGATGAACAAAGTATACATGTTAAAAGATGAGAGGGTAGAAGGAGAAGCTTACAGAGCAGTGCAGTAAAAATACTGCTTTCAAGTTTATCAAGATTGTCTAATAGAACCTGAATACTTAAGGACAGAGACTATCTTTTCACTGTTTTCTGAGGATGTGTGTGATATGTGTTCTTTATATAATAAATGTTGCTTGATATTGCCACTGAGAACTTCTCAAATATTTACTTCTAGATTTTGGAAATAATCAGGGTTATTTTAAAACTATATGAGCAGTGGAAGAATTTTGATGAGAGAAAAGAGATGGCGACTATTCTTAGTAAGATGCCGAAACCAAAACCTCCTCCAAACAGGTACTTTGTAGACTTTAATTACTGATTTCACTTATATATTTCATATATATTTTTTCATAGATTATATTTATTCTTTTAATGAAATTGCTTCCAAAACTTCATAATTTATGTAACTTTTTAAAAAATCTGATTTGGTAGATTGACAATGCCTCATTTTAAAAAATACATTAATCTGATTATCTGTTAACTTTCCCTGATGCAGTGGCAGGTCTCTTACAGGTATCCCTCAACATATGGCTATATACAGTTCATAAATTTAAACAGAACAGAATTTAGGCTAGTTCATTTGAAATTCAGGGATAAAGAATTCTGTGGTATCTATGTCATTTTGACTCTCTGACCTTCCCCCCCCCCCACACACACACACAGTGCTGGCTTTTATCCGGTTTTATAAATTTCAGTTTTCAAAAACTTAGGTAATTGATCTATTATTGTAAAGATAAATAATTTTTTCTTTTGAGCTACCTGAAGATCCACGGCACATAGTAACATGATTTTGGTAACTGAATCACTTGTGCTAAGAGGGTTTTCTTTTGTTTTTGTTTTTGGTTTTTTGTACAGGATCTTTTTATTTAGTTCAATGGTTCTCAACTCTTGGTGTATATCAGATCACTTAGAGTAGGAAAAAAGATCAGAAGGGAAATAAAGAAATGCTACCCATCTTAATGATCAAGAAAAATAATTATATAATATTAAGATAGATTTATAGGTTTGATAAGTTGATGTTACCATTTAGAAAAAATTGATACACAAGGAGCTGTTTAAGGCAGTCATTCAAACAGCTACCTTTGGATACATTTTTTGCAGAAATTCCCTGAGTGATTCTCCACTAGTGGCAGGGCCTGAAGCTGCAAGATGATGATGGACAAGATAAGGCAATAATCCTGTTGCCACACTGGTATTTTCAGTTTTAGTTATTTTTATTTTAAGTATTCAGCATTTTCCAAGAAATTGCCATTTTTCTTTCTGACTTATATAAGTTTGCTGTATTTACATGTGATTCTATTATGCATTTGGACAATAATTTTTTGGGAAGAACACTTCTTGATTTTCATATTTAGTAGGAATGAGATTTTATATGTAAGATTTAATTTTACAGGAAATTTGTTCAGAAGAAGCTCTAATCTCTATGTTGAGTGATACCTGTAATGACAGTAACATCCCATACCCTTATTTAAATTTTTTCAGTGTATATGGACACTAACTGCCAGAAAGCTTGTTTTGTGTGAGGGCACCAAGTTAACATAAGAATAAAAATATAAAACCAAACGTTAGTCTTCTGTATTTTAATTTTCCATCTCTTGTCTTAATGATCAGGAATGCCTTTGTTTTGTGGGTTGTACCATAGAGTAACTAACTTTAAAAATTAGTTGGCTTATTGGGATGTTGAAAATGAGTCTTTTAATTGGTATAAAATCTCTTTCTTCCCCACTTGAACAGTGAAGGAGAGCAGGGTCCAAATGGAAGTCAGAACTCTAGCTACAGCCAATCTTAAAACATTCCGAAGAATTCCGTAGTGGACCAGTTGGAAATAAACCATTGGACAGATTTCAGTTATGTCTTCAGTGGAACACAAAGGAAAATGAATAGCTTGTTTCTGTCAAGCATATTGGGAAGTGATTTTATTTTTGCAAATAAGTTTTCCCTTACCTAATTTGATTCTAGCACATAATTGATTAAAATCTCTTGATTATAAAAGCATGAAAGGTTCTAAGGGGACCTACAGACAGACTTACATAGACATTTCAAAATTAATAGCTTTTGATTAGTATAATTTTTCTTAATTTGGATAATAGAAATTGTAGCTTTTTAGTAAGCCATGAAACATGAAGCATAATCTGTTTAAAATTCTCTTTGGTCATTGAAGGACCAAAAAAGGACATTAAAAAGTGAAATATTTGAGGGGTTTTTTCCCTCCTTAAGTTAACTTTAAAACTGTATTTAAGGAATCAAATCTTACAAAATCCTGGAAGATTTTGGTAATGATGTTGATAATTTCAGGGAAATTAATCAAGTACCTATTGATTTAAAAGTGTATTTTATTCAATAGTTTTAGTATCTTGCCATGGAAGATACTAGCCCAGCCTAGCAGAAAAGTGCAATATGTATAGCATACTTTGACATTTTAAAAGTTATATTAATTCCGTAACCATTTTGAAAAGCTGGGCAAACTTTTAAAAAAAGAATCCTACATGATGTTATTTGTATTTGATTCACAGTTAATCAGGCATTTTGAAAGCTAATTGGATAAAACATGATAATATGGTTGAAATTTGGTAACATTTTAATGTTAATTTTTACTCTACTGTGAAAAGTTTTTATATGACATACACACCCTAGTTTATTTTTGTGTCTTAGTGTGGATTTACGAATTTACTACAGGTATCCTGAGCCAGGAACACAATCAGGTTTCAGGCCAGTTTGATACTGGCTATTCTTAATTCTCATGAGTGTAGGACTTTGGACTAAATGTCATGTCAGTGGGCCTGTGCTGTCTGTGGAATTTAATCATTTTCTTCAGATTTAAGGAGAGTGATAAAATTTGGAGTCAAAGGATATTGATGTACAATTTAAGGATTAAATTTTTTTTATAAATCAGTTGTGAACAATGGATTATTAAATTAAATGTTGACTTCCTAGTATAAAACTGCAAGAATAAAAAGTAAAGTTCTCCAGCTATATTGACTAGTGTCTTGAATTTATCTCTTTGAATCTGCCTTATGTTTTCTGAGAGCCCTTCTTCCTTTAGATCAGTATCAAAGTCTTTTGTAGTTTGTCAAGTGGGTAATTTCAAATGGCTTATGAACAGACTCTGGCGTTCTGCTTCCTAATGGGGAGGATTAGATAAGTTGGAAAGGAAGATTATGTGTAAAGTCAGTACCAATGATAAATACAGATCTCGTAGGCTTATAGGGCAGGATAAGAAATGAGGAGAAAAGCTGTCCTCAGGTCTGAAAGAATTAAGGTGGATTTGGGTTGGAAGAGCAGACTGATTATATATCACAGTCATTGACTTGATCCTAATTTTTCACTTAAGCCCACCTTTATTTCAAAGTTTTCATTTTGAAAATTAATACATGTGACTTGCAGTTTTGTTTTCAACCTCTTGTTACAGAAAATTTAAAACAGATACAAGAGTGAATAAAAGAGTGTAACGAACCTCCATGTATCATTACCCAGTTTCAGCAATGATCAGTTTATGACCATTTCATTTCATCTAAACTCACATCCACTTCTCATATAATAGGCATATTACTATTATTATTATTTTTTAAAGATTTTATTTATTTGACAGACAAAGATCACAAGTAGGCAGAGAAGCAGGCAGAGAGAGAGGAAGGGAAGCAGGTTCCCTGCTGAGCAGAGAGCCCTGATGCGGGGCTCGATCCCAGGACCCTGGGATCATGACCTGAGCCGAAGGCAGAGGCTTTAACCCACTGAGCCACCCATGCGCCCCTGCATATTATTTTTGAAGCAAATCCAAGATACCATATTTCATCATCAATGTATTCCTAAAGGTAATGGCTCTTAAAAAACTAAGTGTTATACCTGAACAATTAATCAAAAAAGGGGCACCTGGGTGGCTCAGTGGGTTAAGCCTCTGCCTTCGGCTTAGGTCCTGGGATTGAGCCCTGCATCTGGCTCTCTGCTCAGCAGGAAGCCTGCTTTCTCCTCTCTCTCTGCCTGCCTCTCTGCCTACTTACGATCTCTGTCAAATAAATAAAATCTTTTAAAAAATTAGTCAAAATAATTGTTAAATCTAGTCAGATCTAAATAAGGATAAATTATTGCAATTGATGAATCCTTTAAATCTTTTTAAATCCATGGATTCCTCCTCCCATCTTTTTTTTTTTTCTTTTATGTTCAGTTAGCCACTGTTTAGTACATAACTAGTTCTTGATGCAGTGTCAGTGATTCATCAGTTAAATATCACACCCAGTGCTCATCACAGCACTCCTCAATACCAATCACTCTGTTACCACCACCCTACCCTATCTTTTATTTTTTAATTTTCCCTTTTTGGCTTGATTACCTACTAAGAGTATCTCTCCATATGGATCTTGCTAATTGTATTCTTGAGGTACCATTTAACACACTCCTTTTTCTGTATTTTCTATAAATTAGTCATTGAATCTAAAGGCTTGATTTTAGAAAAAAATTTTATTTTTTGGTGCAGGTAGACTACTGTGTAAGGTTCTTTTATCAGAGGGCATACCATACCTGGTTGTCTTTCTGTGACTTATCAGCCATTGATGACATGAATTGTTTTTAAAAATCAAATAGTACTGTAGGCTGCACTGTCTAGTGTGATAGCCACTATCTACATGTGGCTGTTGAACACTGAAAAGGGGGCCAGTCTGAACTGAGATGTGCTATAAATGTAAAAATAGTGTTAGATTTCAATACTTAGTACAGAACAAAAGAATGTATGCTATCTAGTGTTTTTAACTATTAATATAAATGATAGGATGATGGGACCAAACAAAACAGTATTAAAGTTAATTTCACCTCTTTTAAAAATGTAAGACAACGATCACCTAAATGACCTGCATTATAATTGATGGACTGTGCTGCTGCAAGGCAAGGAAGATGTTAGACCCCTGACCCATTCTCCCTACTGCTCATTCCTGCTCCCCAGAGCAAATTTTAGTTATTTCTTTGTTGTTGTGTTACTTCCCACATTTCCCAATAATAAGCATATAATTACAGCATTTATTGAGCACTTAGGTGACAAGAATTTTCTCTGCTTTCTATATTATGAAATTGAATTCTCAGAACAAGAGAAGGAAACTCAGGAACAGAAAGTTAACTTACCCAATCACAGGTCAAGTATGTGACAAGAGCTTGGATTAGGTTCTAATTCTTAAAACCTGGGCAGCTGGGCTCCAGGGCCCATGTTATTAATGACTTTACTGCCCCCTCTGTTTACCTTCCAGTTTTTAAATTCTTTTTTCAATTGTAAAATTATCTAGTAACTTCCTACTCTGGTAGATGAAGATCTCACTTTCTTATACACCCCCCTTTATTCTGTTTCCCCACCAGCCAGGTTCTATACTAAGACTTCTATTCCATAGGGCGCCTGGGTGGCTCAGTCATTAAGTGTCTGTCTCGGACTCAGGTCATGATCCCAGCGTCCCGGGATCAAGCCCCACTCTCAGGGTCCCTGCTCATCGGGAAGCCTGTTCTCACACTTCCCCTGCTTGTGTTCCCTCTCTTGCTGTGTCTCTATAAAAAAAAAAACCAAAAAAACAAAAACTATTCCATCGCATTCCCAATTTAATTATATAATTTTTGTTAAATTCCTGTAAAGTGTACATAGTAACAAGTTCTGTAGTGTACTGTGTTATATTTCCTTTGAGAATATTTTTAATCTTTCTGAAAGGAGTAATTGGTTGTAATTTGCTCAGTTTGTTTTGTATCTTTTGTTAATTTATCACTGGAATAATTTATTACTCATTTATTCCCTAAGTCACTCATAAGAAGATGTTCTTCCCCCAAGTCCTTCATCTTTTTGTTTTGGTATCCAAGATATGGGGAATCCACTTACTTTTCTTTGCCTGCCTTTGTTTTAATGGGATACATCCTCTAGTTGCTTCAGAAAAGGTACTTTTTAAGTAGCACCTTGTTCTTGCTTGAGAATGCACTGTGTTATCATTCTACAGATAGTCATGTAGGTTTTCTGGTCATTTTAAAATTTTCTTTGCTTCCTGCATTAGCACTTTTTCCTTGAAGTTCCTTTTTTCTGTTTGGTCATAATTTTTCAAATTAGAATCTTGCTTTAATTGTCTCAAGATCCATATTTGAGAGACCAAGGGAGATAATTGGGAAGTCTGTGTGCATGAGTAGGACTTTACAGAGGTGGGCCTTATTACACCACAAAACATTTTCAATATTATCCCACCCCTAACATCCTATTCTAAAGCTCTTCTTTGCCAGTGGGTCACTTTTTCTAGAATGAAAGCTACTGGCTTTATCTGTGGTGGTACGAGCTGGACTGTTCAGAGTTCTTGGAGGCAAGTGAGGTTAGGGGTCTAGGTATTTCATTATTCAGTATTCAGAGTTTAATTTTACATTCCCACCTGCAATAAGGGATCTCACTGCCATTCTTGCCACCAGATGTTTAACTGGAAGTTTCACCTCCCTTCTTTATCTGTTAACTGAATGCAAATAGCAAGCCAAAATACCAGCTGCCTATAAACAGGTAACATACCATACAGATCCACAAAGCAGCAATAAAGCATAGTATTAAATATTTAGCATAAATTATCTGATATAATCTTCAAAACAGTACTATTATCCCATGTGAATACACTTTTTAAAAAAAAAAAAGATTTTTAAAAATTTATTTGACAGATCACAAATAGGCAGAGAGGCAGGCAGAGAGAGAGAGGGGAAAGCAGGCTCTCTGAGAACCAGATGCAGGACTTGATCCCAGGACCCTGGGATCATGACCTGAGCCAAAGGCAGAGGCTTAACCCACTGAGCCAACCAGAAGCCACCCAGGTCCCCCCAACATTGGTACACTTTAACCAGATCCTACCATAGTAATACTTTTTATTTATTTTCTCTCCTTTTTGGGGGGCGCCTGGTGGCTCAGTCGTTTAAAATCAGCCTTCAGCTCAAGTCACGATCTCAGAATCCTGGGATTGAGCCCCACATTTAATCAGATTAAAAATATTCTCAAAGGAAATATAACACAGTACACTACAGAACTTGTTGCTATTAACACAGAGGGACTGTAAATGAAGGAAACCTGAGACACTTTAATTCAACTCTGAGCCTGTCTACTTGCTACTTTTTCTAGGACCACTTATATCCCATTAGGAGAACAGTATATACAGTATTTTAAAACATAATTTGGCTGTTCTACATTTCTAAAACTTTTGATCTACCCTTGCATTAGCAGAGTAAAAGGGGTATTCTCCCATGACTGAAATAAAACAGCCACTTCTTAAATGATGTATTAAATCATATGCTATATGTATTTTGAGGCATTCAATACCATAGAACTTAGTAATGATTTTACTCTTAAGACTTAAGTGTAAAGGTCACTGCAACTTCAGATACATTTGTTAAATTTTAATTTCAAAATAACGAAGCTTGTCTTTATAAATTTGAATATAGAAAATAAATTATTCTAACATATGAACCCTTTGCTTGTTCGCAAATACACAAGTGCATTTATGTTTGTGTTAATAGGATACTTTATCATAAGTTTTTTTTTTTTAAGTACCAGGAATCCAGGATATTATAATTGTAAACTGTGGTTTAATTTCCTCCAAGTTGGAGATACTAAGTTCCTATCCCATTCTCACAAAGGTAAAATAGAGTGTTTAACCAACAAACATGCTAAATTAAAAGTCTATGCTCTCTCCCCAAAGGAAATTATTCTGAATCTGGTATTTATTCATCTCCTAATTTATACTTACACTATCTAGGTACATCCATATATGTATAGATAGCAGTACTTGGCATGGTTTCAAACTATATTCACATTTCTGTAGTATACTTCTCTCAACATTCCCTGTGCAAGTCCTGTTCATGTGTACCTCAGTTTTTCCATTTTTATTAATTCTCATCAGCTGTGTCTGTTAAGCCCACCCACCATCTACTGGGTTTTTTAATTTCAGTTATTATGTTCTTAAATTCTAGAATTTCTATTTGATACTTTTTTGTAGTTTTCATTACTTTAATAATTTTTGTCATCTAAGTTATTGAATATGTAAGTCAGTTATTTTAAAGTATGAAAATTCCAACATGGGGATCATCTTCAAGGTGGTCACATCACTCTTCTACTCCAGATTCCCCTTGTAATACCATTTAAGATAGGTTTCTCTATTGTGTCTTTTTTTTTTAAATCTTCTAAAAAATTTTCTCAATCCTGAGGTCTTACATACTGCTATTTCTAATAAATTTTATACAATTCTGAACAATGAATATGACAAACTGTAAGGAATGTTTGTGGCTTTGGCTCAGGGGTCTATAAACTGTGCCCTATGGGCCTAATCTTCCCTGCCATCTAGTTTTGCCTGGACTTTGAGCTAAGAATTTGCCATATTTTTAAATGTTTGAAAAATAATTAAAAGAATATGCGGCAACACATGAAATATAAAATTCAAAGCTAAGTGGCCGTAGTTTTGTGGTTATCCAGCCACACTCATTCATGTATGTACTGTCTGTGGTTGCTTTGTGCTACAGTAGCAGAGTTGAACAGCTGCAATAGAGACCTTATGGCCCACAAACCTAAAATATTTATTGTTGCCAACCCCTTGCTCTAGATAATGACATCTCTCTCTAAGAGAGGACTTACTGCTGGTAGGCCCTTAGGTTAGCAGGAAGATCACCTTAATTCAGTCAGGGATTTACTTGATTCAAAGCCATTCTTAAATTTTATGAGGGTTGGTCAATTTCTGGTTCTCCTTTGCTCTGAGGGTATCGTTTCCCAGGGGTTCCAACTAAACATCTGGTGTATCTACCCAGGTTCTCATTCCTCGATGGGCCCAGTTCTTCAACCACAACTTCCCTTCTCTCTGAGATCGTGGCTCTTCAAATCCCACCTTAGTATATATGTTCTAGTACATTTGTTTCTATAGTAAATAAGATCAGTTTGATTGATCTTATCAATGAAGATCAATGAAGGAATTATAAAGCAGCAAGGGTTTGAAGGGCTATGCTCCCGAGAGCAGGAAAGCTGTAGAGGATGACCCAACATGGAGGTGTGTGCATGCATCAGTGCATGTGTGTTTACTTGCCAGCTTCTCTAGTTCTTATAGGGAGTTTGCTAGAAACTAGACTGACATTCTCCAAAATAGAAGTTCAAGGTGGTCACATCACTTTTCTACTCCAGATTTCCCTTGTAATACCATTTAGGACAAACCAAGTCCTAACAGTTACTTCTTAGGCCTTATATGGTCTGAATGACTGCCAAAATGAGACAAAAAACATTTGGGGGTGAAGAGGTACAGAGGAAAGAAACAGAGTTGTACTGTCAGTGCTCTAAGGCATATACTCATCCTAGTGAGAGTCCTTTACATTTAAACTCCCCCCCCATTTTCCTTATTTGTAATTGAGATATAATTACAGAAGATATGTTTTCTTTTTTTTATTTAAGATTTTATTTATTTATTTGAAAGAGATCACAAGTAGGCAGAGAGGCAGGCGGGGGGGGGGGAGCAGACTCCCTGCTGAGCAGAGAGCCAGATGTGGGGGTTGATCCCAGGACCCTGAGACCATGACCTGAGCTGAAGGCAGAGGCTCAACCCACTGAGCCACCCAGGTTCCCTCAGAAGATATGTTTTCAAGTGTTCAATGAGTTTATACTCTGGTTTCTCTTCAGATCACATAAATCTTTCGCCTTTTAAAATGAGTTTTGATACATGTATTATTACCTATGTACCAACACCTCACTCAAGATCTAAAGCATTCCCATCACCCTAGAAATTCCCTCCTTGCTGTTCTTTCCAGTTAATCTTACCTCTACAGAAGCAATCATTTTGCTATTTCTATCTTTTTTCTTCATAGTTTTTTAAAAAGATTTTATTTATCAGAGTGCACAAGCAGGGGAAGAGGCAGAGGCAGAGGGAGAAGCAGGCTGCCTGCTGAGCAACGATCCCAAACTTGGGGCTTGATCCCAGGACCCTGGGATCAGAACCTGAGCTGAAGGCAGACTGAGCCTTCCTGACTGAGCCACCCAGGCATCCCTGTTATTTCTATCTTTATAGATCATATTAATTTTTTGTTACAAATCCTATCACTACCATGGTTACAACACTACCATAAGCCTTTTAGATGGTGTTAATGTATTTTCATTGTTTGTATTTCACCTATTTTTCTGGATCTCAGATTCTTGGTGTTTTAAGACAAAGTCTGCTTTTAAAAATCTAACTTCTATATACCTCTGCTAGACATCAGACCTCTTCAGAGAAGAATCACATCTTTTTTATTATCTTTTTAGTGTTTGTAATATTTAGCATCGGATCTAAGCCAAGGAAATGTGTTCAAGAAATGATTACTAGCTGTTTTTATTTTATATAATACATTATGGGTGAAAGATATATCCATCAGAAATATCTGTACTATATATCATTATAAGAAAATAATTTTTTTAAATTTTCTAAAATGGGAAAATTTACAAATATATTCTTATTATTAAAAAATAACTTGTTTAGTTCATAGCCTCTTTATTGAACAGAAGCTATGCTAACACAAATGGCCATACATTATGATTAGGTACTGTAAGTAACCTGGGCATGGGAATACTATTGTACTATACTAGACTATTTTAAAAATTCATTTCTAGAATCCTAACCCTTAATACTCCCATGGCAAGTCACATACATTATTTCAATCCTCAATAGCCTTTGAAAATAGGCAAGGGCAAGTAGTATTCTCAACTTAAACAGTTAAGGAAAAGATACAACAAATAACTGAGTTACACAAAACCCTTTCCAGTGATGCCAGGGCTAGACTGTTATATTTTTGTACATTTCAATATCATAAGCTGCATATACAGAAGGAAAGAGCCAACTTGGTTTTTTTTTGTTTGTTTTTAAGAATTTATTTATTTATTTGACAGGGAGAGATCACAAGTAGGCAGACAGGCAGGCAGAGAGAGAGAGAGGTGAAAGCAGGCTCCCTGCTGAGTAGAGAGCCCGATGTGGGACCCTGAGATCATGACCGGAGCCGAAGGCAAAGGCTTAACCCATTGAGCCACCCAGGTGCCCAAAAAGTGCCAACTTGTATTCCAAAAATCAATTTCCGTGTTTCTTCTCTGAAAATTCATAGGTTGCCCATTCCTTCCATCCTCCAGCATAGTGTTGAACACTGAAAACATATAGCAAGGTTAGTGCTGTAAAAATTCCCTTCTGCTTTATAACACAAAGTTGATAGGAACTTTAGAGATGTAGAGACGCCATGACTACTCTAGCCTTTAAACCTACGTGAAATACTGTTACTTTTTTTTTTTTTAAGATTTTTATTTATTTATTTGAGAGAGAGAGAGAGCATGACAGGGGAGAAGGTCAGAGGGAGAAGCAGACTCCCCGCAGAGCCGGGAGCCCGATGCGGGACTCGATCCCAGAACTCCAGGATCATGACCTGAGCCGAAGGCAGTCGCTTAACCAACTGAGCCACCCAGGTGCCCAAGACTGTTACTTTTGAGTAGGATGAAAATATAGAGGCTTAGTCTCTATCCTATTACTAACACAGTATTAGAAGACATTTTTCAGTCGACCAGTAAAAATATAATACATATGAAACATTGCTATTATACACACTCTTGAATACAATTTTATACTTCATTTATGCACCTGTTAAAGCCCAGAGATACTGCCGTGTCCAAAGCCTTCTTGCTTCTCACTCCGGCTAAACAGGAAAACACCAGACTGTCTGATTTGGATGGTTTTACTTCGTTGTACTTCTCTTTGAAGTCTTTTGGGTTCATCTGTAGAGCTTTACCTACCTCACCCACTGAAAGAAAATGTTAAGAATTTCAATTAAATCTTAGGTACAGTAAATTACTGAATATATACTTTTGTGAGGAATTAATTCAAGTCACACATCACTTACGTGGAATGTTGACGGACCCGGGAATTTTCCCATACTCGACAATTTCCCATGGCTCTCTAACATCAATTAACATAATTTTTTTGGAATTCAAGAGGTTTTTAAGTTCCTTATAAGTGACATCTTTAAAAATAGCTGTACAAAAGTTATAGCAGCTTCCCTTTATTGACTTCAGACCTGGAAAGAATAAAATAATTTTGGTACCTTCAAAGTAACATTGCTATTAATATCTGGAAGGCAGGTCAAAGGAATTTCCCCCCTGATTCCAGTCAGTTCTTTTGACTTCACTGACCTGTATATGTATTTTGTACACAGCCTGACAGAGCCACAGGAAGTCTACCCTCTTGCCCTCCATGCTGAATGGCTGGCCTTGTGCCAGCTCCATATTCTACTCTCTCCAAGCCCTTAATTAGGTGGAACTTGTAAATACACATTCAGCATTTGGTAACTGAATCCTGCAAATAACTTGTGAATTTAATCATAATCCAAACTACAATGTTAAGAAAATTTCAATTTCCCCTTGCAAGTGAAGATGTGGGAACCTTACATTTGAAACTACACTTGTAGGGGCGCCTGGGTGGCTCAGTGGGTTAAGCCGCTGCCTTCGGCTCAGGTCATGATCCCAGGGTCCTGGGATCGAGCCCCGCATCGGGCTCTCTGCTCAGCCGGGAGCCTGCTTCCTTCTCTCTCTCTCTCTGCCTGCTTGTGATCTCTCTCTATCAAATAAATAAAAGATCTAAAAAAAAAAAAAATTTTGAAACTACACTTGTAAGTACTTAAAGGTTGTTTCTATCTGTTAAATAATTGGTGGGACACCTTGGCTGGCTCTGTCAGAAGAGCCTGTGACTCTTGATCTCGGGGTTGTGAGTTCAAGCCCTATGCTGGGTGTAGGGATTACTTAAATAAAAACTTAAATAACTGGTAACATAATATGGTACTGGGTAATAACCTATAAAATAAATCCATGGGTCCACACTGATATAAGGATATCATTGAATAAATGGGGAGAAGGGATTATTTCAATTGATAAATGTAGAATGAATGATGAAAAGAGAAAATCACCATTAGGTTAACATCCAAGTAATAATTATTTCAGCGAGAGCCATGACAGAAGCTAGAGTTAGTAGGTGAAATTTTGATTAGAAATAGGATAGTATCTCCCCCAGGAAATACTTACTAATAACAAAAGGAAACACGTGAAAGATACTACTTTAACCAATTATTCAAAGATCACTTCACTAGAAATGAGAAATGTCAACATCTATACTTTGATAGGATGCTCAAAGAAGAGCACATCACTTCCTTAGTATTTTTGCCAAAATACATACCCTGAGTCAAGTCAGAAGAAAATCTCAAACTCAACCTACAAAATAACCAATACTCTTTAAAAAGTGTCAAAGTTATGGGGGGCGCCTGGGTGGCTCAGTGGGTTAAGCCTCTGCCTTCGGCTCAGGTCATGATCTCAGGGTCCTGGGATCGAGCCCCGCATCAGGCTCTCTGCTCAGCAGGGAGCCTGCTTCCCCCTTTCTCTCTGCCTGCATCTCTGCCTACTTGCGATCTCTGTCTGTAAAATAAATAAAATCTTTAAAAAAAAAAAGTGTCAAAGTTATGAAAGACAAAAGCTGTGGAACTGTCACAGATTGAAGCAGACTAAGGAGCCATGACGACGTAATAACATAGAATCCTGGATTGGATCTGGGACTATAAAAGACCTCAGTGGGAAAACTGGTGAAATTCAAATAAGGCCTATGGGTTAGTTAACAATATTATGTTAGTATTACTTTCCTGATTTCAGTAACTGTACCATCTTAGATGCTTATGTTAAGGGAAATTGGGTAAGAATAAAGGGAACTCCATTTTATTTTTCCAACTTTTCTATAGGTCCAAATTGATTTTTTAAGCATGAAAGAAAACCCCGAAGATTTTTAAAATAAAATAAAAATTTTAAAAATTTAATAATCATATTTCACAACAAAATGACTACTATAAAGTAAATAATAATGCTCAAAGGTTGTTTAAAATATGAAGTATCTGGGGCGCCTGGGTGGCTCAGTGGGTTAAAGGCTCTGCCTTCGGCTCAGGTCATGATCCCAGGGTCCTGGGATAGAGCCCCAAGTCAGGCTCTCTGCTCAGCGGGAAGCCTGCTTCCCCCTCTCTCTCTGCCTGCCTCTGCCTACTTGTGATCTCTGTCTATCAAATAAATAAATAATAAAAAATCTTTTTAAAAAATTAAGTGTCTTATAAAGTGAAATTGGTATAAACAGTATAAGCTGGCATAGAAAGAGGTTTAAAGATCTAAGTTGAGAAGCAGACACACAACATACCGTAATCTATGAGAATTCAGTATTTGGTAACAATTATATTTCAAAATAATGGGGATATTTTGTTCAACAAATATGCAGGGCAACTAGCCAGCCAATAGGAAGAAAGTATAAGCAGGCTATTGCCTCATTCCTTACATGTAAATAAATATAAATTTCAATCTAAAAACTAGTATCTTAGAAGTACCAATAGAAAACATGAGCAGATAATTTAAACCTTGGGATAAGAAGACCATTCTAAACATGGCAAAATCAGAAGCCATAAAGATTTGACTTCATAAATATGCTAAATTTATATATGGGAAAAGAACAATGAATAACTAGAAGACATGTGGCAGGCAGGAACAAAATATTCATAACACAAAAAAGACAAAACATTAGTATTAATAGAGCTTATACAAATAGGAAAAGGACAAAATTCCCAATAGAAAAATGGCCAAAACAGGAACAGGGAATTGGCCTGAATAATACCAATGATCAATAAAATGTAAAAAGATGCCTTATCTCACTACTTATTAAGGAAATGCCAGATACAAACAAAATTTTTCAAAATTTTCCAGATTTGTAAAAATTAAAGGGGGTTGATAACATCAAATATTGGTAAAGGTATGAAGAAATGGGTACTCTTTTACAATGTTGGGAGTGTGTAATGTCAAAACCTTTTGAAAGGAAAATTTAGCAGGAATAACACTTTATGTGTATATTTTTTACTTCACAGTTTTACTTTTAGGAATCTATCTTCCTACAGGAGTATTAACATGAATGCATACAAATGTATATTTGTATAAATATATTCACGGGCAGCATTCTTTGTAGTACTGAAAAATGGTAAGAAGCTGGAAGTCTATCCATAAGGAAATAGTTATAAGTAGTGCATTTATACAATGGCATATTATTTAATGTAAGTTATCCAAAATATAGTATTAAATTTATAAAACTAGTTAGAGAGCACTAGGTATAAACCAGGGGTTCCCAGACTTTCTTGGTTCATCCTTTAATGTCTTAGTAAATTTTCTGCAGTGTGCATATGCCAAAACAAAACAAAACAAAACAAAACCACACTTCATGGTTCTATTTATTAAATAGTTAAGAAAATCCAAAAGTGAGTTGTGAAAAACCGCATTTCCTTATTAAACCAAACACTGCTCTATTTTCATTTGTCTTTCTCACTGACAGCAAAAGATGGAAAAATGGACAAATATAGTAGTTAAAAAATTCAGGTTTCCTAGCAATTCCACTCCAAGGTATGTACCCAAAAGATTTGAAAACAGGGACTCAAACTCAGACACCAATGTTCATAGCAGCATTATTCACAATTATTCGCAATAGCTAAAAGATGGAAGCAGCTCAAGTGTTCATTCAACAGATGAATGGATTAACAAAATGTGGCTTATACATACAATGAAATATTATTCCATCATAAAAAGGAATGAAGCTCTAACACATACTGCAGCTTGAAACTAAGACACGGAGAACACGCTAAGTGAAGTAATCCAGACACAAAATGACAAATATTTAATGATTCCACTCATGAAATATCTAGAACAGGTAAATTCATAGAAAGTAGGTTAGAGATTACTAGAAGTTGGAGGGAGGGGTGTTATTGCTCAATGGGTTTGAGTTTCTGTTGGGGGTGATGAAAATTTTTGGAAATACAGTGGTAATGATCCCCACAATGTTGTGAATATAATTAATGCCACTGAATTGTACACTCAAAAATGGCTAACAGACACATGAAAAAATGTTCATCATCATTAGTCATCAGAGAGATTCAAATCAAAACCACATAGAGATACCACCTCACACAGTTAGAATGGCCAAATTTAACAAGACACTAAACAACATGTGTCGGAGAGGATGTGGAGAAAGGGGACCCTCTTACACTGTTGGTGGGAAGCAAGTTGGTGCAGCCACTTTGGAAAACAGTGTGGCGATTCCTTAAGAAATTAAAAATAGAGAGGTGCCTGGATGACTCAGCTGTTAAGCGTCTGCCTTTGGCTAGGGTCATGATCCCAGTCCTGGGTACGAGCCCTGCATCAGGCTCTCTGCTTGGCCGGAGGCCTGCTTCTCCCTCTTCCAATCCCCCTGCTTGTCTTCCCTCTCTCGCTGTCTCTCTCTCTCTCTGCAATAAATAAATAAAAAGTCTTAAAAAAAAATTAAAAATAGAACTACCCAATGACCCTGCAATTACACTACTGGGTATTTATCCCAAAGATACAGATGCAGTGAAAAGAAGGGCCATCTATGCCCCAATGTTCATAGGAGCAATGGCCACAGTTGCCAAACTGTGGAAAGAGCCAAGATGCCCTTCAACAGACGAATAGATAAAGAAGATACGGTCCATATATACAGTGGAATATTATGCCTCCATCAGAAACGATGAATACCTAACTTTTGTATCAACATGGATGGGACTGGAAGAAATTATGCTGAATGAAATAAGTCAAGCAGAGAGAGTCAAGTATCATGGTTTCACTTACTTGTGGAGCATAAGGAATAACATAGAGGACACTGGGAGAAGGAGAGAAGTGAGTTGAGGGAAATCGGAGGGGGAGATGAACCATGAGAGACTGTGGACTCTGAGAAACAAACAGGGTTTTGGAGGGGAGGAGGAGTGGGAGGAGAGGTGAGTCTGGTGGTGGGTATTAAGGAGGGCACGTATTGCATGGAGCACTGGGTGTGGTGCATAAACAATCTTGGATCAATGAAAAAAATAAAATTAAATTTAAAAATTTATAAAAAATGGCTAAAATGGCAAACTTTATTTAATATTTAATATTTAATATAAATATATATTTAAAATATATTTATATATATTTTATCAAAGCAAATACAGTAAAAAAAAGAAAAATACAGATTTCCCCATCCTCTTCAGATTTTGAATAGTTGGCTCATGTAATCTATAAGATTCTATCTTAAAATGCCTGGGATAAAACTATTTCTCACTCAACTTTTTTGTGAATTCCCAGAATGCAACAAGTCAGCCAGCTGACTTGGTATAGTTCCTCATTGTTAAAAATTGGAAAACTACGGTAATTTAAAAAATGGTTAAACTCAAGACTGTGGTACTTCACCAAAGGGAAACAATATCATCTCGGCATGTAACTTGTGTAACTGAATCAAAGATAGTTATGTTTTTCTTATATATTAGAGCCAAACTGACATTCAGTTTTCTCTATGCTCCTCTTGGGGTGTGTGTGTATGTAGGGGGGCAATGGAGAGCACATGTACAATCAATGAGGACTAGATTTCCTAGCTTTCTAAGGCACAAATATTCTCTTAACGAGTCTCTGCTCCCCCAAGCCTCTCATGGTGTGAGCCTCAAGTCCATACTAACTCTTGAGTTAAAGCTATAGTGTATTTTGGGGGCACCTGGGTGGCTCAGTAGGTTAAGCCTCTGCCTTTGGCTCAGGTCATGATCTCAGGGTCCTGGGATCCAGCCCCACGCCGGGCCCTCTGTCTGTCAAAAAAATTAAAAATTAAAAAAAAAAAAGCTATAGTGTATTTTTTTGTACAAGGCCTCTACTTGTAAATCAACCACTTCATCTATTGCGTGATCAAAGAAACAGCAATCAGTTCCTACGCTGTTTGGGATTTATTGCGATGATGTGTGATTCTCTTGAGGGATTCTCAAGAGTAACACAGGCTATATGTGATTTTCACATTTTTGAGGCTCGTTTTTGAATAAACCCCAGTTTGGCTTTTCCACACGGATAAATCTAGCCTTGCCTGGATGTTCCCTACAGTCTACGTTATAAGACACAGTCTGAACTCCTTAGCATGTTCTTTCATGTCCTTCAATCTGCTTTACCAGCATAATTTACCAGACCTTCTCCTCCTCCCCATTCCTCCTCTGCATCAAGAACCCTACCCTCCAGCTACATCAAAAGTAGACATGTGCCCCAACTACCTTTTTATAACGGAAAGAGCAGGGATTTTAGAGTCTGATAAACCAGGTTCAAATCCTCCCTTGTCCACTTAGCTCTGTAGTCCTGGGAAGATTACTTAAATTCTCCAGGACTTTGTTTCTTATTTTTAAAACAGTAATAATATTACTTAACCTTTCTGAGTTGCTGTGAGGTTTAAGCAATCTCTATGGTGCAATCTTTAAATACATGTTTTTACCTTCCTTCATGACATATGCACATGGTTCTTTCTGAAGGGTTCTTTTCTTCCTTCCTCATCTCTACCTGGCACACTCTTACTCTCCTTGAAGACTCTGTTGAATACCACTTGTCACCAACCCAACAGTTCCACTTCTAAGTATCTATTCTAGTAAGTTACTTGTAGAGATACACAAAGAGCTGTGTACAGTAACTATTGAAGTTTTCAGAACGGCAAAAAAATGGAAACCAAAATGTCCATCAAGAGGGGACTGGTTAAATAAACTGTGGTAATCCATACTATGGACTATGCAGTAGTTAAAAGAGTTATATGTACTGCCATGGAAAGTTTCTGAATACCTAAGTGAGAAAAGAATTCAGAAAAGTATGCACGATAGATCACATTGTATGACAAGAAGTAACTAGTGTCAATTAGAATGTGGAGAAAAGCGAACCCTCATGCACTACTGGGAATGTGAATTGGTGCAGCCACTGTGGAAAACAATATGGAAGTTCCTCAAAAAATTAAGAATAGAACTACCATATGATCCAGCAATTCCATTCCTGGTATTTATCTGAGCAAAATGAAGATGCTACCTTGGAAAGATGTATGCACCACTGTGTTTCCTGCAGCATTATGTGTAACAGCCAAGATATAGAAACAGCCTAAGTGTCCATTGATGGATAAATGGATAAAGAAATTGTGGTACACGGAGTGCCTGGGTGGCTCAGTGGGTTAAAGCCTCTGCTTTCGGCTCAGGACATGATCCTGGGGTCCTGGGATCGAGCCCCACATCGGGCTCTCTGCTCGGCAGGGAGCCTAATTCCTCCTCTCTCTCTGCCTGCCTCTCTGCCTACATGTGATCTCTATCTGTCAAATAAATAAATAAAATATTAAAAAAAATAAAGAAATTGTGGTACGTACACACACACACACACACAAATATTCAGCCATAAAAAAGAATGAACTCTTGGCATTTGAGACATGGACCTTGAGGGCATTACCCTAAGTCAGATCAAGAAAGATAAATACCGTGTGATCTCATATGTGGAACCAAAAGCAAACAAGCAAAAAAATAAACAAACCCTCAAAATCCAAGTTCACAGATACAGAGAACAGACTGGTGGTTGCCAGAGGCAGGGAGGGGTGGGGCAGGAGAAATGGGTGAAAGTAAAAAAGATAAAAAATTTAAAATATGTACTTTTTTAAATTAAAAAAATAAGAATTCTCATCTTCATAGGGAGACAGAATGTAGGCCTCTTGGGGGAGAGTAAATGATTTTTAGGAAAGATGAATGGGCTCTTAGAAGAATAAATGGGAGGTATGCCAGTTTGTGACAAAGATTGGGTGTGGTGTTGAGTTCTAGTCTCCTTTCCTGTGATGAGTCAATCATCCTTGGTTGGTGAAACTCTTGGGGAGGGGATTTATGAAATTGAGTTCCTTTTGGAGGACTGTCTTAAGGCAGGTAAGAGGAGTTCAGAGAAATCTTCTCTCCATATTTGCTGTTTTTCAAATGCCTATAGCTTAAAAAAAAAAAACCTACCAACCCAAATTTCAGTGTGAGATAAAATGATGACCTAAATTTATTTATTTATTTATTTATTTATTTGACAGAGATCACAAGTAAGCAGAGAGGCAGGCAGAGAGAGAGAGAGGGGAAAGCAGGCTCCCTGCTGAGCAGAGAGCCCGATGCAGGGCTCCATCCCAGGACCCTGAGATCATGACCTGAGCCGAAGGCAGAGGCTTAACCCACTGAGCCACTCAGGTGCCCCGGACCTAAAAATATTTAAAATCACATCAAATTAGACTATGCAAATTGAAGATCCAGTATAATTCAGAATGGTCTGATACATACTGTATATACATGTTTAGAAGCTTGCTTTTCTACAATTGTCAGGTCTGTTTAGTAAGAAGAAACCTGTAGGAAGAAGCATTTTTTTTTTTCAAACAGAAAACTTAAGGAATTTTGGATTACTTCTAGGGGTGCCTGGGTCATTCAGTCATTAAGCATCTGCCTTCAGCTCAGGTCATGATCCCAGAGTCCTGGCACGGAACTGCTCATGGAGACCCTCATGGAGTCCCCCGCTCTGCGGGAAGCCTTGTTCTCCTTCTCCCACTCCCCCTGCTTGTATTCCCTCTCTCTCTGTCTGTCTCTGTCAAATAAATAAAATCTTTTTAAAAAAAATAAATTTAGCATTACTACTATATATCTCTAAGTTCTAGATTCAATTATTCTTTGAAAAATTTTTTTAAAAGTTTATTGATGTAATATCTACACCCAGTGTGGGGCTTGAACCCATGGCCCCAAGATAAGAAGTTGCATGCAAGTTCTTCCAAGTGAGCCAGCTGGCACCCCTATTTTTTGAATTATTTAATTTCAATTAGCCTAATGCAATTTAATTATTATATGTTTAAAGAAACTATATATAGAAGTCATACACATGATTTGGATTCTGAATTTATTTTTTCATAAATTCAGCTTCTTTTCTATATTATAATATAGCATAGTTTTGTATTATATGTTCTGCTTTATTATTTTTTATTTTTTTTAAAAAGATTTTATTTATTTATTTGTCAGAGAGAGAGGGAGAGAGAGAGCACAGGCAGACAGAGAGGCAGGCAGAGGCAGAGGGAGAAGCAGGCTCCCTGCCGAGCAAGGAGCCCGATGTGGGACTCGATCCCAGGACGCTGAGATCATGACCTGAGCCGAAGGCAGCTGCTTAACCAACTGAGCCACCCAGGCGTCCCTTATATGTTCTGCTTTAAAATACTGAGCTAAATTTCACTTAGAGGGGCGCCTTGGTGGCTCAGTCAGTTAAGCATCTACCTTCAGCTCAAGTCATGATACTAGGGTCCTGAGATCGAGCCCCGCACTGGGCTCCTTGCTCAGTGGGGAGCCTGCTTCTCCCTCTCCCTCTGTCCTACTCCCTGTTTGTGTGCTTGCTCTCTCTCTCAAATAAATACAAATCTTTAAAAAAATTTTTCCACTTACAAATAGCATACCATCACTTCCTACCAATTCAGTTTGGTATTCTTTTTATAATTTCAAACAAAATTTTGATGGGAAAAATGTAACCATTTGAAACATAAAAGTTTTTGCTTAATGATAACAACCATAATAATGGCAACTCACTCTTGCCACAACTATAAAATAAATTCTCTGGTTCATCTGTAATCCTCTTTTGGATGTTGACACCTTAGAAATCGCACATTAGAATCTGTTGAATACCGAAAATTATTTCTAGGGATGCCTGGGTGGCTCAGTCGGTTAAGCTGCTGCCTTCCGCCCAGGTCATGGTCTCAGGATCCTGGGATCAAGCCCTGCATCATGCTCCTTGCTCAGCGGGGAGCCTGCTTTACCCTATTCTCCCCACTTGTGCTCTTTCTCACAAATAAATAAATAAAATCTTAAAAAAAAAAAAGAAAATTATTTCTAGAGACCATGTAACAGTGAATATAAACAACCCACAACCAAGAAAGAATACATTAGAAATAATGATTGTTACTCCAGAGAGAAAATATTAGGAAGAACATTTCGTGTGCTTCCTTATCGAACATGTATTTGGGTTTGGTGTGAACATTTTATGACTTCTAATGTAATCACTTCAATAAATATTTTGACTTTTTGAGAACCACTTGCAGCAAAATTTGAAAAGCAAGTGAACAACCATCCTATGGGATAAAAAGATTATTTTAGGGAATCTAGGGAGTAAAAGATTAAAGGGAATCTAAAGATTCTAGGGAATAAAAGATTAAAAATGGAAATTTTAGATACGGCAATGCATTTATCAGATGAAGTGGTGAATTTAATATGAAAGGGGAATCCCTATACTATCGTTGAGCTTCTCAAAGTTACTTGTCTTCTCAACCTCCATTACTACTCACTCACAGTATTTTCCCTTAAATTGCCGCTCGAGTCGCCACGTCCTCTGACTGTCACCTTCCCCAACCTCCCTCCTTTTTTAAAGCATCTTCTACTGCTGCCAACTGATTCATATTGACAAAGCACTTCCGTGTTTTCTGTTGTTCTTTGTAGGACTAGGATTAAGTAAAGGCCTTTACACAACCTGGCTATTACCAAAAAATCTACTTAGAACCTTAGAGAGGTCAGAACTCAGGGGAGAGACAGGACAGGATGTGGTAGATGAAAGTTCACTCACTTCAGGTCACCACAAAGGTGTGTGAGTACAGCTCAGTGTACATGACTTAGTAGGCCAGGTTTGGGATCCTGCTTCAGCCCTGCATTAAGTCTAAACAGAAGCAAAGAGGAAGATGAGAATAAAACTAGTAGAATAAAACCTGAGGGGATACTTTCAGAGAATAAAGGTAGACGGCAAGTTTTTGTCCTTGTGGAAATGTAGGAGACAAAGGACATTTTCAGTGTTATGGGGAGGGGCCACTGTTTCAGTAACAAGCACTCATGTTAGCAGCCTCAAGTCATTAAGAAGACAAGACTTGACAGTATTCTCTTTGGAAAGTCTAGGCTGAAAGATTAGAAACCCACCCTGGCGATTGGAAGCAATGTAAATATTCATACAGGGAATAGTTAAATTAATTATGAAGCATAGCATGCAGCATTTACAAGCATTTACCTACATTTATTGACTTGGAGAGATGTCCATATTGCTAAATGAAAAAGCTCTCCCTTTAAGATCGATACACACATAAGATACAATACTTATGTTTTATAAATGTCCAGAAGAACACCTGGAAGTAAACAGGAAACTATTTCTGGGGAGTGGGATTGCAGGGACAGGAATTCTGGGGCATAAATTAAAAAACACCAACACCTACATATTATATATGTAGTATTTTTAAGTGTACATTTATCTAGACTCATAGAAAAGTGTTCAGAAGGATGTATACCCAACCACATTTGGAGAGGAGGGTGGAATATGGGAGCGTGTATAGAGGGAAATGTCAGCTGTTCTTTATTGTCTGTTGGAATATAATGGGAATATAATAATGTATCACTAGCAGAATTTTTTCTTTAAAGATTTTAAGTAATCTCTACGCCCCACCTGGGGCTCCAGAATAACAGCTCTGAGATCAAGGGTTGCATGCTCCACCAATGAGCCAGCCAGGCACCCCACTAGTAAAATTTTTTTTAATGAAAAGTCACCTTTTCTCTAACACTTTCTCCAACTCGGATAGAATACTTGCTTTTTCCATTGCAGTCTCCCGGGGCTCTGTGTGTGGTCATTGTTTACCTGTGTCTGTCTCTCCCTAAAATGGTGACGTGAACTGCAGAGGCTGTATCCCCAGCAGGAGGTCTGCATTTCTAGGTGCTCAGTAAACAACACATTTGCATCGAAAAAGCACATTTTAAACTACAGAGGATGCACCAAGAGTGCAAGTGGAGTAAGTGGTTGGGAGAGTTGGGGACACAGCGTCATGCCACGGTCTCTGCAGCTGCATCCACAAATAAAAATTGTGATAACGGAGAGACATCACGTAAAGCAGAAAGAAGGGACTGGAAGCATGCTCTGAGTCATGCACGCAACGCCTCCACGAACAACCTTCGTTTCTCTGGCCGGTTTTGCCGTCCGTAAAATTAGCAGTGGTACTTTAATAGCTCTAAGTGTTACAATTCTAGGTGACTTGCCACGGAGCTCTGAGCGCGGCTCCCCAGTGGGTCACAGGTGTAACTCGCAAAGCTGGGCTCATCCTCAGTCTCCGGCAGAAACTGGCCGTGTTGCTCGCTCGTCTGAGTCGCCAACTGACCTTCACTGCCCAGTCCGGCACCAGTATCTTCCTTTTTAAAAGCCTCCCCCACGCAAGCTCCCTGGAGCAACGCTGACCTCTCTCCCCTGCGTCCCCCGAGCACCCCCAGACCCAAGTAGCCCGGAATCGGAAAGAACGAGAACGGAATGTAGGTGCTATATCTTCCCAGGAGCCAAGAGTAATGGGACTGATTTTTAACTGGAAGCCGCAAGCAGCGAGCACCCCCACCAATGCCATTCCTTCCCCGAGCCCGAGGTTAGACGCTCTCTCTTTACCCAGGGACCACCGAGCTCACCCCAGAGGGCAGCCTCCGCGGACGCCAGGATCGCCCGGCTTGTGCTCCGGAACAGCGGCAGCGGCAGCACCATTGCCGGCTTGCGCCCACCGGGCCCCAGACTTCCTCCTCTGGCTCCTCCTTCTTCTTCTTCTCGGCGGCACCGCCCTCCCCCCGCCCCCGCCCCCCGCCCCGCGCCCCGCGCCCCGCGCCGAGCTCTTGAGCGCCCCCCGGCCGAGTGCTGGCCGAAGCGGGGAGTGCTACAAGGAGTTATCGCCGAGGGAACCGTACCCTACTCTGGAACTTTAAATTGGAAAGTAACTCGAGAGTTGGGGCGCGCCTGGGTGGCTCAGTCGGTTTGGTGTCTGCTTTTGGCTCTGGTCATGGTCATGATCCCAGCGTCCTGGGATGGAGCCCTCACTGGGGCTCCGGGCTCCGCAGCGAGCCTACTTCTGCCTCTCTGCTTGTGAACCCTCCCCCTGTCAAGGAAATAAATAAAATCTTTAAAAAAGAAGCAGAGTTTAAAAAAAAAAAAAAGAAGAAGAAGCAGAGTTGAGCTTGCTTTTTTGTTTTGGATTATTATTTTTTAAGGAGAGACGAAGCTTAAAAGTGGGAAGTAGAAAATATACCAAAGATGAAATTACAAGATTTTTTAAAAAGGATGTTATTTATTTATTTTTGAGAGAGAGAAAATGAGCCGGGGGGGTGGGCAGGCTAGGGGCAAAGGGAGAATCGTGCTCCCCATGGAGCTGAGAGCCCCTAGCCCTGCTCATTCCGAGACCCTGAGGGGAAGGCAGATGCTTAACCGACTGAGTCATCCAGGCGTCAAAATTTAAATATTTAAAGTAAACAAAATTTTCCAACTTACTTTATAATGGGATCTTATAGATTAATTTAAAGGAACTACATGGACGCATTTCTAAGAACTGCTCTTCACTCCAATAGCTGGTTCAACTAATGTCAGTATTAAGATAATCTCATGCGATCATCTTTCCCCCACAACTCTGATATTTGACTACAACTGACCACAGCTTGCCGGAGTTAGGTCCAACTATTTTATAAAATGCGTTAGTTTGCAATTGCTACTGTAACAAATTACCACAGATTTACTGGCTTCAAACAATATAAATGTATTATGTACAGTTCTGTAGGTGTCAACAAGCCTGTGTTCCTTCTGAAGGCTCTAGGCAGAATGTCTTTTCTTGCCTTTTTCATCTACTAGAGGCTGCTGGCATCCTTGGCCAGTGGTCCCCTTCCCCATTTTCAAAGCCAGCAACTAGCATCTTCAAATCTCGAACTCTGACCTCTGCTTCTGTTGTTGCATCCCTTACTCTTCGTCTGACCCTCATGCCTCCCTTTTATAAAGACCTTTGTGATAACTTGGGCTACTTGGGTGATCCAGGATAATTTTCCTATCTCAAGATCCTTAATTTAATCATATCTGCAATGTCCTTTTGCCATGTAATGTAACATGATGACACGTTCCAGGAATTAGAACACCTTGGCGGTGGGGAGTGTTGTTCAGCTTACCACATAAAGTTTATTGGGACGCCAGGGTGGCTCAGTGGATTGAGGCTCTGCCTTCGGCTCTGGTGGTGGTCTCAGGGTGTCCTGGGATCCAGCCCAGCATCACATCGGGATCTCTGCTCGATGGGGAGCCTGCTTCCGCCTCTCTCTCTCTGCCTGCCTCTCTGCCTACTTGTGATCTCTGTCTGTCAAATGAGTAAAAATCTTTTTAAAAAACGTTTATTTTTACTGTGGTTCACTTCCTTATTTTAAATTTATCCTCAATTTGGTCCCCCAATATAATGAAAGCTGTATTTAACTGCAAATTAATTTACAATGGAAATTTTTAAAAATTAACTTCTAAATGAAATTATTAAAGTATGTGTCCAAGGAATAATTTCATTAAGCAGTCTAAAATTATTCTGTTTTCAATAATTAAATAATTAATAGCACCACTTCAGATTTCTATGCCAGTGCCATCACTTACCATTATGTTTCTCCAAATTATTTGGAGTTTTGCTATAGTTTCTATATGATCTATGTTGTGGATTAACTTTGAATTAAAATGTCATTATATGGGCACCTGGGTGGCTCAGTGGGTTAAGCCGCTGCCTTCGGCTCAGGTTGTGGTCTCGGGGTCCTAGGATCGAGTCCCGCATCGGGCGGGCTCTCTGCTCAGCGGGGAGCCTGCTTCCTCCTCTCTCTCTGCCTGCCTCTCTTCCTGCTTGTGATCTCTCTCTGTCAAATGAATAAATAAAATCTTTAAACAAAAATAAAAAAAATTTTTAAAAATGTCATTATATGTTGCAAATTCATGTACTTCCCAATGGCATCCCAAAGCTGTCTTGAATACATCAAAACCACAGGTAGTCTGAACACAGATCTGGAAACAATGAAACAAAGTGCTTGACCTCAATAACTCACATTCAATTTGATTTATACTTTTGCAACAGCACGTATCATCAAACAATTTTTTTCCCAATGTTCATGACTAAGTATTTGAGATATATTTTTCTGCAGGACTTTTTCTCTCAAAAGGTGAGTAGCTCCTCCCTTACCTAGCAGAGTGCCAGACTTGGTTTATTTAAGAGTTCTCATAGCAAACATTCTTGTCAAGAGAGAGCCTTGATTATTGTTCCTTGGACAAGCGTCCAAGTTCTTCTTTCAGAGAAGAGTCAGGAAGGCCTAAAGTGAGATGAAAGGGAGAAAAATAGTTTAACTTTTCTGGGAAGGGTCTACCAGTGCTGAGTTAATATGCACCATTAATTCTCCAACAACTCCTTTTATTTCTTGGCATAATGCAAGTGAAAGGCAACTTGAAAGGAGAAGATTTTCCCCATTTCTTTCTAAGTCACATCAAGCCTCCAGATATTTGACAAATCAAATGAAGGTTAGGGAATATTTTTCCTGCAACTTTTTTTTTTAAAAGTGTTTCTATCAAAACTTAAAATACCTATCTGTTGACTCAGCATTTCCATTGCTGTCTACTAATGATTATTTATTTGCACAAGTAGGCAAAGATAAAGATAAAGGTACATCAACAGAAAACTGATTGGGAAAAAAATGATACATCCATTTTAAGTTTAAGCAACTAGACAAAAGAATGAGGATAATATAGGTTTATGTCCAACATACACTGTCAAGTGAAAAAAATCAAGTTGTAAAATAGAATGCAGACAGCTAGAAATCAAGATAGCTTTGGAATTTTATCATTTCCAAGAAAAATCGTATGGTGTTTGCATAATTGCTGTTTCTTTCCCCCGTTTTAAAAAAAAGATTTTATTTATTTATTTGACCGAGAGAGAGATCACAAGTAGGCAGAGAGGCAGGCAGAGAGAGGAGGAAGCAGGCTCACCGCTGAGCAGAGAGCCCGATGCCCGGCTCAATCCCAGGACCCTGAGATAATGAACTGGATCCAGAGATCATGAACTGAGCCAAAGACAGAGGCTCAACCCACTGAGCCACCCAGGTGCACCATCTTTCCTTTTGAGAGAGAGTGAGCACTTACAGGAGAGGGTGAAAGGGAGAGGGGCAGACAGAGACGGAGAAGCAGACTCCCCACTGAGCTGGGAGCCTGAGCCACCAGGCACCCCTAATTCTTAAATTTCTTTGTTCTAATTCAGTCCCCCTTTTTAAAACTGTAAATTGGAAGTCCAGTATATAATACATTTTTAAAAACCCCATTTACACCAATGCAGTTTAGTATGGAAATTTAGATTTATGCAGGTTTGCATATCTTCTTTTACTCCATGTTCTGTTTCAAATCTGATGTTAAAATAAATAAAAACTTTGATTTGTGATGTAGACAGTTTTGACTTAACAATTACACCACAGTAAAACCTGTTCTTATTTGGGGAATTTTTTTTTTTCCTCTAAAGAAAAAAATTCCCCTACTGCAAAACATGGGTAGTGATCCCTACACCCAGCACCTTAACAGACAAATTTGTACTTAGTTACATTTGTCAAATGGGTGGTTTCCATAAATACAATGTAAACACGTAGTGACCTCCTTTGCCAAGTTCTGTACATAGAAGTAATGCTAACTATTTCGTAAGAAATTAGAGATTTTACAGGGAAAACCAGAGTTTTTTTAATTTAACCTTTGGTATCTTGGACTCTTAACCCAAGGTTCTATCATTAGGCCACCTGTCTCCTGGTTGAAGAGTTGTGAAGGATTACAAAGCAATTAGGACTCACGCATAACTAGAGTGGATGTTTGCAAACATCATTAAAATATTTTCAAAACGATTGTTTTTACTAAACAAATGCAGTGTGCAGACCACTTTAACGGATAATCGAGCTTTGAAGAGCTATAGGTGAAGGTCAAGAAATTTCCTGTCTCGGTAAGTAAGCGAGGACAGGTAAGCCGATAATAGTAATAATAAAAAAAAAAAGCGAGACAACATATGACAAATGTCAGATGTGATTTTATTGCAGTGTGACAGAGAGAAGTCGGAAGCTGTCCCTTCAGGCCCTCAGCAACAAGTGGGACTTAAGCCCGACTCCGGGAAGCCCTTGAACTGCTCACACCCGAACACCATCCAGACGCAGCCGGGAGTTCCTCGCGGTTATCCTCAGATTAGCCGGCCTACGGGACTCTGCAGATCCACAGAACGCAGGCGCGGCGCCACCGGCCCCGCGGGGTCCACGCCCCACTCCGGGGCGCCGCGGCGAGGGACCGCGTCAAACCCCGCCCCGGCGGCGGGGCTGACACACGAGGCCCCGCCCCTGCCGACCGGGAGGTCAGCCGCGCATGCGCAGTCTCTTCTGGTTATAGACCCGGCGGCTCGGGCCGGCGTGGTGAGTCCGGGCTGAGGGGCTGGGGTCGCCGTAGTGTCTCGGTCATCGCTTCCTTTACCCCAGCCCCTTGTGGCAGGACAGGCCTGGGAGAGAGGCCTCCTACGCGCCCCCGTGTTGCCGATCCCGGGGGTTCCCGGCGGTCACCGAGGGCCGCGTGAGTGCGGCCCGGCTGGGCGCCGGCGGCGGCGCCGGGTGGTTTGGGCGGGAGGGGTTCGCAGGGAGGGCCCGAGTCTCCGCTGTATCTGGAAGCAGGCGCTCCCCGACGCCCTTCCCGCCTTCCTCCCGCGCGCTCTGCTCACTACCCATTTGCTCTGGAGAAACTTGGGGTGCTGTTGTTAGTGACGGGAGGGTAGTGTTAGGAGCCCCGGAGAAGGGCTGCTGGGGTCCAGATCTCCATCCACCTCTTACTGGCTCCGGGACCTCTGAAATCACTTAACCTCTGCGGCTCTCAGGTTCAAATGGGAACTGGGGGCAGTCATAGGAGCCTGTCTCGTAAGGTGGTTGTAGGACTACGTGAGGAAGTATCCTGGAGTGCTGAGAGCCGAGCGTGATGCACGGCCAACGTGTGCAAGAGCTGTTCATCTTTTTGAGCCTGGTACTAAACCGAGAGTGTGTCCTCCTCCTCCCCACGGCGAAAATAATGGCCCAAGAGTTCAAGGGTAGGGAAAATAGATTTTTTTTTTCTTGAGACTATGGGCTTTTGTTTGTATAGGATGTTAAAAAAAAAAAAAATCAAACATATCTAAACAACTTAGTTGCGCATCCTACAGCAGAGAAAAGACAGATGTTAGAGTAGTACTGAAATTGAAAACTGAGCAGTTTTGTTTGGGAAACCGCGTGAAAAAAAAGGGCCAGAACTTACTTGTCCTGAAAAGAGTTAACATATCAGGCCTGAGACTGCTCTCCTTAGAAAGGCCTGCTTGCTTGTTTGGCGTCTGGAAACAAAATAGTTCATGCAGTACCCTTTGGTTTATGCCGAAGTTACCAGCCTCCAGGAAAACCCCAGTCCTGTGAGTCTGTGATGGGCTTCCCTGGGCAGAAACATTGCACAGACGTTGCTGGACTTTCCTTATTGGGAGGAAGAGTGTGCTCTGTTTGACCCTTTCTGGGAGGAAGAGAACACAAGGAAGCCTGCACATAGATTCCTGCAAACTTCATTTGTGTCTTTCCCTTATGCTCAGGTTGTATGTCCATACTCCATTGCCCTAATAAAAGTTAGCCTTGACTACAACTACGTGCTGAGTCCTGTAAGTCCTTCCAGTAAATCTCCAAATATGACGGTGGTCTTGAAACTCCCCACACACAATATTGGTGATAGAAAGTACTTGAAGCTTGAGTAATTAGATTTTAATTTTGTCTCTTTTTGCCTAAAAAAGGAAAGAAAAAGCTATACAGATAAGTGATTGCTAAATAGTGGGTTACTATCCAAAATTATTTCTCTGTTTAGACACATTGCAGGTCTTAGAAAAATCACTGGAAATTGACTACGCTGGCAAGTGAAGTTTGAGTCACTGTCTTTTACAGACCTTTCATAGATTGTGGTCAAATACCTTTTCTTTTTGTTATTCTGCAAGCAGTATCTATGGGTTGATGTCTGTCTTTATCAAGATAAAGATGTCTGGGAAGCTGGGGAAAGGTATGGCTGGTTTCTCATGGCCCGTTTTTCCTGGATTTTTTTTTTTTTTAAAGTTATGCCTGCATTTTCAGGACATCAAGTTGAAATAGTTGGAGGTAAGTCTGTAAATTTGGGGTTGGAAAGAGCAAATTGCCTTCTGATTATATCTTTTTTCCCTCGATAAAGTAGAAGATTAGATACTATTTTGAAAAAGAAGGGAGATGGAGGAGTTAGACGTTTAGAAGAGTGAGGAAGGTTTCAAATGGCTGTGTGAGGAATAGGTAAATAGGTTTTCCAGAAAGTGTAGTAGATAATGTCATGTCTTGATCCATTTGAGATTGAGATTTTGATTATGAATTTAGTGGACCCAGTCACCTTTCTTTTCTTTCTTTTTTTTTTTAAAGATTTTATTTATTTATTTGACACACAGAGAGAAATTACAAGTAGGCAGAGAGAAAGGGGGAAGCGGGCTCTCCACTGAGCAGAGAGCCCGATGCGGGACTCGATCCCAGGACCCCGAGATCATGACCTGAGCTGAAGGCAGAGGCTTAACCCACTGAGCCACCCAGGCGCCCCCCAGTCACCTTTCTTACAAAATTTTCTCCAGCTTGTTTGGATGCAGACGTAGAGAAAGTGGTTAATTGGATTCATTTAGGTTTGGGGTTCTGTTAGGGGGGTTTTGTGGTAGTCCTTAAGGCTGGGCACACATATTTTGTTCTTTCTGTATACATGGTAAGGTTACAGTCTTTGTACACACCCCACATCCCACTCCCTTACCCACATGTCTACTCGAAGCTGAATGTGTCGAATGAGTTGCTTGGGCTGGTAAAATACAAGCAGACGTGACCTACATCATTTCCAAGTGAAGCTTTAAGCACCAGCACTCCATTTGCTACTTCCCCATCTCTGCCTTGCTATAGTGATCCTCTCACTTGGTGAGATGCAGCCTCTCGCCAGCCTGGGCACTAAAGGTGAATAGGAGCGGCTGAAGAGGCAAAGCTGGAAGAACTTGAATGTGTGATTAGAACTTGAATTAATGATTTTACAAGGTAGAGCTAATAATATACTATATTATTAGCTATAAACCCCATATATATATATATGTACATATATATAGTTATATAGGGGAAGTTCTAGTGGAATATAGTGGAAGTTTGGAGGGAGAAGGCAATCAGAAATGAAGTGCTCGAGGAACTCCGAGCCCTCGTGCGTCTCTCACCCTGAAGGCCATAATTTGTTGCAGTTCCGTTCAAGAGTGATGACTTCTGGAGTTAAAGAAATGGCTCTTAATATGGTAAACTAAAAAGCTCCCTTATGCGGAATATGGTATAACTGAATCAAGACTCAGAGTTTATTTTTTTGTTCATTTTTGAAGATTTATTTATTTTAGAGAATGTGTGTGCGCATGAGCACAGGGAGGGGCTGAGAAAGAGGGAGAAAACCTCAGACTTTCCACTGATTGAGGAGCCCAGCAGGGGGCTCCATCCCTTGACCCTGAGATCGTGACCTCGGCCAAAATCAAGAATTGGCCGCTTAACCAAGTGAGCCACCCAGGCACCCCAAGATTCAGAATTTATTATTGAGTTGAAAGATTCTTCCACCTTGATCAGTAAGAGCAAATAAATAAATAGCCACGAAAATTACAATGTAGCTTAACAGTAGAACAGATGATATTAGGTAGGATTTAGGCTGAGCTTTAACAGACACACCAAATACAGTGATTTTTTTTTTTTTAAGATTTTATTTATTTATTTGACAGAGAGAGATCACAAACAGGCAGAGAGGCAGGCAGAGAGAGAGGAGGAAGCAGGCTCCCTGCTGAGCAGAGAGCCCGATGCGGGACTCGATCCCAGGACCCTGAGATCATGACCTGAGCCGAAGGCAGCGGCTTAACCCACTGAGCCACCCAGGCGACAAATACAGTGATTTTTAAAAAATGCTTAATTTTTTATCTAAAATCTTAACAATTAACTTCGGATTTTTAAAAAATATAAAGAACAGAGGTAAGTAACACCTTGAAAAGACAAGTGTGGGACATTATACAATGTTGCTATTGAAAGTGTGGTCTGTGAAAAAAAAGAAGGTGTGGTCTGTGGGGGCACCTGAGTGGCTCAGTTGGTTGAGCGTCTGACTCTTGGTTTCAGCTTGGGTCATACTCTCAGGATCCTGAGATCAAACCCCCTGTTGGGTTCCTCACTCTGTGGGGATTTTGCTTGAGATTCTTTCCCTCTCCCTCTCCCTCTGCTCCTCCCAATGGTCGTGTGCATGCTCTCTCTCTAAAATAAGTCTTAAGAAAACAAAACAAAATAAACACACCTGGTCTTTGGACCCACAGCAATGGCTTACCATTGGGAGCTTGTTAGACAGGCAGAGCCTCAGGGCCTGTGCAAGACTTGTTGAATCAAAATCCACATTTTAACAAGATCTTTAAGGCGACTCATATACGCTGGCCTGATTCTTAAAAAAGCCAGTGTCTTAGGAAAGTGTAAGATGGGAAGAATAGTTGTGGATTAAAAGATGCGAACAGTTAGCATGACATAACCAACACAAAGTGCACACCTTGACTGAATCTTGATTTTTAGAAAACAAGTATGGAAGATAATTGAGTCAGCTGAAGAGGTTAGAATATGATGGAACCTCAGAATGGGGAATTACTGTTAATTTTCTTAGATGTAATAATGATGTGGCTATATATAGGAAAATGCTGTTATTCTTAAAAAACTTTGAAATAGTTCAGCAGAAACAAATATACTCACATGTGTGTATCTCTCTCTCTGTACACACTGATACTACTGATAGGTAAAACAAATGGGGCAGATGTTCTAGATGTAGAATGTAGGTAGTAAGTATATGGGTGTTTATTATATTGGTCTTTTACCTTTTCTGGAAGTTTAAATTTTTTCATAATAAAAATGTGGGGGAAAACCCCACAAAAAATGCAGTATAGCTTAAAACAATTTCTGTCAGTCATTGCTAGGTCATATGGTGCAGGTAGAAGGGCTCTGTTGTGTTGGGCACATGGCTTCCGTCCCTGGTCCATTATGGCTTTTCCAACTTCTGTTTCCTAACTAGTGGAACAGGAGAAGAGGCAAGGGGACCACATGACCGAGAAGGAGCACTTATTCCCTTGATCAAACCTTTTGTTTTTTGGGTTTTTTTTTTTTTTTCATCCACCTGGACATCATGTATCTGGGGAGTAATTGGTTAAAAGTCAAATGTAATGTGCATGTGTATATTGGTTTATAAAGCTGTCTTTGGTTTCACCTGATGTTCTCGTCTTCTTTTGATGTACTAGGGCCCAACTAAAACTGAAGTCATTTCTATTTTAATATACATTAAGTAATATACCTAAAATTTTAATTTTGAGGATTAAAGTGTATTCATTTCCCCCTACCCCCAGCCTTTTCAGTAAGTAACAGATGCGGGTGAAAGAGCCTTCCAGAGCTTTGCCTGAGAAAGCCAAAAGAAGTAAAAGGCCTGCTCTACCTCATGATGAAGACTCTTCAGACGACATTGCTGGTAAATTGTGACCTCTGGCATCCTGAATGGTGTTGTGGAAAATAACCATATGTTTTTAATCAATAAGTCTTTTGCTCTTTATTTCCACTATTTTCTGCATGAACTGTAAAATCAACTTGTCTAGTTACAAAACATCTGGGTGATGTTTTTATTGAGATTTCATTTAGTTTATAAGTAACTTAGAATTGGCATCTTTTTGTTGTTTTCTGTTTCTCATGACCTGTTAAAGCCAGGCCTTCAAGCCTGGCAGGGTAACTGGGGAGTTGCTGGCCTCAGGCTCGCTTTTCTTTTGAGCTTCATGCCTCTGTTTCAGCTTTTCTGAGAATTTTCCCTACTTTCTCATAGCTCTCCATTTAAAAAGACGTTTTTAATTTTTATTTCCACTTTTAAGTATTTTTAACTTGGATAATGTTTCAGGATAGATTGTTGTATTGAGGGAAGTCTGAATTCTATCTTTAAGCATTTGTTTCGTTCTGTGAATATGATTTTTTTCTCAGGGATTCTGATGATTCTTATGTTAGTTCTTCCCTGCCTGTCTTCTAGTTATTTTTTCTCAAATCCTCTGAAACTCCTATTTCCTTTTCATTTTGCTTGTTCTTTTCCTTTTTATCTTTTATAGTGTTTTCTGCAGTGCATCCTTTTTAGTTTTATCATCCTTTTTGTGGTTTTATTTATTTGTTCTTCCATTTCTATCCTGAGCTCTGCCCGTCACTTCCTACTGTTTTGCCACCTCATGCGGGAACATTTGCTTCTTCTGTTTTGTATTTTTGTTTCATGGTGGTGATTTCTGTGCCATTTGTTTTTCCTTTTTTTTTTTTTTTTATTTTGGATAGAAATTGTGGCTTTAATTTTTCCTTGATTTCTCATTCTTTGATGTAGGGTTGCCTTTCTTGGACCAGGTAGTTTTAGAATATTTGTGTAAGGAGGAGGGCCATAGCACTGTCGAGACCAACTGGAGTTTTGAGTGTGAGCTCCGTTAGCCTGTATTTCTTTCCACACAACAGGGTGATGCAGCCCTGAGGTTTTTTCCAGAATCTGAAGATCTCTTCTCCCCTCCTGTCATAGAGACAAGACTGTTTCTGGCAAATTTGGCTTCTTTGTTTCTCACTTAGTGAATTAGAAATTGCCTTCTTTTGCTTCTTAAAACAAAACTGGCTCTAGGGGCTCTGCTGCCAGGGTTGTTGCAGCCCGGAGATTTAGGTTTCGTTCTGCATCTGCGAAGCATGCGGGGTTCTCTGTGAGACCTACCGCGGCAGTGTGCTCTCCGCTTCCTTCTGTATGCACTCCTGTTTGAGCTCTGCTGTGTTGTGCAGGGAGGGCCCTGCCACTGGATTTATGACCTGGGGCTTCAGACAATGAACTGGGCGTTTTTGTTTTCTACTCTTGTTGACCTTGGACAATTTCTGGGAGGAAAATGGGGAAGTGTTGATTTTATTTTTTATTTTATTTAATTTAAAGATTTTACTTACTTATTTGAGAGAGAATGAGAGAGAGCAAGCACGAGAAGACGAGGGTCAGAGGGAGAAGCAGACTCCCTGCTGAGCAGAGATCCTGATCTGGGGCTCAATCCTAGGACTCCAGGATCATGACCTGAGCCAAAGGTGGTCGCTTAACCAACTGAGCCACCCAGCTGTTGACTTTAGACTATCATTTGTAAACTAGAGGACTTTCCTGTAAAGTGAAAAACATGGATTTTAATTTGTTGTTTTTTATTTGTTTATGTGAAACAACTCTAGACTTTAATATATTTAGTATTTTATTCAGGAATCTCAAGACTTATTTGGCATATGAAATTTACACAGTTGTATGATTAAAGAAATTACAGAAGACTGAGGAAATTTTATTAGCATAGAAATTTTTTTTACATCCCCCCCCAAAAGATTGTGAATATTATTTAAACACTGGTTAACTCTTGTAAGAAAACATAAAATTTTGAAATTTACTTATAAAAAGTATGTATGGTTGAGACATTTAAAAGCTCATAGAGTTAATTTGGACTCCTAGAACCTTTTTTATCATGAATTCACTTGTCTCTGGATTCATTAACTATTTCAGTTTTGTAAGTCTGAATTGTAGACTCAGAGAATAGTTAAGTTGTGTCCTGGCCAGATACCACCCCAGAGATGATATAGAAAGTGTATGGAATGATTTTTAGCCTTAGAAATTTAAAATATAAAAAACTCAAAGCATTGATATCTAGTAACCCACTTCTAGGTCCTGTATTTGTGTGGTCATCTATCAGTCTTCCTCAGAACACCCCTTTCTTTAATGGCATGTCCTTGCTTTTCAAATATAGGACTCTGGAATTCCTCCTTTTGTGTCTATTCTTATATCTTGCTTTTGGTGTAAACTTAGAAGTCCAATCTTTCACCAGATTTACACATTATTTTTGTTGAAATTATATTTTATAATAAGTCACTTGTAAGGATTCACATACTTAGGCTTCAGGATGAAGAGAACTAATGCTTCATCTCTCACTAGTTAACTAATAGGTGAAAAGGAATGCTGTGCACTTGGGAAGGAAAGTGGAAAAAGTTGAAACGTACATTCTCTTCAAGTTACTCAGCCTTTCCTTTGTTGTTTACTTTTGGTGGATAGTTGTAGTTCTGGTGTTTGAAATAGTTGAGGTGGAAAAATAGAAGTGTTCAGGTATTTGGGAGAAGTGGAAATGTCATTGTGTCCTTGGGAGAAGAACACGATTATCTGAAGAAATAAAAACATATTAGTTGATTTAGTTCAGTTGTCTCCACACAGTGCACCTGATGAGATTCTGTTATAAAGGATAATTAAGGACCATGCAGAGTCACTTGTTATTTGGAAATATTCATTAAGGAGAATTCTTGTTTCTGTAAATTATGCCATTGTTTGTTCCTCTTTCTCCTTTCTCTCAATAGTGATGAAAATAGCATCTGAGCAGAGGTAGGCTCTGTGAAAAGATTTTGTGTGATTTATTTATTTATTCAAAGATTTTATTTGACAGAGAGAGAGATCACAAGTAGGCAGAGAGGCAGGCAGAGAGAGAGGGAGAAGCAGGGTCCCTGCCGAGCAGAGAGCCCGATGTGGGACTTAGTCCCAGGACCCTGAGATCATGACCTGAGCTGAAGGCAGAGGCTAAACCCACTGAGCCACTCAGGTGCCCCTTTGTGTGTATATTTTAATGAGAAGGAAAATATTCAAAATGCTTGACCTGCTCACTAATAATCTATCTATTTATTTATTTATTAAACTCTCTATTTTTAAACTAATTTTTGAATTAATAGGAAGGTTCAAAGAGATATACAAGGGGGTCCCATTCACCCTACACCCAGACCCAACATCTGGTTAGGTGATTAACATCTGATTTAACATCTGGTATTTCTTTTCTTTTCTTTTTTTTTTTCCTTAAGATTTTATTTATTTATTTGACAGACAGAGGCTTTAACCCACTGAGCCACCCAGGCGCCCCAATATCTGGTATTTCTATAGTACAATGTTAACACCAGGAAAATGGCATCCGTACAATCCTTGGAACTTATTCTGATTTCACCAAGATGTGCAAGACCTCGTGTGTGTGTGTGTGTGTGTGTGTGTGTGTGCGCGCGCGCACGTGTGTGTATCTGTGTCTATGTGAGTGGGTATAACTCTGCACACTTTTATTACATGTGTAGTTTTGTATAACTGACACAATTGAGAGACTCGACTGCCCCATCGCCACCCCAAAGTTTACCTGTTTATAGCCACACTCCCTGTTCTCCATCCATGGTCCCTGGCAGCCACAAATCTGTTCTCCAAATCACCAATCATGTTATTTCACAGATGCTTTATAAATGGAACAATACAGTATGTATCCTTTGGAGTTATTTTGTTTTTTGGATCTCTTTTCTTTTTAGTTACAGCATTTTAATGCTACTGACTTTTGCTTACTGATGCTAGCTCTTTGGTTTAGCAAAGAGAATGTTCCCATTTCGTTTTGTCTCATTCAGCAGGTTTCACTTGCCAGCATGTAAGTCATGCTATCAGTGTGAATCATGTGAAGAAAGCAATAGCTGAGAATGTGTTGTCAGTTTGCTCAGAATGTTTAAAAGAAAGAAGATGCTGTGAGGGGCGGCCAGTACTTCCCTCTGACATTTGGTTGTGCCTCAAGTGTGGTTTTCAGGTGCGAAAATTGATTTTTATCTGTGAGTTTGTCTTAAATATTTTTCTTAAATGCTTATTGTAAGTTGGACTATTGGTAATGTTTAGAACTTAAAATAAATTTATTCATGTTCAGATAGACTTCTCCAAGGTTGAACTAAGAAACATTTGTTAGGTAAAATAAAAGGTATGTTATCTTCAGAAAGCAATCACGTGTGGTTTAGAAATACTTTGAAAGGGAATCCAACCTACTTGCAGTAGTTCTCATCTCTGGACCTGCCTTTACCTATTTGTATTTACTTAAGAAATAGATACAAGATTTTTTTTACATCTTACTAGATTAATTTTTTTTCTCTCTACAAAAGGATTCTTTTAAAAAAAAAACAATTTTGGGGGCGCCTGGGTGGCTCAGTGGTTTAAGCCTCTGCCTTCAGCTCAGGTCATGATCTCAGGGTCCTGGGATCAAGCCCCGTGTCGGGCTCTCTGCTCAGCAGGGAGCCTGCTTCCCCCTTCTCTCTCTCTGCCTGCCTCTCTGCCTACTTGTGATCTCTCTCTATCAAATAAATAAATAAATAATCATTTAAAAAAAAACAATTTTTTAACATCTTAGAAGCTATTAATATCTAATATTTTTTGAGTAACATTTAAGATGTCTATAATTTTTCTAAAATGAGAGGAATGCTTATTACCTTACATAGTTCATAAGTAAGAACCCTTCAGGATTAGTTAATTCAATGAAAAGAGCACTGAAAACTGATATTTCTTCCATTTTTCTTTTGTCCACCCTCAATTTCATAGCTTTTTATGGCCAAATATGGTTCATGCATTATATGTCATACAGCAAACTTCAAAGGCCAGAAAGAGGGCAAAAAGGACATCCCTTTTCTGTTTTTTGTTTTTTAATTATTTTTGTTAACATATAATGTATTATTTGCCCCAGCGGTACAGGTGTGTGACTCATCAGGCTTACGCATCTCACAGCACTCACCATAACCCATACCCACCACAATGTCCATAACCCCACCACCCTATCCCTATGCCCCCACCCCCCAGCAGCCCTCTGTTTTGTGAGATTAAAAAACTTTTCCCAGAAACATCTAGCAGGCTGCCCCTCATGTCGCATTGACCAGAACTGGATCTCATTTCTTTACTTAGCTGGTGAGGGAAATTACTGTGATTGGTCTGAGTCTCATTAGTTGCCAGTGGGTTTGGGTGGAGGTGTGGACAGTATTAGAAAATGTGTTTATGGGCAGAGGGTGATCTGCAAGGATGCTTGGTGCCCCACAGTATGTAAGGCAGAGAGTATGTTCATTTTTTTTATAAGATTTTATTTATTTATTTGAAAGACAGAGATCACAAGTAGGCAGAGGGGCAGACAGAGAGAGAGGGGGAAGCAGGCTTCCCGCTGAGCGAGAGCCTGACTTGGGGCTCTATCCCAGGACCCTGGGATCATGACCTGAGCCGAAGGCAGAGGCTTAACCCACTGAGCCACCCAGGCGCCCCAGTTCATTTTTTAAATAATAGGGAAATGAACTTGGCTCATGATTGTTTTAGGCAAATACTATATTACAAAAAGCAAGTTAGCCTCTTTGCAAGAAATTAAACTTAATGAGAATATATTATTTTCTGAAACTTTTCTCTCCTGCTTGAAATTAAAAACCAAAACTTTTCTAATCATGAGTATGATTTAAGTTTTGATTAATTTGAAACAAACCAATATGTAAATGGTACAAATAGCATTCTGTTCATCTTTAGGGATGTGGTAGAAACTCAGAAGGCCATCATTCACTGAAGCACTACAAGAGTTGGAGAACAGAATCTCATTGTATTACAGTTAGTCTGAGCACATGGATTATATGGTAAGTTGGATTTTCTTACCGCTTGTGTCCACTACAAAAAAATATCATTTTCTTTGAGCTTTACAAGGTAAACTATTTAAAGATATTATACCCTCTTATGCTTTTTATCCTGAACACAACCTGTGGAATACTTTAAGAAAATTCACATTACCTGTGAATATAAAATTTAAATAAGGAATAATTTAGACATCCCTCTACTTTTTTTTTTTTTAAACATTTTCTTCATAGGATAAAGAAACGTTCTTCCTAGTTGATTTCTCATAATCAACTTGCTAAGACAGGAATTCCAGAGTACTAGGAAAGGAAAGTGCTTCAAAAGCAGTCAGGTGGTTTGGTGATTCCCTGGAGGGGAAAGAATAAGCCGGGTGATTCTACTGCTTACTCCTGGCTGGGAACAAAGTTCAGTTCCCTCCTTTTACATATAAGGACACTGAGTATCATTTACTTTTTTATAGTTACAAAGTAAACGTCCAGGCACTAAAACAAGACTTTGATTCCCTAGTTTCTTACTAGCATGTCATACTAGCTTCAGTGGCATAAATGGATACTGTATCAAAAAGTTTCCTAGATGTTTTAACACAAAAATTTTCTTTTTTAAATGTATATATGCATCTTTTTCAACAGAAATTTTCTAAAATTTTCAAAAGCTTTCAAGTTTTCCTTGAATGAATTTTCAGAGGTTTTCACAGAAATGCTTTAACTTTGTGTTTTCACTTCTCAGATCTAAAATTAATGTAGCAATATTTTGGCTTATAGAAGAAATCATCATCTTATAATATAGATTCATGACATGGGTCAGGTGTTGCTGCAGTTGTGTTTTTGTTGTTTCCAAGTAATAATATTGGGGGGAATGAGGAAAGCATAGGGACAGATTACTATGTAAATGATACATTGGAGTAGGGGAGAGGAGGATGATGATGCCTGGTGTGGCAGCTGAAGAAATACTTCTCTGCAGCCTGAGTGGAGCAGCGGTCTCCAACAATGGGGCCCAACACAGTCTCCAGGAAGTCTTGTTAAAATAGACTGCTGGGCCTTGGACTAGAGATTCTGATTTAGTAGTTCTTGGGTGGGACCTAAGAATTGCATTCTAACAAGTTCCTAGGATTGCTGATGCTGCTGGCCTGGGGACCACAGTTTGAGGACTACAGAAATAGAGGAAGGTGGAGGGAGAGTTGAGTGGCACCTGGTACAATAGGCTTATTTCAAGTGAGTCTATGTCAGAACTTCTGTTGTAGCTCTGAGGACCATAATTATGGTGTGAATCATGATGTAATTTCAGAAAAAAAAACCTTCAAAAAACCAAAAAAACAAAGCACACAAAAACCAAAACAAGTTACATAGCATAATAGTGTTGTTAGATTTAACTTTATTGATTTTGTAATTTTATTTTTATGCTTAATTATTTAATTTTTCTTTCATAGATAAATAGACCTATAAGGACAATCAATTATTGATCATTTTGTGAGTAGACTGTTAGATATGTATTATAATGAAAATAATTTAAGTCATATTTGAGGAAAAAATTTTAAAGGAAGAAATTCAAGCTGGTCATATGCATTTACAGAAACTTAGAGGTTGGGACTATTTTCTTTTTCCCATCTAATTCTTTTTTTTTTAAGATTTTTTTGTTTTTTATTTGACAGACAGAGATCACAAATAGGCAGAGAGGCAGGCAGAGAGAGATGGGGGAAGCAGGCTCCCTGCGACTCTGGGCTCTATCCCAGGACCCTGGGATCATGACCTGAGCGGTAGGCAGAGGCTTTAACCCTCTGAGCCACCCAGGTGCACCCCCCCTGCATCTAATTCTTTTTTTTTTTTTTCCCCAATTTATTTATTTTCAGAAAAACAGTATTCATTATTTTTTCACCACACCCAGTGCTCCATGCAAGCTGTGCCCTCTATAATACCCACCACCTGGTACCCCAACCTCCCACCCCCCTGCCACTTCAAACCCCTCAGACTGTTTTTCAGAGTCCATAGTCTCTCATGGTTCACCTCCCCTTCCAATTTAAACCTTAAAAAGTTTAACAATTTTTGAGGTGCCTGCGTGGCTCAGTCACTTAAACGTCTGCCCTCGGCTCAGATCATGATCTCAGGGTCCTGGGTCCTGGGTCCTGGGATCAAGCCCCACGTTAGGCTCCCTGCTCCTCAAGGAGTCTGCTTCTCCTTCTGTCCCTTCCCCCTTCTCACGTGTGTGCTCATATTCTCTCTCTCAAATAAATAAATAAAATCTTAAAAAAAAAAGTTTAACAATTTCAGTAGAAAACTTTACTAATTTCGATTAAAGGCCAACTTGAACTAGAAAAAACAAACTTGGAAACCCTAAAAAAGAAAGGAATGTGGTAGATTTGATTTAATTATGGCTAATAAAGTATTGCTCAGTAGTGGATTTAATGCTGCTTTAACAGGTAGTAATTATTAGCGCAGTCGCTTCTTACCTCTGACTTTCTTCAGAATCACAGAGGTGGAATGAAAAATCCATTGGTACTATTCATTGGTCCTCTGTTAAATCAGGGCTTTTATATTGTTAAATTCCATACATGATTCTTACGCCTGACCAGTGTTAAAAGGCACTGGTTTAGCACTTAAAGTTAACATAGAAGATGAGTGCTTTTATTTATCTTTTTACTTCTTCAGGTGAGTGCTTTTATTAAAGTACTTAAATCTTGGTTGAAAGGTATAGCATTTCCCCTATACTTTTATTACCTTGCTGATTTGTGATCCCTCCTGTGTCCTAGTTTCTCATCTGTAAAAAGGAAGTATTATACTTCTGGAGAGCTAATTATTTTAAAAATGATAATACTGTTTTGGCTGTTGTGAGGAATTAAACCAGAAAATGCATGTAAAGCATTTACAGTAGTGCCTGACACAAGTAGAAGCTCAATTAAAATTTTTTTGGGTTCTTTCTACTGGGAACAGGTAGAATTAATTCATGTTGAGCTGTCCTCTTTTCTCCAAATCCACTGCCATTGTGTAGTTTTTATTTACATTTTCTTTTTGTACTCTTTATATATATAAATATATATATATATATATTTTAAAGATTTTATTTATTTATTTGACAGAGAGAGATCACAAGCAGACGGAGAGGCAGGCAGAGAGGGAGATAGAGGGAAGCAGGCTCCCTGCTTAGCAGAGAGCCTGATGCGGGACTCGATCCCAGGACCCCGAGATCATGACCCGAGCCGAAGGCAGCGGCTTAACCCACTGAGCCACCCAGGCGCCCATTCTTTTTGTACTCTTAAAGTGACAATATATTTTATAGCAAGTAAAAATTAAATTATAGCATCAGTAAAAATTTCTTGACATTTCAATATTTTGCAAATGAGCAATTTTTATTATTTTTGGCAATAGTTACATCAGTAAATTTTGAGGGTTTATAATAGTGTGAATCTGGTAACAACATTGTTTGAATTCCATCATGGTCTATTAGAAAAGATGTTCTGGGAATGTTTTCTGTGGTTTGTTTCCTTCACAGGTTTATCTATGTACCTGTGTATTTCCTTTTTTCTTTTCTTTTCTTTTTTTTTCTAAGATTTCATTTATTTATTTGACAGAGAGATAGCGCAAGTAAACAGAGCGGCAGGCAGAGTGAGAGAGAGAAGCAGGCTCTCTGCTGAGCAGGGACCCCGACTGGGGGCTTGATCCCAGGACCCTGGAATCATGACATGAGCTGAAGGCAGCCACTTAACCAACTGAGCCACCCAGCCGCCCCATACATGTGTATTTCTGTATGCAAGCAATAAAGTAATATTTGTATTTTGTGTATGAGTAAATAATTTGACTGAATTTTGAGTGCTGTTTAGAATAGGAACCCAGACCTAGTTTGTAGCCATTAATCTCAGGACCACTAGTAATTACAAGAAGATTGTGAATATGTAGTGTGTTGACATAACACTTAATATTTAGGGGTGCCTGGGTGGCTCAGTGGGTTAAAGCCTTTGCCTTCAGCTCAGGTCACGATCTCAGGGTCCTGGGATCGAGCCCCGCATCAGGTTCCCTGCTCAGGGAGCCTGCTTCCCCCTCTCTCTCTGCCTGCCTCTTTGCCTACTTGTGATCTCTCTCTGTCAAATAAATAAAATCTTAAAAAAAAAAAACCATTTAATATTTATAAAACACTGTCAATATATATGTTCTTATTTAACCAAATATATGTTCTTATTTAACTTTTGGATCTTATGAAGATATGTAAGATATTATGAAGCAAGTAATGATAATACATAGAAAAAATTTTTATTAATACTATATGCACTAATGAGTAAACTTAGTAGAGGGCAGCTTTCTAGAAAGAAATGTGCTTTTGAAAATCTTTGGGAACTCTCTTCCCAACTAAGCCCCAAATAAAATAAAACAGTCTTCCCCTCTCTATAAGTGACATCTTCATCACTTAAGTATTCAGGTCAGAGGCCTAGCACTTACTTTCTTTCCCTTTCTATTTTTAAATCCTTTAACATAAGTAGACAAAATGGTATGATGATATCCTCCATACCTGTCATCCAACTTTAAACATTCCCAACTCTCAGCAGGTCTTTCCTCTAGACCAGAATTTCTGGATCTCAGGTCTGTCGTCATTTGAGCTGACAGTTCTTTGCTGTGAGAGGACTGCCCTGTATGTCACTGGAGGTCTAGCTGTCTACCCAGTGGGTGCTGGTAGCAGCTTCCCCAGTTGTGACAATGAGACGTGTCTCAAAACATTACCAAATGTCCCCTGAGGGGCAAAATTGCTCCTCTTTGAGATTCTCCAACTTACCCTCATCCACTTCCCCCTTTCCATGGCAGTTATTATTATTTTTTTAAAAGATTTTATTTATTTATTTGACAGAGAGACACAGTGAGAAAGGGAACACAGGAGTGGGAGAGGGAGAAGCAGGCCTCCCGCCAAGCAGGGAGCCTGATGTGGGGCTCCATCCCAGGACCCTGAGATGACATGAGCCAAAAGCAGGCATTTAACGACTGAGCCACCCAGGAGCCCTGGCATGGCAGTTATTTTTATACTTCTCTGTTTCTACCTGTAATTTCCGTAAAATAAATTTGTTCATTTCTGTCTTGCTTCTACCCTGACCTTCTATTCCTGATTTTCTCCATCTGACATTTGCCAGAGTGATGTTTTTTGTTGTTGTTGTTGTTTGTTTGTTTTTTAATTTATTTGATAGAGAGAGCCACCCAAGTGCCCCTCCAATCTGTATTTTAAAAATACCACTCTTGGGCATCTGGGTGGCTTAGTAGGTTAAGTTTCTGCCTTTGGCTCAGGTCATGATCTCAGGGTCCTGGGATTGAGCCCCATATCGGGTTCTCTGCTCGCCAGGGAGCCTGCTTCCCTCTTTCTCTCTCTGTCTGCCTCTCTGCCTACTTGTGATCTCTGTCTTTCAGATAAATGGATGAAATCTTTTAAAAAAAATACAGATTGGATCACATCACTTCCCTGCTTAAAAAACTCCTCATGGCTTTCCCTTACACTTAGGATAAAGTACCAGAACTTTAATTTGAATAAGGCTCTGTATGAACTCTCTCCTGCTCATTTCTCTAGACTTACCTAATGCCCCACGTATATTACCCCCCGTTTTATTTATTTACTTATTTTTAAAAAAATTTATTTATTTATTGGACAGGTAGAGATCACAAGTAGGCGGAGAGGCAGGCAGAGAGAGAGAGAGAGAGAGATGAGGAAGCAGGTTCCCCGCTGAGCAGAGAGCCCGATGTGGGGCTCGATCCCAGGACCCTGGGATCATGACCTGAGCTAAAGGCAGAGGCTTTAACCCACTGAGCCACCCAGGCATCCCTACCCCCCCCCCTCATTTTAAAGACAAGACTGGGTAAATATCAACTTTACTACTTTATTACCTGGTGTGCAAAATTATTGAAGATGATTTCATATTTACTTACATATTTATATTTTTTTCAGGTGTTATGAATGTGATGAAAAATTATCAACACAGTGTAATAAGAAGGTTTTGGCTCAAACAGTTGATTTTCTCCAGAAGCATGTTTCTAAAACACAAACAGGTAACTTAAGCAGTTGCTAAAGAAATTTGTATTAATGTATAATAGTTTATATTTAATGCAGAGAGTTTATAAGTTCATAAGTAGTACCTTAGATTTTACTGAGAGCTCTCCACACAAGTGCCATGCATCCTTAGGTAGTAATCTTGTGATGTTATGTTGTGTTGTATTTACGTAACTAATATGAGAAGCTAGACAGGGTAGTGACTGGATCATGGGCTTCTGAGTCAGACCAGTGCTGAGTTTGAATTCAGGCTCCACTTAAATTTCTTACTATCTGTGTGTCCTTTACTTCTTAGTTTGCTTACTTTAAAAATTAGGATGATAATTCTAATGTGTGTGGTTACTGTGAGCCTTAGAAATAATGTTTTCTGAAAATTTAGAAATGGTGAATGTAAAAATGCTTGCATGGTGCCCAACACCTGTTTATGGAGTGATATCTGCTCTTCGTTATGTAATCATAGTGTGGTTCTGACACTAACCACCAGGAGTTAGGCTACCCTTGCAGGTTAAGGGCTTGCTTAGTCCGACTCAAAATTAAACTCACTTTGGACACCATCCTCAAGCTCCCGTGCTTTCAGGCTGTCCACATTTCTGACAAACTGGCTATAAATTTAGGGGTTCCCACTCTCCTTCTTAGATTGAATAATTTGCTAGAATGACTCAGAGAACTCAGGAAAGTCCTATAGTTAAAATTATAGTTTTATTATAACAGGAAAAAGATACAAATTAGAACCAGCTAAAAGAATAGACACATAGGGCAAAAACGAGAAAAGTCCCAAGCATGAATCTCCTGTATCTTCTTGTGGAGTCAGGACACTTTATCCTCCTGGCACACTGATGTTTATCAGACACACAAAGTATTGTTAACCAGGAAAGATATCTAGAGCTGTTGTGTCCAGAGTTTTTAGTTGGTATTTCATTGGATAGGTACCTCTGCTGGAATCATTGGCCACATAGTTGAACTCAGTCTCTGGTACCTCAGCCCTCTAATCACACGTTGGTCTTTCTGGCATGGCTAGCTGCCATCCTCAGTAATCTTATCAGCATAAATTGTCTAGGGGCCCACCAAGAATAAGAAAGACACTCCTGTCCCTCTGGAAATCCCAGGATATAGGGGTTAATTCTCAGGAACCTGGTTACTGAGAGGCCAAATCCTTTCTCATTCAATAGGTAATGTATTATATATTATAAACTTCGTTAGTTATGTACGTTGTTGTCTAATATATCAACTATGTATAACACATGTTAATCTAAATGAAGAGTATGTAGGGAAGCAGTTTCTTCATTCAGAAATATTAAGTGCCTACCACATACTGGGTTTTATACTTTATTCAATATTAGTGATAAAACAAAAAACAGTTTTATATTGCCCTTTTGGAGTGTATAGTATAGTGGGAGAGACAGACCAAAAATATATGTATGTATTTCTGATGAGTGCAGAGGAAAGAAGAGATTGCAGGGATAGGTAATAATCTAGTGGTCACAGTGATCAAAAAAGGCCAGTATAGCTGGAGTGTGGTTTGCTGGGAGAGAGTAGAACGAAATGAAGAAGTGAGTGGCGAAAGAAAATAAGTGTGAGTTCGTGAAGGATACTGTAAGGAATTCCGTGGTAAAGAATTTTTATTTCATTGGAAGTGTAATGGAAGCTCTTAAAGTGTTTCGAGCGGGGGAGTAATGTCATTTCATCTTTTTAAAATAACATTACTCCGATTTCTGTATGGACTGTTGGAGTTGAGAGCGAAGGTAAGGAGATCATTGAGAAGGTCAGAGGAGGTTGTTGTGGTAGGGCAAATGAGAAACCAGGAGGGGCACTGGTGGAAAGTGGGTGGAGTAGATGTAGAGAGTGAAGGAGAGTGGGGAGAATCCAAACTCACCTCAGGGTTTTGGTACTAGGTGAATGGGTGAATGGACATGATCATTTTGAAATACCTTTGGTACAGAATTGAACTGCTTAGTAGGTGGCATTCAGAAACTGAAAAATAAAACCAAAATATACAGTCGTTAGCTATATTTTCTATAGCCCAACATACAAGCATTTTTGTTAGCTATTGCTCAAGACAAATTGGCAAAGGAACTGGAGGAGATAAACATGGGTTCCGGACAGCAGTAGAAATGATTAACTTTTTTTCACTCATTTATTTATTCAGCAAACATGTATTGAAACATTACTCTGTCCCAGGCATACTAGTCATAGCTCCAATTCTGCTCAAAAAAAGAACCAGGAAAATATGATGATGCTAGACATTTAACACTTAAGGAATGGCTTAGGGTCTTAATGCTGCCTCCTGAAGACTGAACATTTAATGTGCTTTTTTGGCCACGAGAAGGTATGTGGGGCTATCTGGGGGTGGCAAAAGTACAATTACAGAAAATATTTTATCTGGATTTTTTTTCCATCTTAGAGGTTCTTTGAGATTAAAAATAAAGCCAGTCTGATTTCATTCCATTTCTATTGGAATGGAATGAATAGAAATCTATTCCATTTCTATTTCTTGAGTATTTATTGTCATAAAGGATATAAGGTACGGAGCATGGAATGATATGGTCAGTAGAAAGAACATGGGCTTTGTCGGGGTGTGGGTTCTGGCATTCAAATTTGACTCTTTCAGTCACTGGCTCTTTGACCTGGGGCGGGTTACAGTTCATCTGAGCCTCATTTTCCTCAGCAGTTCCTCCCTCTTTTCCGTGGTGTTTTAGGCAACAGAGATTGATGAGTTCTTACCCTCAAGAATAATAATAAGCAAAATAGAGTTGTATTTTGAGTGATGTTCAAACAGAGTCCTTCAGAAATTCAAAAAGGGTTGAAATGTTCAATCGCAAAGAACAGAGAAAGAATTGCGAGTGAGTTGGCTTTCAAGCTGATCCTTAAAGGAAGAATTTTGAGTAGGCAGAGACGAGAAAAGCAATCATTTCAGGTAGTGGGAAGCACCGGTGTAACCCTTAATTGTGTTTGTGGAAACATGGGTAGCACGTGGGACAATGGGCACAGGTTCTTGAGGGAGTTAGAGAGTGTGTCAAGCCTTCAAAGTTAGGGAAAGACATAGTTCTGAATTCAAGGTTTCCTGAGGTTCCAGGTCAAAATGTCATTATCTTTCTGTTCCAAGCTACGATATCTCTCAGGCAAGTTTGCTTTAAAATAAGATGCATTGACATTCTAGAAATAAGTTTTTTGGGATAGTAATCTGCAATATTCTTTCTTGTGTGAGGCTTTATTTTTATAAAATACATTAAAAATCAGATCTGAAAGTTCTGTTGAGGTTTGTAGGAATGCCGATTATGATTATGCAACTATTTTAAATAGTAATTGTGAAGAGTGTAGAAATATAAAAATGTATATGGTAATTTAACAAGAATATGAAACTAAATTGCATTTTAGGAGGGAAGATAAGAATGTTTTTAAAGGATTCTGTTTATATTTTGCTCTAAGAAAAATAACTGCTGAGTAAAGCCTGTACCTGTACTTTACGCAGGTTTTTAAGTTATGCAAAGTCTGAACAGTTTCGTTTCTAATACTTCTGCTTCGCTCTCTGACCTTCTCCTCGCTCATGCTCTCTCTCACTGTCTCTCTCTCTCAAATAAATAAAATAAAAAATAATACATCTAATTTAGCTACTCTGCACAGAGAATCTCAGCCAGTGCCCCAACCATTTGTAAATACCACCAGCTCAGTGAATCTCAGCTTTTGGTCTCAGTAGCCCTTTAGATTCTGAAAAAATTAGTGAGGACTTAAAGAGTTTTGCTTGGGTAGGTTATAGCTATCAATATTTATCACATTAGAAATTAAAGTAAAAAATTACAGTATTTATTAAATCACTGAAAAATAGCAATAATTTCCATGACATGTTAACACAAATAATGTTTTAAGGAAGATAACTTTTTTTGTAAAGCAACACAAACTTAATAAAAGGCACTGTTTGACATTTTTGTAAAGCTCCTTAGTGTCTAGCTTAATAAAAATAGTTGCATTCTCCTAACTACTTCTGTATTCAGTCAATGATACCATGGTGTCTACTCTCTAGAAAACTGCATTATATAACTGAGAATGAATGGAAGGGAAAAAAAAACCCCAAATAATGTCCTAGACTTATTATGAAAATACTTTTGACCTTATGGACCAGGGAAAGGAAGAGGGTGTCTTCAGATCCACTTTTAGAACTGCTGAACTAGCATATTTCTGTCTGCATTTTCTCTCTTTTTTTTTTTTTTAAGATTTTTATTTATTTATTTGACAGAGAGAGATCCCAAGTAGGCAGAGAGGCAGGCAGAGAGAGAGAGAGAGGAGGAAGCAGGCTCCCTGCTGAGCAGAGAGCCCAATGCGGGACTCGATCTCAGGACCCTGAGATCATGACCTGAGCCGAAGGCAGCGGCTTAACCCACTGAGCCACCCAGGCGCCCTCTGTCTGCATTTTCTGTCTTCAACCTTATTTGCCCTGAGTTTTCAGCTCACACCCTACTTCAAGGACACTGTTCCAGTCTTTTACCTTATCTTTTCTACTTCTGTGCAGCATACTTCAGAATCTAATAACACAAAGTTTTGTGGTGTTTAGTTTTCCTGTATATGTGTCTTTTTAAAAAATTTTTTTTTTAAATTTAAATTCAGTTAATTAACATGTAATATTGGTTTCAGAGGTAGAGTTCAGTGATTCCTCAGTCTTATTTAATACCCTCTGCTCCTTACATCACGTGCTCTCCTTAATGTTCATCACCCACTTTATGTGTCTTTCTATGAAACTGCACGTTCCTTGAGGATTGTACCCTGGCTTATATTCTCTTTGATTCTCAGTGTGGCTAGGCAGTAAATACTTGCTGAATTGAACTGAGCTAGCATGTGATGAGTTTTTACTGAAGAAGTAGGAAAAGCTTTGCATTTTCACCAAAAAAGCCCTATTAATCTCAAAATTATCTTATTTATTCATTCAGCTTTTATTATACTTGAGCTTCTACCTTGTGCCAGATGCTGTGCTAGATATCGAAGATACAATAGTGAATGAAACAGATCTATTTCTGTTTCTGCTATTATCGATCTTCTGGTCAAGTGAGGGATATTGCCAAATCACACTTAATTGGTTAATGATTGCTTACGTACTGCTGTGATGGTGCAAGTGCAGGGGACTATGAGGATAATTCTGAGTAGTAGTGAATGTAGGCTGGCTATTTTATTTCGAGCCAGAGTTTGTTTTGTTTTTTAAGTTTTATTTATTGCAAGAGAGGAGTGGGTGCATGAGCAGGGTTGGGGGTTGGGGAGAAAGAGAGGGAGAAGCAAACTACCCACTGAGTGAGGGCTCAGGATCCTGAAATCATGACCTGAGCCAAAGTCAGATGCTTAACTGGCTGAGCCACCCAGGTGCCTCTAGAGCAAGAGCCATCAGGGCCAGGAGCTGAAGGATATGTAGAAATTAGGTAGACAAAGAGGAAAGGGGTGTGTGTTCAGGTGGAGGAAATAGATCATTGATGAGGGAGCTTGATTTGTTCAGGGAATTCTGTAGAGCTGTAGGTTGAGTATTTTGATGCCTGGGGGGGGTGGTGAGGGGGTTAGACTAGATGTAGGTAGAAACCGATATTGAAGGGCCTTGTAAGTTTAGAGTATATCCTGTAGGCAGTTAGGAACCACTAGTGGATTTTAAGTGGAGAATTGAATAATTAGTTTTGTATTTTAGAAAAATCACTAACAGTAACATGGAGATAGACAGAAATGCCTTTATATATATATATAAATGCCTACTCAGTTATGTGGCAGTATCAATTTATTATATGACTGAAGATTTTCTGAGGCTAATGGTTCACTAAGAGTTAGTGCAATTTTGAAAATAGACAGGTGAAGTAATTATTATTTGCTTCCAAGGTACAGGAGTAGCAGGGCAGACAAGTTTTTTCTTTTTACTCTTCAAAGATTGAACTTTTCAGCTGTAGAAATGGGCAAATTACATTAATACTACATGACTGGTTTAGGTAATTGCATTAGGCAGTTGAGGAACCCCCAGTGCAGGTTCCCAGAAGAATGCTTACAGCTGTGTAGATTTCACATCTGATGCTAGGATTTGCTTAAAAAAAAAAAAAATTCTGTCTACATCTCCCCCTCAAACACATACCAGAAAATTGAAAACAAGTAAAATCCCCATATAATAAGGTCACATATAAGATTTTTTAAAAAGCAAGAAAACTTTACTGTGAAAATCAAGAAATATGTATTATTAAAAAGTGGGTCACTGTTCTCTTAAGGCTCATGAGATATGTCACTTTGATAGTCTTATAAATATTCTACAAATACTTAATGAATATAGGTATTCCTGAAGAACTAATAGCATTGAATATTGATTTGCTTTTTATGAACTAGATGGATGATTGACAATCCCATATTGTTTTCTGAGTAATTTTGGCCCATAATTTTTAATACTGAGGAGATGCCACTTTCAAAGAGCTTAAAGAGGGCCTGAAATATATTCTGTTAAATACATTAAGCTTATGCTTTTGGTATAAAAAGATACAAGTTATGTTGGTTCTTTCAGTTTTATTAGGAATAAGTTTGCTGTATCTTTTTTTTTTTTTGGCATGTTTGAGATCTGAAATAATGTGTCTGAGGATAAATAATATTGTGCCCTTTTATAGTAACAATTTGAATATAGTGTGGTACTTTATAACTTTTTGTAAAAAAGGAATACATTTTGTTTTGCTATAAAGTGACCATCAAACATCTCATAAATTTATTTGAATTTTCAAAAATAAGTACTAAAAATAGTTAACTTTCCTGTGTAAAAGGGGTTAGGGACAAAAAGATGTTGGGCATTTAAAAATAACTTATTGTTACCCGTAGGGATAAAAATCCACAGCTCTCCATCCAAACTATAGAAAACGAAATTATCTGAGTGACTATTTTCTCAGTTCTCTCAAAGACAGCACTAACTAGTTCCTTTGTGAATACACTGAGAGAAGTTAATTGTATACAGTGAGTGCCTAGGGCATTAGGGCTTAATTCTTTTTAGGAACCCTTTGAGAAGGGCTGCTATAAACTTTAATAAAGGTATAAATTCACACCAAAGACATCTGGCAATTGATTACATCCAGCCTTTGCTAAAGAGTAGTGGCCTTTTCTTTCGTATCACCACTAGCATTTCATAAGTGTCTTAAGTTATCAACTTATTAACCTTATAAACCATTGTTACCCAGACAGATAGTAGATCATAGTGGTTAAATTTGTGGATTCTGAAGCCACACTGCCTGGGTTTGAATCTCCTGTCACTAAAAACTGTGTGCCTTAATTTCATCATCATCTCTACAGTGGGGGCAATTATCAGATATAATAATGCTCTCAAACTCTTTCTTTAAAGAAGCAAATTACAAAATAAGTTTACTTTCTTTGTGCTCGTGGGAAACTCAGGAATCACCAGTGTTCCCTTTTTGGTTTAACCAAAGTAATTTACAAATCATCAAGGTAATTTAAAAATATTTATAACTTTAAGAAAAGGTAGATATTTAATATTGTTTGGCAACAGTTTGCAACGATGTGGTTGGAACTAGGGGGTATTATGCTAAGTGAAATAGTCAGAGAAAGACGGTTATTGTATGATCTCACTGATATGAGGAATTTGAGAAACAAGACAGAGGATCATAGGGGAAGGGAGGGAAAAATGAAACAAGATGAAACCAGAGAGGGAGACAAACCATAAGAGACTCTTAATCTCAGGAAACTGAGGTTTGCTGGAGTAGAGGGGAGTAGGAGGGATGGCGTGGCTGGTGATGGACATTGGGGAGGGGATGTGCTTTGGTGAGTGCTGTGCATTGTGTAAGACTGTTGATTCACAGACCTGTACTCCTGAGGCAAATAATACATTATATTTTCAAATTCCATTTGAATTAAATACCAGGGAAATGTGTTAAATTATAATAAAATGGTAATAACAGAAAAAAAATATTGCTTGGCAACAAATTTGCTAGTCACTGTTTTCATTTTTCTCCCATGAAAGCTGCATCTCTTTGTACTTGCTCTTTATTTCTGTAGGTAGTTTTTTTTTTGGAATTTTGGACAGTTGAGAAACACACCTTAAATTTTGATGACTGTTGTAATGCTGCCTTCCAGAAAGATTATACAGAGGGTATAGTTGACAAGAATCCCTATTTTCCTGTAATTAGCTTTGTTTACAGTTTTTAAGGGTTTTATTCTTTGGCAATAATGAAGTTTGAAGTTTTAAATGTCATCATTACCAGATCCATCAATCTTTCCTGTAAAGATTTTTTAGTCTTTTGGGCCATGCTTTGAAAGGCTTTTGTACTCTTCGATTATAAAGATAGTCACCTACAATTTCTTGCACATTACATTTTAATATATGTCCGATTTAATATTTTTAAATTTGATTTTTTAAAAATCATAGGAACTTTGTGTTGGGGTCATATTTGTGATAGGAAAATTTGAGCTACATAAGATTACTTTTTAGATAGTCTTAGCCAAGTCGTTGAAGAAAAAAAAAATTTTTTCTTTTCTGGTTCTGTGATCACCCAGTTTTCTATCTTGTAAGACCTGAGGTATCTATAGAACCTATTAGGTCTATTCAGTTAACCAGAAACTCTTTGAGTACTCAGATTCTAGGCTTAAAGGGAAACGACAGAGATCTAAAAGAGCTTTAATAATTTTATCAGGAATGCCTGAAGCTTTCTCTTGATGTTCTCTGTCTTCTGGGTCTATGTTGATCTTATTACGAAAGTACAATATCTGATGACAGTGTTGTAATATAAAAAGATAAGGAGGGTAAGCTAGAGTAAATCCCTTTTGATGTAATTACCTTGTAACCCTGAAAATCTTTGATGAATCTTTCTAATTATGGGCATTTCATGGGTTCAGGTAAAAGTTGAGAACAAAATAAATCATTGGTAATCAAATTTTGTATAGTTTGTCTTTTTTGTTATTGCTGTAACAGCCTAGTCCTTTTTTTTTTTTTTTTAAGGATTTTATTTATTTATTTGGCAGAGATCACAAGTAGGCAGAGAGGCAGGCAGAGAGAGGGGGTGGGGGAAACAGGCTCCCTGCTGAGCAGAGATTCCCAGGACCCTGAGACCATGACCTGAGCTGAAAGCAGAGGCTTTAACCCACTGAGCCACCTAGGCACCCCCAGCCTTATCCTTTTAATTATACTGTACTTCAGAACACCTTGAAATTCAGTCCTTAGTGCATTTAGTTCTGCGTTTATAAAGGAAGAGTTCATAAAGTGAGAATGACCTGAAATCCCTGCCAGACTGAGAAAGCATTGTTGTCTCTATAAACAAAATGATCAGTAATCATTCCTCATTAATAATGCATTACTTTTTATTAAAACACACACACATGTCAGTATGTCAAATTATTGCGAGACTGATTCAGATGCCCTTGTTTTGTTTAAGATTTATTTGAGGGGTCAGGGGCAGAGTCAGATGCTTAATGACAGAGCCATCCAGGCGGGTCAGATACTCTTGTTTTAAACTAGAATCTTAAATTCTCAGCTGATACTTTCTTAGTGAGCAAATGTACATATATACTTAACTGCTAAAAGTTTTGCTAAGATGTTATGAATCTGAGGTTCAGTATCTCTATGTTGGCTGTATATCAGTCTTTACACTCATCAGTTATAAGCAATCAAATATAAACACTTACACATAGTGGCTCATATAGTGCCTGAGACAACAGAAATTTAATAAATCAGTTGTATTTGAATTGTTACATTTTATAAATGTGCTGTAGAGTAAAACAAAAAACTTGCACTTTAAAACACAATTTAGGGGTGCCTGGGTGGCTCAGTCATTTAAGTGTCTGACTCTTGATTTCAGCTCAGGTCATCATCTCAGGGTCCTGGGATGGAGCCCCAAGCCCCGTGTCATGCTGTGCTCTCAGCAGGGAATCTGATTGAGATTCTCTTCCTCTCTCTCTCTACACCCGCCCCCCTCAGCACTCACACACACTCTCTTTCTCTCAAATAAATAAATCTTAAAAAAAAATTAAGCCCATTTAAATAGTTCTTAGAAAATGTCCTTTTATTTTCTAGTTAACTTACCTGATCTATGTAATATTTAAGTCTAACAGCATAATTGTGAATATGTTCTCACAGACTTACATGTAGAAGTCACTAAACAGACCCTTGCCACTTGTGTGAAGTGGCTATTTAACCATGAAATAAACTATTTTTATTGCGATTGCCCCGTGGCTATGTTCTTTCTGGCAGCGCTGTCCATATTTGGTGGCTCTGCATGGAGAGCCAGGTGGTGCTGAAAAGCATCGCACAGTGAAGCGTGGATAGATCTAGGTTCGACATTTGTCATCCCTTACTGCTGAAGGGAAGGGTAAAATCTGTTTTTCCATATGTTTATGCTTTTTTTTTTGCCCGCAGTTTTGTCCAGATGGTCTTATGAACATTGTTTACTTTAGGATGCTATCCCAGATGTTTTGAAAACTGATGGGTAATGTGGTACACAGATACATAATCATTTGCGTGTTACAGTTTTTAAAAATGCTATTTGTTCTTGTAAGAATAAAGTATAATTTATTTCTGGAAGTATTTTTCAAGTGAATGATTAATGTATTAAAATACAAAAATATGAAAAATATTACATCTATATGATTAGCATATATAGTATACATATGATACATATATAGACATATATACTACATATATACATTAGTATCATCTGCAGTTTATTTTCCCCAACATTTTTTTAATTTTTTTCATTTAATAAGCAAAAACAAAAAAAATTCTGGCAGCGTTAACTGAAGGAAGTGCTTTTGAGGAGTGTTTTGTTCAGGGTTGTATATACCTTGGTATGTAAGACGCTTGCCTTCCTATCTTTTATAATTCTCATTGTACATAAATCAGGAGAAGAAATTACGTGGTAAAATGGCAATAGAGTTATAATAGAAAGATTGTCATATGACTTTGGGCAAATCAGTTAACCTGTTGGAGACTGTGTTTTTTAAATGAAAATCAGAGTAACAACCTTGCCTAAAAAGATTTAATTACTCTAGCATCTGAAATCTCTTCAAAGTCACTATGAAGCCATCTAGTGGCAGCAGCAAGAAGGAGATCTGAGACCAGCTGATTCTAGGCTCTACTTGGAATCTCAGAAGTAATGAAGAGGTGGACGGCTCCCATGTGCACAGCCAGCCAGGGGCCATATGGGGCCTCCTCTTGTTTGTGCAGTGCTTCTTAACCACTGACTGGCTTTTTTCATTTTTCATTTTACATCCAGTTGCAGACTTGAATACTGTCTTGCTTTTTCCTGCTTTTCCTTCTCTATGTGCCAGGTTTCTGCCCTTAAGTAACCTTTCTATTGATTTTACCAGCCTTTGCCCCCCAAGTTCTAGTATGGGGTTTAATTATTACTTGTTTTAATATATGAAAGACAGGAGAAGAGATCTATCTTGCTAGTTCTTTTCTGTGTTAATTCAGAACTTCAGGGTTCAGAGTCAAAAACAACTCTTCAGTATCTGGACAGCAGACATCCTGTAACCACCAGTCATGTTTAAAGAATACGCCAACAGGAGAACTTGTGTGGCTCAGTCAGTTAAGCAGTCTGACTCTTGATTTCAGCTTAGGTCATGATCTCAGGGTCTTGGGATCGAGCCCCATGTAGGCTCTGTGCTCAGCAGGGAGTTTGCTTAAGATTCTCTCTTTATCTGCCCCTATTGCCTGCTTGTGTGTGTGCTCACTCTCTCAAATCTTAAAAAAAGAAAAAAAGAATAAGCCAACAGGTACAAAGGGAAAAAATGGGTAATAGGGTTTATGGGAAAATATTACATCATGGATAAAAGTTGCTAAGACATGAAAGAAAAATATTTTCCGGGGTTCCTGGATGGCTCAGGGGGTTAAAGCCTCTGCCTTCGGCTCAGGTCATGATCCCAGGCTCCTGGGATCGAGCCCCACCTCCGGCTCTCTGCTCAGCAGGAAGCTTCCTTCCTCCTCTCTCTCTTTTCCTACTTGTCATCTCTATCTGTCAAATAAATAAATAAAATCTTTAAAAAAAGAAAAAAGAAAAATCTTTTCCATGCAGTAGGTTTACTTAATGAAAAAAACCCTTAGAAACCACCGTTCATTTTTCTCAATGAGGTATGAAAACCACACAGTCAATATAAAAAGCAAAACTCATATTAGCAATTCGGAAAATCGATTAGAAAATCGATTAGAAATAAAAGCTAAACTTGAGGACAAAAACCCAGGAAGTTACAGGAAATGATTAAAGAGAAGAAAAAACTGAGGGCAGATAAACAATGGACGTGAAGGATCGCTTATGAAGGCATGGGTTTTGGCACAAGTAACAATTTTGGGTAGACTCTCTAGGCTGTTTTCACCTACTTACATAGTGCTTACCTTGCCAGGTGCTTTGCAGATAGTCGTTCTGCATTTAATCCTTATGAAAAGCTTATTAGAAAGTTTATTAACCCCCCCTTAATTCATGCCTTTTCTTTGGCAAAAGTCACAAGTGCTGAGTCAAGCTTTATTTGAACCAACAGGATGCGTATGACATCAGTCTGTCCTACCTTAGATTACTTTCTTTTTATGGTGTTTGCTTTCTGCTTCTGTCCCTGAAAAGAGGGCGACTTCCAGACCCATTCCTCTCCCTTAATGCTATTGTGTAGAAGGGCAGGATGGGAGGGGTGTCTTAACTTATTTACTCTTCAGAACACATCAGAAACACGGAGGGCTGAGGTGCTACTGAACCTGTTTAATATGGTATGTTTTCATTTATATTGAATTTTTCTTATATATGATCTCCCCAACATTACACCCCTATGGCAGAAAGAGCAGTAGTGAGACATTTTCTGATCTTCCTCAGTCTGATTGGGGAGACAGTCAAATATTTAAAAATTAATTAGCAGTGCAAGGCAGTATGTCACATTAGATGAATAAAACACATAGTTGCAAAGAACTACAAAATCTGAAGGATGAAAGGAATTTAAAAATGATATTTCGGTTAGGGGCCCCTCAGTTGTCAGTTGGTTAAGCGTCTGCCTTTGGCTCAGGTCTTGATCCCAGGGTCCTGGGAGCCTGCTTCTCTCTCTCTCTCTGCCCGCCCCTCTGCCTACTTGTGATTTCTCTCTCTCTCTCTCTAATAAATCTTTTAAAAAAAGAAAAAGAATACTTAGGTTAAAACCAAAAAATTTGAGAACTTGGAAATTTCCTGTCAAACTCCAAATTATATATATATATATATATATATATATAATAGATTTAATAGATTTTATTTGAGAGGGAGAAAACAGAAGTGGGGGGAGGGGCAGAGGGAGAGGCAGAGAATCTCCAGCAGACTCACGCTGAGCATGGACCCCATCATGGGCCTCCATCTTATGATCCTGAGATCAAGACCTGCGCTGAAATCAGGAGTTGGCTGCTTAACTGACCTGAGCCACCCAGGTGCCCCTCAAATTATATTTTGATTCAGCGCCTGGGTGGCTCAGTGGATTAAGCCGCTGCCTTCGGCTCAGGTCGTGATCTCAGGGTCCTGGGATCGAGTCCCGCATCGGGCTCTCTGCTCGGCAGGGAGCCTGCTTCCTCCTCTCTCTCTCTCTCTGCCTGCCTCTCTGCCTGCTTGTGCTCTCTCTGTCAAATAAATAAATAAAATCTTTAAAAAAAAAAAAAAAAAAGAAAGTAATTTGCTGTTCAATAGATGTGATCATGTCAGTTTGTAAAAGTTAGAAATTGTTCTTTTTTGGATTGTTTTGAAACATGATGAATTGATATAATTTTCATATCTTCATTAACTATATAAACCAGTGAACCCCAAACATGTAGTTATATACCATACATATAGGCATTTTACTTTTTATATTATAATATAGTTCTAATTTGTTAAGCTTTTTATTTTGTTGTTTCAAACTTATAGAAAAGTTGCAAGAACAATACAAAAAATTGCTATTATATGGCGATTTTACAATTCCAGTATTTCTTCTGTGTATTAGTTGGCATTTTCTTGTATGGAAGAGTTTTTCCCTTTTCCTCCAATTTAAAAACCTGTTATTGATTCTGAGCCATTCTCACTATGTTCAGTGAATAGTAAACTACTACAACCCTTCTTTATTTTAAAATTCAGGTTGTCCCAGAGTGGACCAGTGGAAATGTGTTCAGAATGGTGCATGTGTATTTTTGACCTACTCATCACTTTTTTTGAGCACTTCCTTATTTTCTGGCACAATAAAAATGTTATAGGCTTAACTTTGTTTCTTTGCTGTCCTAGGTGTAGAATCAGCCTTTTCTCAAGGAGTCTTCATTTCTTTTAGTGAGGAATGGTATTTAGGAACAGAAATCTGGATGTTTTCTTCTTGTTTTTTTTACTTTATTCTTTTATACCTAACTATGTAATTCATCTGGAATATATCCCTCAATGTTGTATGGAGTATAAATATATAGCAGTAAGACACAAACTGGAGATATTTATTTGTGTTTGTATTCTTGCCCTTCAGGGACACCAGTTCAGGGGAAAATCTTAATTAATGTATTCAAATTATTTCAAATTATGTATATTATATATTATTACATATAATATTATTATGTATATATTTGATTTTATGTCTTATGTCAGTTATGTTTTCTCTAACCTAGGTGCATTTTCTAGAATCCTAAAACTTTGTGAGGAAAAATGTGAAACAGGTGAAAAAAAGAGGGGAAGAAAAGGCAGCAATGTACCGTCTGTGAAAGGAATTTCAAATTTAGGAAATACTTGCTTTTTTAATGCAGTCATGCAGGTAAGAGCCATCAGGAATCTTTGTAAAATGTAAAAGATAACTTTAATTAATTTATATTTACCGACACACCTGTAAACTAGCAATTGACTGCTGAAGGTTCGCCTAGAAATTTCCGTTTTCTTTTTGTTTTAGGCTGTCTGTAGCCATTGCTGCTTACATATATATGCCTCATTTTTGCACAGTGCTTCTGGAAGTCCTTCTCTGTTTTACTGTGGTTCTGTCCATAATACGGACATCTATTAAATGTGAAATGTGCCCAGTCAGGTTTTTTAAAACTTAAAATTATTTTTTGCTCTGCTAGATGACATTGAGAGTTGAAGAGACCATTTATTCCGTAGAATCAGAGGCATATGACAGCCGAATCAGAAGACTTTTGACTTTTGCTTTCTTTTAGAACTTGGCACAATCTTACATTCTTATGGAACTGATGAATGAGAACAAAGAAAATGGGACAAAACTCAAGATTTTTCCTTCTCCAGACTCTCAGCTGGTAAGAAGAATGACTACTGGGATAATTGCTCTTTTTAGATGAGCCACTGATGGTGCCAAAATTGATCTTTTGTATTTCTCAGCACTGTTAACTGAGATAGTGCTTTGAAAAAGTATTTTGAAAAAAATAATTCAAAAGCATTTTGTGAAAATAATCTGATTTTTAAATTCTAAAGTAAGACCTCCAAACATATGTGGTTCAAACATATGTTGTTCAAACATATCATGGGCCAAACGATTCAAAAATATTACGGCAACTTTCAAACAAAAGGGGTTTGGACTTTATTGAGCAAAATGTCTAGGACTCCTATTTTGGAGCATTTGCTTAAATATGACATTTTAGTTCTTTAAAACTAGATTTTATTTTAATAGTGAGCAACTAAAGGTTTTTTGGAGCCTAGTTTGAAAATAGGTTTTTAAGCTAATGAGAAAAGGAAAAAAAAAAAAGAAAGAAAAAAAAGCAGCCCTTAATATTCAGAAGCTGGCTTGGCACCACAATTAGGCCATATTTTTCAATCTCACAAAATACCAACCTCAGGCCAGGTTACTCAGAGACTGATAAAATAAGACAAAGTAAAGCCACTTGATAATTTTTTCTAAACTCCGACAAAAGCAAGGTTAGTCTACCGCTTAGAAAAATCCCAAGCACCCTCTCTTGACCAAAGTGAGAGACTGTGACTTCTTTGCTAATTACAGATTTAGCCTCATTCTTGTCTCCCAAAGAGACTAGAATTTTGGTTACCCTAACTCAAAAGATAAGATATATTGAGATACCCAGTCTAAGAATTGTCTCCACTTTCTGACAGTGGTCCATTGAGAGCAAACTTTTGTTTCCTTAGACTCACCCCCGGATTATTCAACCAAAGACCATATCCTGTATCAGTTCTTTCCAACACCGTCTTTTTAAGACACCGTGTGGTTTCCCATGGTGTGTGTTCTTCCTAAATGCAACAAGTAATAAACCCCTCTTGTTCAATTACTAGTGTGTTCCTGGTAGTCTTTGCCTAGAGGACCCTGAGACCAGTAATAACTTTTTTTTTAGTTAGAAATTGGTGTGTGTTTGTGTGTGTGTGTGTGTGTGTTTTGGAGGAAGAGAAAGTATGTATAGCTCATGCCTTTTGAAAACACTTCAGAAAGGGGATTTCTAAAAATTCTTAGCCCAATGTAGTAATCTTAGATATTTCTTCCAAGGAGGCAGTTTTGAAAGACAGTATTGTTGAATTTCTTTGTTGAAAAGGCAGCCTGTAAACTTACTGCCTGTTCAGCCCCTTAAAATTTTCATGGCAGATCCCAGTGCCCTCTGCTAAAATGTAGTGAGGTAGTGAAAACTACTCACTGGGAGTTAGTGCTTCGTCATTTGAAAAGATTTCCTATTAAATGTGATTAAATGTTAGGTACTTTACATGTGGAACTGTGTCTTGAGATGACTGTGGCAATTAGATATTATAGCTGATCGCTTTCGATTGTGTTTGTCTAAGAGGAGAGTTTCAAGCTTAGGTCTTCGGTCTTTGGGACATAGAGTTGACCTGAGCTGGAGAACTATCAGTGTAGATCACTGCTCTTTGAATCACCAGTTTTACTTTGTCCTTGGCAATCTATATGCCTTTTGTTTGTTTTCCTTACCTTATTGTATTGGCTCTAACCTCTAGTAACATATTGAATAGAAATGATGAGAGCAGACATTCTTGCCTCAAATCCCCAGAGTAGGGCAAAAATATCCAGTCCCTTTCATTAGTATCAGGAATGAAGTTAATTGTAGGATTTTCATAGGGTTTTTTTTTTCTTTCCTTTCATTTTCATTTCATTTACCCATTTACCCATCCCCTATTCTCTATGAGCTGGTTTTTGGGGGTTTTGTTTTGTTTTAAATTCCATGTGTGAAATCATGTGGTATTTGTCTTTCTCTGTCTGATTTATTTCCCTAATAATAATACCCACAGGGTCCATCCGTGTTATTGCAAATGGTGAGATTTCGTTCTTTTTTATGGCAGAATAATATTCCATTATATGTGTATACCACCATATCTTCTTTATCTGTTCATCAACTGATGGGCCCTTGGGCTGATTCTGTAATTTGGCTATTGTAAATAATGCGGCACTAAACATAGGGGTGCATGTATCCCTTTGAAATAGTGTTTTTGTATTCTTTAGGTAAATGCCCAGTAGAGTGATTACTGGATCATATTGTAGTTCTATTTTTAATTTTTTGAACCTCAATACTGTCTTCCACAATGGCTGCACCAGTTTGCATTTCCACTAACAGTGCACAAGGTTTCCTTTTATTCCACATCCTCACCAACACTTGTTGTTTCTTATGTTTTTGATTTTAGCTATTCTGACAGACATGAAGTAATATCTCATTGTAGTTTTCATTTGCATTTCCCTGATAATGAGTGATGTTGAGCATCTTTTCATGTGTCTGTTGGCCATCCGGATGTCTTCTTTGGAGAAATGTCTGTTCATGTCTTCAACATGGCAGAGAGCACTTTTGATATTCAGAAGCTATGAAGAATTATAGCCTGTCCTTTCTGTGGTTTTAGTCAGATGATAGATTTTTAAGGATAGTGGGTATGAAATATATATATGTATGAATGTAATATATATGTATATATGAAAATATACATGTATTTCATGAATACATGAATGAGATAACGTATTTGATATTGTCTTAAAAGATAATGTTCTGTAATGTCCTAAGATTATACTTGGGATCTGTTTTTTATTATAAGGAAAGGGGGTTACTAAAATTCTAGAATAAAGTGGGTTTCTTCTTCACACAATTCTAGCTGCTTTGTTAAGCTTTATGACTCTCCCTGTAAAGAGGGAGAGTGGTGTACCAATTTTGTGACATAATTTCCCATTCCTTATTTTATTAGTAAACTATTTGGGTCAAAGAAGGGTATGGAGTTTTGCTAACAAATGTAATTTGTGATCATATGTAAAGTACACGTATCAAGTAGATCAGTAATTTTGCTTTTCGGAGAACACTTTTTTTTAAGACTTTATTTTTTTAAGTAATCTCTACACCCAATGTGGGCTTCAAACTCACAACCCTGAGATGGAATTGCGTGCTCTCCTGACTGAGCCAACCAGGCGCGTCTAGCAGAGAGCACATTAAGGGACAGTAATGAGCAACTAAAGATTGGTGATTTTACTTTTAAGCTAATAGTTTTATTAAATAAGGGGCAGAGGATATGAGAATACCTGTGTTTTTGAAGGTAAGGCTTTTAATTCCAATTTCCATTTTTAATATTCATTTTATATATGTAAGAATGAAGTTTCTTGATACACTTAAGGCAACTTAGTTCATTTAAGCAAAATGTAACTCCTAGATTTTTAATAATATTTAATTTTAAAATTGCATATTTCTGACATAGAGTTGATCATGTTTTTAAAGGACCCATTAATAGTGGAACTTTCAAGCCCTGGACCATTGACCTCAGCCTTGTTGGCGTTTCTTCACAGCATGAAGGAGACTGAAAAAGGACCACTTTCTCCTAAAGTTCTTTTTAATCAGCTTTGTCAGAAGTGGGTGCATCTAAGTTCTTGATATAAATAATAATGAGTTGTAAAATTCTAACGTATCAGTGCTTGTGAAATTCTAATATCACTTAGTATGAGTAGTTTTCACTCTTACTCTAACATCACTATTATTGTCTAGATTCTCAAGAGAAAGGACTAATATTTATTTACTTGCAGCTCTGTGCTTTATGTAAATTATATCTCATAGCACTCTGAATAAGTGCTTGTTTATCCCCGTTTTATAAATAAAGAAACTTAGACTCACAGAAGTTGAGCAGCTTACCTAGTTTTTTTTTTTTTAAGATTTTATTTATTTATTTGACAGACAGAGATCACAAGTAGTCAGAGAGGCAGGCAGAGAGAGAGAGGAGGAAGCAGGCTCCCTGCTGAGCAGAGAGCCCGATGCAGGGCTCAGTCCCAGGACCCTGAGATCATGACCTTAGCCGAAGGCAGAGGCTTTAACCCACTGAGCCACCCAGGCGCCCCAGCTTACCTAGTTTTACAGTGGCAAAGCCACGATTCAAATAGATGTCTGTCCTGATTCAGAAGCCCATGATGTAATAACAAAAAATAAGAAAATTACAGAATTATAAAACCTGAAAGGTGCTCTAATAGGACATCTCAATCTAGTTTTCTTATATTTACTTTTATTTTATTATTATTTTTTTACGTACACTGTACCCCCTGATGTGGGGCTCAAACTCATGACCCCAGGATCAAGAGTCATATGCTCTGCCAACTTAGCCAGCCAGGTGCCTTCTTTATTTTTATTTATTTATTTTTTAAAATATTTTATTTATTTATTTGACAGAGATCACAAGTAGGCAGAGAGAGAGAGAAGAGAGAGAGAGGAGGAAGCAGGCTCCCTGTGAGAAAAGAGCCCGATGCGGGACTCGATCCCAGGACTCTGGGATCAAGACCCAAGCCGAAGGCAGAGGTTTAACCCACTGAGCCACCCAGGCACCCCCTTCTTTAGTTTTATAGACAAGCTTTGAGGTAAATAGAATTTAAGTGAATTTCTCAAGCTAGCACTGTATGTTGAAAACCAAAATCCTTGTGTGCCAGAAATAAATACATACCATAAAGGACCTGACTTAACTTTTGTTCTTTCATATATTCTTTCATCTAAAGAATTTGAGAGCTTATTTGTGTCAGGTGTCTACTAGAATCTAAGGGTACAATGTGTAATATATTAAAAATAGATACTGTCATGGAGCTCATGAGCTAGTCTTATCTCCAGGCTTTACAATTGCATTTTAATTTAAGCTAGTTATTTGTGCATAGTATTATATTTTATTTCATCTCCTAGAACTGTACCACTGTTAATTCGTTTTAAAAAATTCTAATTGTGGAAAGGACACTTAGCATGAGCTCTGCCTTCTTAAAAATGTTTAAGTGTACATTGTTGATATAGGTACAATGCTAAACAGCAGATCTTTAGAGCTTGTCGGTCTTGCCTGAGTGAAACTTTATGTCCGTTGATTATGTCTATATATTCATTTCCTCTTCACTCCAGCCCCTGGTGGACACCATTGCCCTCTCTTTGATTCAATGACCTTGCCTATTTTAGATTGCTTATATAAATGGAATCACGCTATTTGTCTTTCTGTGACTGGCTTATTTCACGTAGCAAAATGTGCCATGGTATTTTGAATATAGTACAAAATATAGAGGGTTTATTATGTGTTTCATTTGGTTGGCAAATGCTGTTTTTTTCAGAGCCCAAAGAACAACAACAAAAATATCCTGGAAAAGTCTCAGAGATGTTGGTGCCTCACAGAGTTAAAAAGTTTTTAGGATTCTTTGTGTTTTCAAAATTTGTTTTTGGCTCTGCCAAAAATAACTGTTTTATATCTTTTTGTTGTTGTTTTTGTTAAGATTTAATTTATTTATTTGGCAGACAGAGAGGCAGGCAGAGAGAGGGCGTGGGGAGCAGACTCCCTGCTGTGCAGGGAGTCTGATGTGGGGCCCAATCCCAGGACCCTGAGATCATGACCTGAGCCGAAGGCAGAGGCTTTAACCCACTGAGCCACCCATGTGCCCCCTTTTTTTGTTGGTTTTGTAAAGATTGACAAATTTTAAAAAATAAGATAATAGGTGCTCATGATAAAAATTTAGAGTACTATTTGTACTCTGATCAAAAATCAAAAGCGATTTGTGTAGGCACAGACATATATACAAATTGTTTGCAACTTGCTTGTTTTGCTTAATATCTTTTTTTTTTTTTAAGATCTTATTTATTTATCTGACAGAGATCACAAGTATGCAGAGAGACAGGCAGGGCGTGGGGGTGGGGAGCAGGCTCCCTGCTGAGCAGAGAGCCCCATGCAGGGCTCAATCCCAGGACCCTGGGAGGCTTAACCCACTGAGCCAGCCAGGCGCCTCTGCTTAATATCTTTTCTACATTTTTCCATATTACATGTGGAAATGACATGTTTAATTTAATGTGTGTGTATTGCTCTTGTGAAAATACATCTGTAGGACCAATAGAATTATTGGATCAAAGCAAATTGCATTTGCTTTACTATGTTTATGTTAAAAAGAAATTTATAAGAAAAGTAATTTTTTAAAAAAAATCTGGTGAAGATTTAAGCCGTATACATTGTGTCTGTTTTTGGACTCTGTTCCACTGATCTAAATGTCCACCCTTACCCCAGTTCTGTACTGTCTCATTACTGTAGCCTCATAGTAAGTCTTAGAATTAGGTAGTGTGAGTGCTCAAACTTTCCTTTCCTTTCCTTTTTTTTTTTTTTTTAAACTACTCCAGGTCCTTTGCTTTTTTATGTGAATTTTAGAATCAGTTTGTTCATTGGGATTGCATTTGGAGATCAGTTTGGAGAGGACATCTTAACAATGTTGAGTCTTCCAATGATGATTATGAAATATCTTTTGAGTTATTTAGGTATTTGATTTTCCTCATCAACTTTGTGGTTTTTCAGCTTACAAACCCTGCACTATCTTGTTACATTTACCTTAAGTATGTAATATTTTTACATACTATTTATTATAAATTGGTATGTTAGAAAAATTTCAACATCCATTTGTACATTCCTAATATACATAAATATACTTGAATTCTGTATATTGATCTTGTTTTGCACATTGATCTCATTTTTGTTCCCTTGCTCAGTTCACTTACTGGCTGTGGTAGTTTTATGTAGAAGATCTTCAGGATTTCTCATTTTGAGTAGGTGACTCTCTTCATATGTTTGTTGATTTTTCTCTTTTTCTCTTTAAATTTGGTATTGGTAGCTCAGATAGGCTCCATTAAAGATTCTATATGTCATCACAGAATATTTTAGTCCTAGGTAGAAGAAGAAAGAAAAAAATCTAAGTTTAGCAAATTTTCTTGAGTGGTTTAGAAAGCGGTACTGCTTTGTGCACAGTTGAGATGGAGCTATAGGCAGAGATGTGGTAGAGAATGTTCCTCCTCTGTTCACGAGCAATTTCCATCCTGTTGTATCTGCTTCCAAAGCCAGAGACTGGTCGTCCTACCTGCCACCTGGCAGATGAGGATCTCTGAAGGATTCCCCGGTTTCCCCTTGCAGCCTTCTTCCATTCCACAGACCTTTCTTAATCCCTACAGCACAAATGTCATGTTATGCAATTTCAGCCTTATATAGATTCCAGCCATGAAAGCCCAGACGGGGTTAGGATTTGTGTCCCACTTGGTTTCTGTCCTCAACTCTGGTCTAGAAGGTGAACAATATCTACCACATGCAGAAAGGGAAGCCTACAAGGGGAGTAAATCAAAGTCTCAACATCTTGCTGCTTTTGTTACTTCTTAACAAGAGTGAGTAACTGAAATTATGGCTCCTGTTACAGGCTAGATTCACTACTATTTCAGATAGCTTTTTCGTACCAGGGACTCACAGTAGTGCATTACTGGTGTGAATGTTTATTATGAGATGAGGAATAATGCTTAAAGTATGGGACTTAAGAATCAAAAGATCTGGATTTAGGTCAGTGGCACTTAGCTTGTTCTTCAGTTTTCTCAAGTGTAAAACAGAATTCACATTAATTATGAATTTCTTTTTTTTTTTTTTAAAGATTTTATTTATTTATCTGTCAGAGAGAGAGATCACAAGTAGGCAGAGAGAGGAGGAAGCAGGCTTCCTGCCGAGCAGAGAGTCTGATGTGGGGCTCGATCCCAGAACCCTGGGATCACGACCCGAGGCAAAGGCAGAGGCTTTAACCCACCGAGCCACCCAGGCGCCCCTAATTATGAATTTCTTAAGAGCACTGCTGTGCATGTCAAAGGAGGTATGTTACACATACCCTAATGAGACCACTGTAAACTCATACTACCACAACATATTCTTACTCTTTTATATTATTTAGATAGAATTCTTTCTTTGTCTTCAAGCACTATCTAAATTTAGTACTTATTTTTATTTAAGGCAGAATGCTCATTTTAGTATTGGAGTTTGTTGCAGAAAATACTACTTTTTAAGGTTACTGAAATCACCTAAATATTTGCTCTGTTGAAGTCTCCATGAACAGCACCTGATCCTTTGATTAATATAAGGAAATCTAATTGGTCAAATCCTTAAAATAAATACATTCACAGAGATACCAGATTGTAGTTCTTATTTTAATATAATTAACCTCTTGTTTTTCTTTTGGTTATTCAGGGTGGGAAGAAAATAGACCACAGTGGCTTGTGTTTGAGTAGTTTTTGTTTGCTTGTTTGCTGTGTGACCTTGCAAATTCTGTAAATAATCCCTCTAAACCCTCTTATATAAGCCGGAGAAAATAGTGCATTTCAAACTTGTTTGAGGATTTGATGACTTGTCATATATAAAGCTTCACATATGTACTGTGCATGCATATAGTAGTTGCTTGATAAATGGTAGCCATATTATTCTCTGTGTACTTAAGATCTCATCCTAATTGGAACAGTGACCACATCTGGTTTTTTACTTAGTAGAAAAAGGACTACATTGAATCTTTGACTAGATGCTATTTAAAAATAATTTTAGATGATAGTAATATATTGTTGATGAAATGATCTTTTTTTCTTTCCTGTTTTGTTTTTAATCATAGGGCCCCTCGGTTTAAAAGTTTCCAGCAACAGGACAGTCAGGAGCTTCTGCATTATCTGCTGGATGCAGTGAGGACAGAAGAAACAAAGGTCAGGTTTTGTTAAGTTTATCGCATATACTCTTATTTTTTTTTTTTTTAAAGATTTTATTTATTTATTTGACAGAGAGAGATCACAAGTAGGCAGAGAGGCAGGCAGAGAGAGAGGAGGAAGCAGGCTCCCCGCTGAGCAGAGAGCCCGATGTGGGACTCGATCCCAGGACCCTGAGATCATGACCTGAGCCGAAGGCAGCGGCTTAACCCACTGAGCCACGCAGGCGTCCCTATCGCATATACTCTTTAAGAAGAGGGTACAAAACTGAAGGAATTAATTTTTACCATCATTTTAATGTAGGTTAAGAAGTAATTTGATTTTTCTTTCTATTGATTCCTTTAGATATTTTTTTTTTGCCTCTTCTAAGAGAATGTTTTCTCTCACCCTTTTGCAACCCTATTATCCTTTATTAGTTAATACCATTTAACTATAAATAAAAATATCAATCCAAGCTGGCTTAAAGAAAAGAGAATCTAAGACTCTAGGGACAGGAAGGTTCTCAGGAATCCAGAGAACATTCTCCTCACTCCCCTGGGTTCTCTGACTCTGTGATTCTCTTCGTCCCTCTCCCGCAGACGGAGCTGTTCCTGTGCCGCTCTCTCCGAACGCTAAGTCTGCATATTGTGCGGATCCATATGTATTAAAACAAAATTGGCTGCTTATGAAGCCCCAATTCTGAATTCCCAAGTGAGAAACTTTGTTACCCCGCATTGGATTAGGGTCCACTCAGGGATCAGTCACTTATAAGAAGGGAAGGAGGATCCCAGCCTCCCGGATCAGGGAATGTTTCTGAGAAAAGAAGGAACGGCTCATGGCCTGGATAGATTTCCCAAGTGTTCCTTGTAATCCTGTCCCTTAATCAACTGGGTCATAGTTGACTTTAATATTAAATGAGTGAAATTCATCATTTTTTGGTAGAGTCCTGCAAATGGCATACAATTTTTCAGAGAAAATGCAAGATATCAAAGATGTCAAGTACATAGTACACATCCTCCTTATTTCCCCTTTTTCACTCGGAGCGGACATTAATAATCCTTAATAACAGTTGTGTTGAGTCTGGATTTAACCTCAGAATCATTCTCAACGGAGCACTGCAGACAGGCCCTGTCAATCGTAATTGTCTTAATAGGTCAAATCCCATTTTCCATTCAAGATAAATATACTTCTTAATCTATATTAACATGTGGTAAAGCAACCATCTGAAAATGAAGTGCTCATATGCTTGTGGTAGCCGTTACCATGTTACTAGGTAAGGTGGACCTTTCTCTCTCTCTTTTTTTAAATCCCACCTTCAGTTGTAAGCCTGCAGTATTCTAGCTTCCAGTGAAGAGAGAGTTAGGGTTCTGATATTTTCTTATAAGCTATCTCAAAGAATGAGTTAATCATTCCCAGCTGCTACCAAACAATGTTTATTACAATCCTGTTCTTGTCTGTTTATTGACTTTCATATTAAATTAGTTGAATTCAACTTTTTAAGGTGTCACTTTTTAAGTTTTTTTAAGTTTTTTTATGTTTCTTTTTAAGTTTTACATATACATTATATATATATATTATATATATTTTAAGTTTTTATATTAATTGCAGTTAGTGAACATACAGTGTTATATTAGTTTCAAGTGTACAATATAGTGAGTCAGCTCTTCCATACATCACCTGGTGCTCATCCCAGGTGCACTCCTTTATCCCCATTAGCTGTTTCACCCATCCCCCTGCCACCTCCCCTCTGGTAACCATCAGTTTGTTCTCTAGAGTTAAGAGTCTGCTTCCTGGTTTGTCTCTCTCTCTCTCTCTCCCCTCCCCCTCTCCCTGGCCCTGTACTCATTCGTTTTGTTTCTTAAATTCACATATAAGTGAAATCATATGGTATATGTCTTTCTCGGACTCTTATTTCTCTTGGCATTATACTCTCTAGTTCCATCTGTGTTAATTGCAAATGGCAAGATTTCATTCTTTTTTATGGCTGAATAATATTCTACTGCATGTTTAGACATAGATACATATATATTAGATCTTTATATATTCATCAATCAGTGGACTCTTGGGCTGCTTCTATAATTGGGCTATTGCAAATGATGTTATAGTAAACATTGGGGTGCATGCATTGCTTTGAATTAGTGTTTTTATATTCTTTGGGTAAATACCCATTAGTGCCATTGCTTTATCACAGGGTAGTTCTATTTTTAACTTTCTGAAGAAACTTCTACTATTTTCCACAATGGCCGCACCTGTGCGCATTTCCAACAGTGCAGGGGGCGGGGAGGGGGCATGGTTCCTTTTCTTCTACATCCTCACCAACAGCTGATATTTCTTATGGCTTTTATTTTAGTCATTCTGAGAGGTGTGAGGTGATCTTGTAGTTTTGATTTGCATTTTTCTGGTGATGAATGATCATGAACATCTTTTCATGTGTCTATTGGCAATGTGTATGTCTTATTTGGAGAAGGGTCTTTTCATGTCTCCTGCCCATTTGGTAATTGGATTACTTGTTTTTTAGGTGTTGAGTTGTATCAGTTCTTTATGTATTTTGGATACTACCCCTTTATTGGATTTGTCATTTGCAAATATCTTCTGTTTCTTGCCTTTTAGTTTTATGGATTGTTTCCTTTGCTGTCAAAGAGGTTTTTTATTTTGATGTAGTCCCCCAATAGTTTATTTTTGCTTTTGTTTTTCCTGCCTCAGGAGACATACTTAGAAGTTGCTACAGCCGGTGTCGAAGTTGTTACCATCTGTTTTCTCTTCTAGGATTTTTATGGTTTCAGATTTTATATTTAGGTCTTTAATCCATTTTGAATTTATTTTTGTGTCTGGTCCAGTTTCATTCTTTTGCAGGTAGCTGTCCAGTTTTTTCACCATCATTTGTGGAAGAAAGTCTTTTTCCTATTGGATATTCTTTCCTGTTTTGTCAAAGTTTAATTGACCATATAATTGTGGGTTTATTTCTGGGTTTTCTAATCTGTTCCACTGATTCATATGTCTGTTTTGTGCCAGTACTATACTGTTTTGACTCCTACAGCTTTGTAATATAACTTAAGTCTGGAATTGCGATGCCTCCAGCTTTGCTTTTCTTTCTTAAGATTGCTTTGACTATTTGGGGTCTTTTGTGATTCCATACAGATTTTAGGATTTTTTGTTGTACGGTATAATTTACATGTGAAGCCATCTGGTCCTGGACTTTTGTTCGTTGGGAGTTTGATTACTGATTCAATTTCTTTGCTGGTTATCTGTTCAAATTTTCTATTTCTTCCTATTTCACTTTTGGTAGTTTATATGTTTCTAGAATTTATCCATTTTTCTAGGTTGCCTAATTTGACGTATGGTTTTACATACTACTCTTTTATAATTGTTTGTATTTTTGTGGTGTTGGTTATTTCTTCTCTCTCATTTGTAATTTTGTCTGAGTCCCTTCTCTTTTTTTCTTGTGAAGCCTGGCTAGGGGTTTATCAGTTTTATTGATATATGTTTTATTTTTTCAGAGAACCAGCTTCTGGTTTCACTGAGCTGGATTTTGTTTTTGTTTTTTAGTTTTTGTATCATATATATCTGCTCTGATCTTTATTATTTCTTCCCTTCTGCTGGTTTTAGGTTGTATTTATTGTTCTTTTTTCTAGCTCCTTTAGTTGTAAGGTTAAGTTGTTTATTTGAGACTTTTTTGGCTTCTTGAGGTAAGCATGTATTGCCATAAACTTCCCTCTTAGAACTGCTTTTGCTGTATCTCAGAAGTTTTGGCCTGTGGTGATTTTATTTTTATGTGTTTCTATGTATTTTTAAAATTTCTTCTTTTATTTACTGGTTGGCTTATTCATTGTTTAGTAGCATGTTGTCTGACCTCCATGTATTTGTGGTCTTAATAGATTTTTCTTGTGGTTAATTTCTAGTTTCATAGTGTTGTGGTCAGAAAAGATGCATGGTATGACTTTGATTTTGAGTTTGTTACGACTTGTTTTGTGGCATAATATATGATCTGTCCTGGAGAATGTTTCACATGCACCTGAAAAGAATGTGTATGCTGCTAATTTAGGATGGAATGTTCTGCATATATCTGTTAAGGCCATCTCGTCCAGTGTGTCACCCAAATGTCGCCCTCGACCCGCAAGGACGACAAGAAGCCCCGGTTCAGATGTATCTTCTCTCTCTTTATTTCCACAATAATACTTGGGCTGATAAGTAATATTATTGGGACAAGACACATTAACTGTTGTCTCAAAGGTACTAGAGTCATTTTGTTTATAAGAACAGTTGAGGAATTTGCCACCATTTAACATGGATACTGCTGAGATATCAGTACATGCTCCTAGCAAGTTACAGACCTGCCATGCATCAAAGGGAGAGGAGGGATTGCCTTGCTTAGGATTTTGAAAGGAATAATTGTACCCTGTAAAGGTATTATTTTTATAAGTAGGAAAGCGTGGAGTGAATGTAAAGCTATGCATTTGATTGATGTAAACTGGGCTCAAGGTACTCTGAGAGCCAGACCACTCGGGTGGCCATACCCTGTTATTGGTGCACCTGGGCAACTTAAAAGGTTGATATGGCCCCGAGGCATTAATAGGTTTCACAGGGGCCAAACCCTGGATCACAGGTGGTCCCATTGAGGTATGTTTAGCAAGCCTTCATCTAGGAACCATGGAGCCGCCTTTTCCACTGTATTCAAAAAGGCTCGAGCAGTTTTTGCTTTTAGTGAAGTTCCATTGGCTTTCAGCAGGTCTTTTAAAGACCCTTCCAACCGCACTTTAGATACTTCAGATCCCATTATGAACACACAGACAACAGACGCGGACGTTAAAGACACTAACACATTAACTTTTTACGCGCATATACTTCAGTCGACCTTTACTCCCTGATTTACCGCGGAATTCCCACTTTTGAACATGGCTAATGTCCCCACTTACCTGTGGACCCTTACTCCCCGCTTTACCGCGGAATTCCCACTTTTGAACGTGGCTAATGTCCCCGCTTACCTGCGGTTTCGATAAGAAAATCCCGGCTCTATGGCCGCCCCGCTTCTTGTTGCGGTCTTGTACAAGATTCCCACCACTTTGATTGTGGTCCCTTCCCTGCTTACCTGCGGTTTTTCTCCTTGCAAGGTTTACTACTCGTTAACGATTCCTGGGTTTCGGCACCATTTGTTGCCCTTGAACCGCAAGGACGACAAGAAGCCCCGGTTCAGATGTATCTTCTCTCTCTTTATTTCCGCAAGTCTACACACTTATATACGTTTACATGACCAATCAGCGAGCAGGGTACAGGAGGGAGCGAATCAGGCTGTGCACCTAAACGAACAACTTCGCTAGCAACCAATGCTGTTCACTTCCTCTTTGGGTGTTCCGCTTAGTCTCACGAGGCAATCCTAACCTGGCAACTAGCCAGGCGCCATCTTTTAATGGTGGAGGCTGCCCTGGCCAGGGGTCTGCCTCTGACACCCAAAGCCATTGTTTTCTTGTTGAATTTTTTTGTTGAATCTGTCCATTGACATAAGTGGGGGTGTTAAAGTCCCCTACCCTTATTGTGTTATTATTGATTAGTTCCTTTATGTTTGTTATGAACTTTTATGTATGTGGTTGCATAAATATTTACAGCTGTCATATCTTCTTGTTGGATAGTCCCCTTTATGATTATATAGTGTTCTTTTTTGTCTCTCATTCTAGACTCTGTTTTATTTTTTTAATTATTATTTTTTTAAAGATTTTATTTATTTATTTATTTGACAGGCAGAGATCAAAAGTAGGCAGAGAGGCAGAGGGGGAAGCAGGCTCCCTACTGAGCAGAGCCCGATGTGGGGCTTGATCTCAGGACCCTGAGATCATGATCTGAGTCAAAGGCAGAGGCTTAACCCACTAGACTCTGTTTTAAAGTCTGTTTTGTCCAATATAAGTATTGCTGTCCTGGTTTTCTTTTGACATCCATTTTTGTGATAAGTGTTTCTCCATTCCTTCAGTCTGCAGCTGACTTTAGATCTGAAGTGAGTCTCTCATAGATAGCATATGGATGGGTCTTTTTTTTTTTTCCCCATTCTATCACACTGTATCTTTTGATTGAAGTAATTAGTCTATTTACATTCAAAGTAATTATTGATATTGCCATTATATTACTTCTTCTATAGTTGTTTCTGAAGATTTTCCATGATCCTTTCTTGTCTTTCTCTTTTTTCATGGTTTGCTGGGGTTTTTTAGTGATCTGTTTCTCTAGGGATATATTTAGTGATATAATTTCTTTCTTCTTATTCTTGGCATATTTTTAGTAGTTCTTGATTTGTGGTTACCATTAGGTTTGTATATAACATCTTCTACATGTTGCAGCTTATGTGAAGTTGGTGGTCATTTAAGTTGAGCCCATTCATTACTCCTCTCCTTCCTGCATTTTAGGTATATGATAACATACTTTATATCCTTTTATTTTGTGAGCTCCTTGACTGATTTTTTTTTTTTTTTTTACAGAAGTACTCATTTTTACTGCTGTTGTGTTTCCTACCTTCATATTGTCACTTTTGGTCTCTCCTTTGTTGAATAAGTTTTCTGTTTTCAACTTTAAATGGATAATTTCTGTGGAGAATTTGAATTGGAAAAAAACAGTGTTTTTCTTTAAAGATTTTATTTATTTATTAGACAGAGATCATAAGTAGGTGGAGAGGCAGGCAGAGAGAAAGGAAGGGAAGCAGGCTCTCTTCTGGGCAGAGAGCCCAACGTGGGGCTTGATCCCAGGACCATGACCCAAGCCGCAGAGGGTTTAACACACTGAGCCACCCAGGTGCCCCAAAAAACCAGTTTCTTAAATAAGTTATACTACCTAGTTTTTTGGGGATTTTCAGTTATTTTGAATATGTCATAATTTGAAAGAACTGATAAATTGATAAGATAATACTACATCATGTTTTACCTATAATTTATTTTTAAAAAATCAATTAAGGGATTTATAGGTAAGTTTTGAGGACATTAGCACAATCCTCCTGAGCAAATATTTGATCATATTTTCTTTGATTTACAAATTGATTTAGAAATTTAGGATGGGAGATTCAAACTTAAGTCTTTCTTTTTTTTTTTTTTTTTAAAGATTTTATTTATTTATTTGACAGAGATCACAAGTAGGCAGAGAGGCAGGCAGAGGAGAGAGAGGGAAGCAGGCTCCCTGCCGAGCAGAGAGCCCAATGCTGGGCTTGATTCCAGGACCCTGAGACCATGACCTGAGCTGAATGCAGAGGCTTAACCCACTGAGCCACGCAGGTGCCCCCAAACTTAGGTCTTTCTGACTACTAGATGAATGGTACTTTTTAATTCTATACAGTACTTCTTATTAAAGTTTAGTTTTAATGCTTGATCATCAATGACCAATATAAAAAATTTCTAAGCTTGCTATTTAAAAGTTAACCATTTAACCATGTGGTGCATAAACAATGAAATCTTGGAACATGGAAAAAATTAAATTAAATTAAAAAAAATTAACCATAATTATTTCACTATTTGATGTAGTATTAAATCTGATTCAGTAACTTTGGCATATTGATATTCTTGTTGAGGGAGTTGATACAATGCAACAAGGTGGGGGAGAAATACAGAGACTTGTATCTTAAATGATAAATGCATATTGATGCTTCTAAGCCTACAGACAATATAGGAGTTAAGATTAATTCAGACTGTCAATTTCTAGATGATTGTTTTTCTGGTATGATTTGTAAGAATATGTTTACTACATGGTCCTGTATCATTGTAAATGGAATTAAAAATTACCTCTACATTGTTTTTGTCATTATTAAAATAAAACTGTAAAATCTATCCCTATCATTTCCCCCTATCTTACTTCTGTTACTTGATGGCATTCTTTGTCACAATTAAATTGAATTAAATTAATTAAATTATTTGTTTTGTGCATTAGGATTCACAATATCTAAAAAACTCAGGCAGTACAGTGGGAAACCTGGCTTTTTGGAAGCTCTCATTCCTCTGTTTGAGGGTTTAGATGGTGTGGCAAAATTAAAATGTCAGATCTGTGGGTTTATTCACTCTTGTAAGCAAGGACAGGTGTGCGGTCAGTTACAGTGAGTCCCCAAGCAAGAGCTGCATTGTCTGGCCTGGGAACGCCACAGCTGGCGATCGTTGTTGTAGTTTGTCACCGCCGTGTGTGTTTTGATTGAAGAAAGGCTCCAGCGTGATGCCTGCCACCAGAATCTTGTAGTAATGATGAACAACTACTGACCTCCTTTCGTAATGTTTCATTAAAGTTTTTTCCTTATGGCTGTAAAGTTGTGAGCGATACCACACTTTTGCCAGGTAGAGTGCTAAAGGGAGCATTTGTGCAAAAATTGTAAATTTCTCGTGGACAAAGTAAAATCAAATTTACTGTAAGAAATTCTTTTACAGGCAGCCTTTTCAACTTACAAGGTATGTGCTTCTTCACTGTCTTGCTTTTAATTTGAGCTATCACCAAATTGGTGATCTTTTATTTCCAAAGATCTATCACTGATACATTATTGGTTAGGATTACTGTAAAGGCAGACTGTTTCAGTTAACTTTTAAGCCATGAGTGTTATGCATTCTTACTGAAAGAAGTTTATGGTGGAGATTTGAAATAGTTGAACCTTAACCCTGCTAATTGATTAATGTGCAGCAGTTGTTAGCAGCTCCCTGGCCAAAGTCTGTCTCTCGCTCGTGCTCTCTCTCTCTCCCTCCTTCTTTTTTTTTTTTTTAACTTAAATGGTTCAAAGCATGACTCTCAACAATGAGAGGCTATAGCTGGACCTAAACTCATTTATTCTATTCAACTTGATGAATTACCTATTAATTAACTCCTTTAACAGTTTAGAGAATATAAATCTGTGGCTAAGATACAATAAAAAAGCAAATGTCTAATAGTTTAGAAGTTAATAATTTAAACAGCTCCATTGTTTATTTTTAAGAGTTTGACATATATTATAGCTTACATTTCAGAAAATGTCAAAGACTCATTAAATCATATTGAAAGTCACTTTTGAATTGGTAAAATATTGAAATTATAAAATATATTTCTAGACTTATAACTTGGTTTAGAGTTCTTTATCTTTGCTAGCTGGAGAGGCTTTTTACAGTGATGCTAAGTATTTACAGGTGAATATGGCATTTATTGGAATCTTTAAGTTCATTTTCCTGCATGGAATTCATTCTAATTTGTTTATTTTTATTCAATAAATTCTGTTTTGAAGGTGTAAAAGTCAACTTCAGCTCAGTATCTGAGTTACATCAATTTTTCAAATTTATTGCATCTGAATTGGAGATTATTTCAATATTTAATTGCTTTGGGGACATATTTTATAATTTTTATTTTCTTCACATATATTTCAAGATAGTATGACATGGCACAGATCACTGTATGTTTACTTTTGTACCCTACTTTGTATGTATTTACGTTTTTGAATCTTGAATCAACTTTCAAAATATACTTGAAGAGAATAGTCAGCAGTTTAGGAAATATAATGTGCTGATTGTAGGCCAGTTAATAAATGAAACTCAGTTTCACAATTATTGGGGGAAGGTATTAAAAACTTACCATGAAATCTATCCTACATACAGAAGAATGTGTGTATATATATAGATCTATATGCATATAGATCTATATATATACACACACAAATAGTTTAAGCATAATATAAGGAAAAGTCGTTTTCCACTAGAAACCCTCCTCACCATCACACCCAAAGTTTAAAAAAATAGAATGTTTTTAGTGCCATAGAAGCCACCTGTTATTTCTTTTCAAACATGTCTTCTTCATCAGAGGAGACGATTTTTTTTTTTTTAAGATTTTATTTATTTATTTGACAGAGCTCACAAGTAGGCAGAGAGGGAGGCAGAGAGAAAGGAGGAAGCAGGCTCCCTCTGAGCAGAGAGCCGGACAGGACCGGGTCCCAGGACCCTGGGATCATAACCAGAGCCGAAGGCAGAGACTTAATCCACTGAGTCACCCATGTGCCTTGATTTTTTTTTTTTTTTTTTTACTTTTACAGTAATCGTTTTATTGCCTTATAGTTTTGAGAGCGACCTGTGTATGCTTAAGCTGTAGATTGTTTAGTTTTACATAACTGGTTACTAAGTGCAAACCTATTCCCATTATTGGATGAAGGATCCCCAAAAAAGAGGGACTGAGAGAATCTCTAGAACATTGTCTGGCTTTGGGGTCCCAGAATTTCTAAACGTTCTTTCTGTGGAAGTCAGTGGGCAAGATCATGAATGTGTCCTGAGCCACGCTTGTCAAAGTCAAAGCCACAGACAGAGTTAAAGGAGACCAGGTGCTAGCTCTCTGGTCCAAAAAGGTTAAAGGCTGCTCTGCGTCTTCTGCTTCTGAGTTCATCATGACCCACCTCCTTGCTCTCAGGAACAGGTCAGAGCAGAACAACTTTGGGTTAGGTAATGTGTATCCTCTGCTGATCCACAGCAGAGCTGGGGGAGGAGAATAAGGACATTAGCAGCTCATTCCCCATATATTCTGTTCTCAGATTTAAAATATGGTACAGGAGCAGGGGGATCTTGGTGGTGACTGTCTGTCTGTCTCCTGCTCTCACTGCTTCAGTTTGAGTTGGTTGCCTCCTACATTTGATGCACAGGCATTGTTCTGGAATTCCCTCTAATTATGCTCCTGGGAATTCTCTTGCCTCTTTTTTTTAAAAAATTATTTTTTCTATTTTTTATTATGTTAATCACCATACAGTACCTCATTAGTTTTTGATGTAGTGTTCCAAGATTCATTGTTTATGTATAGCACCCAGTGCTCCGTGCAATGTGTGCCCTCCTTAACACCCATCACCAGGCTGACCCATCCCCACACTCCCCTTCTCTCTAAAACCCTCAGTTTGTTTCTTGGAGTCCACAGTTTCATGGTTCATCTCCCCCTCCGATCTCCCCCAACTCACTTCTCCTCTCCTTCCCTCAGTGTTCTCCTTGTTATTCTTTATGCTCCACAGTTAAGTGAAACAATGTGATAATTGACTCTTTCTGTTTGACTTATTTCACTCAATATGCTCTCCTCCAGTCCCATCCATGTTGATGCAAAAGTTGGGTATTCATTATTTCTGATGGCTGAGTAATATTCCATCGTGTATATGGACCACATCTTCTTTATCCATTCGTTTGTTGAAGGGCATCTTGGCTCTTTCCACAGTTTGGCTATTGTGGACACTGCTGCTTTGAACATTGGGGTGCATATGGCCCTTCTTTTCACTACATCTTTGGGGTAAATACCCAGTAGTGCAATTGCCAGGTAATAGGGTAGCTCTATTTTTAATTATTTGAGGAACTTCCATGCTGTTTTCCAGAGCGCTTGCATCAACTTGCATTCCCAACAGTGTTTCTGCAACCTCGCCAGCCTCTGTCATTCCCTTTCTCTGCAACCTTGCCAGCCTCTGTCATTCCCTGACTTGTTAATTTTAGCCATTCTGACTGGTGTGAGGTGGTATCTCATTGTGGTTTTGATTTGTATTTCCCTGATGCCAAGTGATGTGGAGCACTTTTTCATGTGTCTGGAAGACATCTGGTTGTCTTCTTTGCAGTAATGTCTGTTCATGTCGTCTGCCCATTTCTTGATTGGATTATATATTCTTTGGGTGTTGAGTTTGATAAGTTCTTTTTTTTTTTTAAGATTATTTATTTATTTATATGATAGAGAGAGATCACAAGTAGGCAGAGAGGCAGGCAGAGAGAGAGAAGGGGGAAGCAGGCTCCCCGCTGAGCAGAGAGCCCAACGTGGGGCTCGATCCCAGGACCCTGAGATCATGACCTGAGCCGAAGGCAGAGGCCCAAACCACTGAGCCACCCAGGCGCCCGAGTTTGATAAGTCCTTTATAGATTTTGGATACTAGCCCTTTATCAGAAATGTTGTTTGCAAATATCTTCTCCCATTCTGTCAGTTGTCTTTTGATCTGTTAACTGTTTCCTTTGCTGTGCAGAAGCTTTTGATCTTGATGAAATCCCAGTAGTTCATTTTTGTCCTTGCTTCCCTTGCCTCTGCGCTGTTTCTTATATTCCATATATGAGTGAAATCATTTAATTGTCTTTCTCTGACTTATTTCACTTAGCACAGTACCCTCCAGTTCCATCCATATCGATGTAAATGGTAGGTATTCATCCTTTCTGATGGCTGAGTAATATTCATTGTATATATGAACCACATCTTCTTTATCCATTCATCTGTCAAAGGACATCTTGGCTCCTTCCACAGTTTGGCTGTTGTGGACATTGCTGCTATGAATATTGGGACGCATGTGTCCCTTCCTTTCACTACATCTGTATCTTTGCGGTAGATACCCAGTAGTGCAATTACTGGGTTGTAGGATAGCTATATTTTTAACTTCTTGAGGAACCTCCATACTTTTTTCCATAGGGGTGCCTATATCTTTTCAAATTAGTGTTTTTGTTTTCTTTGGGTAAATACCCACTAGTGAGGGGCACTTGGGTGGCTCAGTCCATTGAACATCTACCTTCGGCTCAGGTCATGATCCCAGGGCCCTGGGATCAAGTCCTACATTGAGCTTCCTGCTCACGGGGAGCCTACTTCTCTCTCCCCTCCCTGCTGGTGCTCTCTTTCTCTCTCTCTTAAGTAAGTAAATAAATAAATCTTAAAAAAAAAATACACACTAGTGGAACCACTGGATCATATGGTATTTCTATTTTTAATTTTTTGAGGTATCTCCATACTATTTTCTACAGTAGCTGCACCAAACTTACATTCCCACCAACAGTGCACAAGGGTTCCTTTTTCTCCACATCCTCACCAACACTTGTGATTTCTTGTCTTTTTGATATTAGCCATTCTGATGGGTGTGAGGTGATATCTCATTGCAGTTTTGATTTGTATTTCCCTGATGACTAGTGATGCTGAACGTCTTTTTATGCTGTCTACCATCTGTATGTCTTCATTGGAAAAATGTCTGTTCAGGTCCTCTGCCCATTTTTATTTTTTTAAGATTTTATTTAGTTATTGGACAGAGAGAGAGATCACAAGTAGGCAGAGAGGCAGGCAGAGAGAGAGGAGGAAGCAGGCTCCCCGCCGAGCAGAGAGCCTGATGTGGGGCTCGATCCCAGCACCCTGGGATCATGACCTGAGCTGAAGGCAGAGGCTTAACACACTGAGCCACCCAGGTACCCCCCTCTGCCCATTTTTTAATGCATTTCAATGCATTAAAAATCAAATCTAGTGGGACCAACGTCTGTCAGTATATTTCTTCCCCCCACACTGATTTTTTTCATTGCTATTATTTATTTCTCTATATCTAATTTAGAACTAATCTCTCCCTTCAATCTCTCACATTAAAAAAAAAAAACTATTGCTATTATGTTAAATGAGCACATTTAGGGGGCAAAAATGAAAGGTTTATTTAGGACCTGTCAAAAAACATGTTGTGTCTTTCCATTTGATCAGGTTTTCTTTTGTGTCTTTCAGTAGTGTTTGTAAGTTTTCTTCCTTTAGGTCTTTATTTTTTTTTAAGATTATTTATTTGACAGAGAGAGAGATCACAAGTAGGCAGAGAGGCAGGCAGAGAGAGAGAGAGAGAGAGAGGAGGAAGCAGGCTCCCTGCTGAGCAGAGAGCCCGATGCGGGACTCGATCCCAGGACCCTGAGATCATGACCTGAGCCGAAGGCAGCGGCTTAACCCACTGAGCCACCCAGGCGCCCTCTTCCTTTAGGTCTTACACATTCCTTAAGTTTATTCCTTATTTTATCTTTTTAGTTATTATAAATGGGGCATTTTCTTCCATTGCTTCTAACTGGTTTTTGTTTGTGTGTGTGAAGGCTATTGATGTCATATTTACATACCCCATATTAAATTCTTTTATTATTTATAGTAGTTTTTCCATTTCAGTTTGTTCTTTTGGCTTTTCCAAATAAAAAATTATATCATCTGCATATAATTTTATCTCTGTTAAAATTTTTATACCTCAGATTTATTTTTCTATCAAATGCATTGACTAGAACATCAATACAGTGCTAAATAATAGTAATAAGTCAAGGGATTTAATCTTATAATGTTTTTCTTCTTATATCTGTTAATATGATGGTCTGTATGAATAGATTTCCTAATATCCCTGCATTACTAGAACAAAAGTCTTAATGATACTATATTATTCTTTTAATGTGCTTCTGTATTTTACTTAGAGCTTTTTTCATATGTGATGTTGGCGTGTGTTGTATATATTCTGTCAGCTTTAGTAGCAATATTATGCTTCATGAAATAATTTGGAGGTTTCTCTTTTTTATGCTTTGAAAAATATGTTTAGTGGCATTCCTCTGTGAAATTATTAGGGCTTGGAGCTTTTTGTAAGGAGTACTGTGTAACACCATTCTTCTCTCTCTGCTCATTCACCTACCCCATGAAAGCTGGAAGGTACTCTGTCTCTTCTGGGACTCATTTCCTAGAGAATTATCTAATATTTTCTGAATTTTCAAATGTAATTACATGAGAGTGGAGCAATGTTTTCTCTCATGATTACTTGAAATATCTTTAGTCTTGTTAGCGGTTTCCTTTTTCTTAGGTTGATGTTAGCGCTTTTCATTCTTACTTTGATTAAGATTGGCTAGTAGGGGGTGCCTGGGTGGCTCAATAGGTTTAGCCTCTGCCTTCGGCTCAGGTCATGATTTCAGGGTCCTAGGATCGAGCCCCACATCGGGCTCTCTGTTCAGCAGGGCGCCTGCTTCCCCCACCTCCCCTCTGACTACCTCTCTGCCTACTTGTGTTCTCTGTCAAATAAATAAATAAAATCTAAAAAAAAAAAAAAAAGATTGGCTAGCAGTTGGGGTGCCTGGGTGGCTTAGTGGGTTAAGCCTCTGCCTTCAGCTCAGGTAATGATCTCAGGGTCCTGGGATCGAGCCCCTGCATCCTGGGATCGAGCCCCTGCATCCTGGGATTGAGCCCCGCATCCTGGGATCTCTGCTAAGTGGAGAGCATGTTTCCCCCTGCCTTTCTGCCTACTTGTGATCTCTCTTTCTGTCAAGTAAATAAATAAAGTCTTAAACCTACTAGCCAATCTTTTTTTTTTTTATCCCTCACCCAAAGAATCAGCTTTTGATTCATTTATTAATCTCTTCAGTTTATATACTTTTATTTTCATTAACTCTTTTGTTTTGTTATTTACTTTCATTCAGCTTTGATATCCTTTTCTTAAATGTATGACTCGGCTATTTAATTTATTTGTTTTTATTCTTTTTAATTGTTTTAAATATTTAAGGCTGTGAGTTTTCTTCTGAACAGTAGAAAGTATCTGGCTTCTGATATGTGGTACTTTTATTATTCTCTGGCAAGTCTGCAGTTTGAGGTTCATTTTTCTTTGATATAGTATTTTTTTAATAACAGAATTAGGTACCATTTTCAGGAAGTACAGGTCAAACAGTGGTCTCACATACGAAAACCTGTGATTAAGACTTTTCTTTTTTTTTTTAAGATTTTATTTATTTATCAGAGAGAGAGAGGGGGAGAGAGCGAGCACAGGCAGACAGAGTGGCAGGCAGAGGCAGAGGGAGAAGCAGGCTCCCCGCGGAGCAAGGAGCCCGATGTGGGACTCGATCCCAGGACGCCGGGATCATGACCTGAGCCGAAGGCAGCTGCTTAACCAACTGAGCCACCCAGGCGTCCCAGATTAAGACTTTTCTTAAAACAAAACAAAACAAAACAAAAACCCCCAAAACTTCTGGAAGATAATTAACAGGCTTTCCTCTCACTGCACTGTTAAAAACATGAATTAGAGAAGATTAAATTCATCCACTAAGTAGAGACATAATTAGTATAAAAGATGATAACTTATTAGTTCAAATGTCTTTATTCTTGGAATCCAGTTTTCATTCTGAAAAAGTTTTCTGTGATATTGGATCTCTCCTGAAACATAGGCAAAAGCTGTGGAAACATATAAATCTCGTCATTTCCTAAGAGCTGCTAAAGACTTTAATACTAATACTCATTATTGATAACTGAATTCAAATAAAATGATAACTAGTCAAGATTTGGGGTATTCTTGCTATAGAAATTATTTGATGTTCTGGACTTACTCTTGTATGTATATAAATAATCTAGATGAAGATCATAGTGACTAGTTTAAAAGCTTTTTATGTTGAAAGATTTTCTTCAATAGATAAATTCCACATGGTCTCTGTGTTACCTTTTGTCTTGATTAAAATGATACATCATTTTAGGGACAGAGTGGTGGAGTGGGGGAGAGGAGGGAAAAGAGGGAGAACTTACTCTAAATCTATAAGAATACATTCAAGTATGGACTCTTACTAAATTCTTATTTGTTTTATAGCGAATACAAGCTAGCATTCTAAAAGCATTTAACAACCCAACTACTAAAACTGCTGATGAGGATACTAGAAAAAAAGTCAAAGGTATGTTAATTCTCTCACTATTAAAACTTTCTGCTATAGAAAATTGTTTCTTTTCAGGGGAAAAAGAACTGAGCATTTATGTGAACTAATTCTATAAAGTAGTGACCTTAAAGGGAGAGTGTACTTACTCCTGTGGCTACCAAGATAGTCTAGTTAGTCATAGAAAGAAAATTTTAGGATGTGTCCATGTGAACTTTAAAAACTAAAATTAGTAGCAAATATACAGTCTGACACTGATACCCTAATGTGAGGTTTCCTAAGGGAGACGTGAAAGGTTGTTGAAAGCAGTAGCCTCACTTGGAAGTTCCATTTCATCATACTGTATCATTTTGCATTTGACCTGTGCTTGGATAAGTTGACTTACGGATATTATCCAGTTTCATCTAGTCAAATGCCTAAGCGTTCCAAAGATTCCTGCATGGAAACCAGTTATTGGAGAGAGTACTAAACCAAGCATACCTGTTTACTTTAGTGTCCGACTCTTCCTTAGCCAAAGTATGAGGCAAAACCAGTGATTATCTAATCAAAGCTGATTATTTATAATTATCAATGTTTAAGTGTGGGCTTATATCTAATGATATGTGTGATTTGCTTTGTCCTAACTGTATATTCTGTCTTCAGATATTAACTAGTGGTAATACGAAGTCATCATTTTTAGAAGGTGTTCAAAATATTATTTATATTTTGTTTATTTTCTTATCTATTTTTTTGTCATTATATATATACTGCAGGTCTGTAATTCACAAAATGATTGTACATGCCCAAACTATGTACAGTTAAGGGTTCAAGATATTTTTAAATTAAAATATAGTTGACACACAATGTTACATTAGTTTCATGTGAAGGATTCAAGATTTTTTAAAATACGGATTCTCATGTATGCTTTGGTTTTTTTGTTTGTTTTGAGATAGTGCCATCTACTGTATGTTTAGAATAACTGCCCAGTTTTGCTTTTCCTTCAGTTTTGTGTGATCTTTTCTATTTTTAATCCCTTGTACAGTTTTCTAAATGAAACATCTTAGTTTACCATAACTTATAGTAATTGTTTACTATAACAAAGATGTTTAATGATATATTTAGCTATGAGTTGGCTGTGACATTCAGTCCTTCAGATAATGTTTTAAAATGATTTTAAATGTTGTTTGTATTAAATTTGAAAATAGAGATCCAAAAAGGATTGAAGTTTGAAAGAGGAGTGAAGTTTGTTAATATATATTTTTTGTCCTAATTTACTGTGGAAAGTTTTAAACTTCTATTAAAGTAGGGAGAATAGTATGACGCAGCCTCATGTACTCCTCACCCCTCTTAAACGACATTGAAGTCATGGCGTGTTGTGTTTTACCTATGTTCTCCTAACCCATGATTATTTTGAAGCAGATCACAGGCATAATTTTCTTTGATTTATAAATATTTCCCAAACAGAATGATTTTACCATTTTAAACTGAATACACACAAACACACATACATATATAAATGTTATATATATGTATGTATTATATATATAAATGAGTTACTAATTGCCCACATTAATTCTTTACACTATGCTATGTTTACTTGTCTTTTACTGCTCTGTAGTTTCCATAGTTACCGCCTAGGCATCGATATAACCCTAAAAGCATAATCTTCTTTTTCATTCCCCCTGTCTACCTCTACGTTAGGCACAGAGGCTTTAAAGGGTTTAATGGGAGCAGTTGAGCTATGGTATAAACAATGGTTATTGGTCTACTTTTCTTGCCTCAAGTTTAAGAACAGTTCATCACTTCTTGGAATCTACTGTAGCTGGTAATCAAATTTTCTCTACAGAATTATAAAGAAGAAAGACATTATATAGTATGATGTATGTACATCGTACAAAGAAGTATATTATTAATGTAGTACTGGACATCTATCTTCAGATTTCTTTTAAGTCAACAGAGAAAAAGCATGTTACATTGTTAGGTTGATGGCTGACTTTTTTTTTGCATTAAAAAGTATTATTTTTACAGCATATGGAAGAGAAGGTGTGAAAATGAACTTCATAGATCGGATCTTTATTGGTGAATTAACTAGCACAGTCATGTGTGAAGAATGTGCAAATGTAGGTGCTTTGGAATTCACTTCAACATGGAATAGATTACAGTGATATCATTTTTTGTTTTCTTCCACATATAATCATCAGCATTTATTTTTGTTTGTGACAGATGACTACCTAATAGTTTTCAAAAGTCATTAGGATATTTCCTTCACTCCCAGAGGAGAAACATAATTTATAATTTTTTTTAAGTGTTATTTTTCCTCTCGGCAAGCCTGTGAAGTTCTTTTAGCCTATTTTAATGTGCTGGAATGTGTTAGCTACTTGTTTGGATTGAAATGAAAGAGAAACTTATGGGAAGGGAGTAACTAGGTTCTATAACTATGCATTGCCCTAAAATATGATTCTAATAGAAATAACTTAAGGTAGTAACATAACTTAGGGTAATCTACCATATTTTATTTAAAGTTTACATTTATGTAACTTGTTTAAGTTTTGTTTAAAGTAGACTCACCTTTGAATGTAATGATAATTTTTATTTTGAATGCCATCTGTACTTTTAACAACTTAAAACACATAAAGATTTTTTATAGGTTTTCAGTTACTTGGTAAAAGTATTTCTGAAAGCATATGGCTTGGAGTATGATAGGGGTAAACTTTTGTTACATTTTCCTGTCCCAGATTATGGAGTACCTTTCTTTTCCTCTGTAATCTTATAAAATCAGGATTATATGTTATATTTCCTTCTAGCCTGTCATGTTGAAGCACAGCATTTGTCAACATTGACATTACTTAAATTTCTAGTATTTTCAACACAGAACTTGATTTCTCCCTCACAAGCTGGAGAGAATCTTTTTGAACAGAGTTCACCTAAAGAATATGCAAAACACAGTCAAGCACTCTGGCTTTTTTTTTTTTTAATGTTTCTATTTGATTTATGTTGTGGCATGTAATTTAGTTAATCAGTTTTATTAAACACAGTTTATTTTGAAGTTACTTTGAATATTCTAAGTTAGTCGTATTGGCAATATTATAAATTTCAGCTGGGTTGCATTTATTAGGTTTTGGGATATCTTGTTTTGATTAACAATATGTGCTGCTCTACCCAATTAAAATCATGGTTTATTCCAGGGATGTTTTTAAACTTGAAATTCTAAGTTGCCTGGGAAGTTTGATTTCTTTAAGAATTTATAAAACTCCATTGTCTATATTAGAACTCTAACTGAATTTCTCAATATGTTTTCTTTTTAAGATCTCCTCAGTGAACGATCCTTTTATTGATATTTCACTTCCTATAATAGAAGAACGGGTAAGGAGAAACTTAATGAGTCTTCTGTGAAGAGCATTTATTCGTTCATATACTTAGATATTTGTTGAGCATATGATCACGTTATCTGCGAGTCTTTTTTTATACGATAATGGAGTTCATATACTGTCTTTGATACTGGGATTTATGTATATATGCATAAATTATGATTTAGTTCTTACTCTCAGGGACTTCAAACCATTATGTATTATAGTTTGAGAATTAATGTTAAGGAAATTACCTAATTTCAAATGAGCTAGAAATTTTAAAAAGTAGATGATATCCAGAATTTATTTCCTAAAGAAGTTTTGTGTTATGTACATGACATCTATATAGGTTTCAAAACCTGTACTTTTGGGAAGAATGAGTAAATGTAGAAGTTTGCAGGCGACAGATAATGGTCAGTACAATGACACTGTTACTATAGAAAATACTCCTCAACCCAGAGCCACCAAGAACCAGTCTTCATCTAAAGATAAGGTAAGATTATATGCATTTGTGAGACAAGCTTTTTAAAAAAACTTTTTAATAAGAAAAGTTTTAAAAATACACTAAAGTAGAGAAGGTAGTATAATAAATTCCCATGTACCCATTTCTCTGATTCACAGTTATCAGATAATGGCTAATCATATTTTATCTATAGCTGTCCCACATTCTCCCCTTCCCCATTTCAGATTATTTTGAAATAATTCTGATATAAAAGATACTTTTTTGAAGACATAACCACAGCACATTATCCTAACTAAAAATATTAACAACTTTTAATACTGCCAATATCCAGTCATTATTTAAATTTTTGTAGTTGTCTCATAAGTACCTTTTTTGTTTTTGCTTTTTAATGTGTGCTTGAATTTAGGATCTAAAAAAGATTTATAGGGGCGCCTGCATGGCTCAGTCATTAGGCATCTGCCTTCAGCTCAGGTCATGATCCCAGGCTCCTAGGATCAAGCCCTGCATCAGGCTCCCTGCTTGGCGGGAAGCCTGCTTCTCCCTCTCCCACTCCCCCTGCTTGTGTTCCCTCTCACACTGTGTCTCTCTCAGTCAAATAAATAAAATCTTTAAAAAGTAAAAAAAAAAAAAAATCTATCGACTGCAGTTGATTGCCATCTCTTAATCACATGTCTCTTATCTCTCTTTTATTTTTTAAAGATTTTATTTATTTATTCATGAGAGACAGAGAGAGGGAGAGGGAGAAGCAGGCTCCCAGTAGAGGGCATTTGTTGAAGAAATCAAGTCATTTGTTTCCCCCTATAATTTCTAACATTCCCACATTCAGTAGTAATTTATTTTGCTATTGCATTTCCGTGGTGTTAATAGGTTTCTTTAGTCCCTTTATTTCCTCTCTAAGGCAGTTCAATCTAAAATCCTAATTAGGCTCAAGTTTTATTATTTATTTACTTTTGGCAAGAAAACATTTGTTTAAAATTTCATTTATTTTGAGGGAGAGAAAGAGACTCCGTGCCCAGCGTGGAGCCCCATATGGGGCTCAGTCTCCGAACCCTGACATCATGACCTGAGCTGAAATCAAGAGTCGGATGCTCAACTGGCTGAGACACCCAGGCACCCCTTAGCAAGAAAACTTTTAACCGGTGGTGTATGCTTCCACCAAGGAGATGCACATGATGTTTGATATCTAATCTTTGATGTCACCAGTCATTCATGACTATTGTCTAGACCCATTATGTCACTAGGGACATAGCTGGTTGTTGAATTATCCCATAAAAACTTAAAGAAATCAATCTAAATTTGTACATTTAAAAAAAAAACTTTTTTTTTTTTTTGAAAATGTGGTATGATTTGTATAACTTGGCAAGTTGATATATTATCAGGTTTAGCTTTTTCTGTTAGACTGCTCTTGAAGTGGCCGGACTCCAGAAAAAGGATTGTAACTGAAAAGCCTGCCTCACAGCTCTGTTCTACAAAGACCTGCTTCTTTCTCCACAGATTAGTAACTGCTCTTGTGGGTTTCTTGTATCAAGATTAATTTTACATCGGCGCTGTTTGTTATTATATCTTCCATTGATTGTAGTTTAGGTAGATTTAGGAAACGGATGTCAGAGGGTCTCGAAAAAGCATTTACTCAAGAGTTGTGGAACGTGTAAATAAGACTCGCACTTATTTTCAGTAAGGTCAAAAGATTCTTTTCTCTGAAAATACTGTCAACTTAACAGAATCAACTAGTTCATGGCAGAAAGTGTGTGAGAAAATGGTCCTCTGGAGGCGATCGGGCAGTCGTCGTGCCCCGGAAGCGTGGGCCCCCTGAGAGGAGCCGGGCGTCCCCGGGCGCGGCGAGCCCCGCGAACACCGAGTCTCTGACGGAGAGCGCCACGGAGGGCAGCGAGAGGGAGGCCGGCCCTTCTGAGAGCAGCGCGGACGCGGACAGCGAGGCCTCCGAGTCCGAAAGTGCTTCTGAGCAGCCTGTGCTGTCCGCGCCCCCCCGGGGCTGCCGTGTGCAGCCGCGCGCCCGCGCTCCGCAGCCGCCGGCCGTGGGACCCCCCACCCGCGAGCCTGGCCGCGGGGAGGAGCGAGTGGCCGAGGCTCTTTCTGAACTTCGTCTGAGCAGCCCCGTACCTGGCGAGAGAGATGTTGATAGAGAAGATAGGCCACGAAGTGTTCCAAGCAGTGCATGCTCTTCGGCGGAGACGCGCGCGCTGTCTCCTCGCCCCCCAAATGCCTTTCAGACCCTTTCTCGGAGCTATGTGACCGCCTCTAAAGAATGCTCGCTTCAGTCCTGTTTCCACCAGTTTACATCGATGGAGTTGCTAATGGGGAAGAACAAGCTTCTGTGTGAGAACTGTACCGAGAACAAACGGAGGCACCTCAAGGAAACCGGTTCTGCAGGTGAATATTTAGGTTTTTGTTTTTCTTGGTAGTCACGGGGCATTTGATAGTCAGTGACCACTGGGTATAGATCCGAAATAGAGGAACCCGAGAACCTTGTCCCTACACTGAAGCTGCTTGGACGCATGAATTATCCTTTTCACTGTTGTATCTCAACCCTGAAGATAGGGACTGCACTTCTAAATAGGTTTTTGATGAAGTCGATTGAATAGGAAATACCCATCTCTGCCTCGAAAAGTGCAGATCCACAGAATCTTATTTTGGTGGACTAGCTCTCTGAAATCTTTCCAGAAAAAATTTCCCTAGTGCATCTCTAGCCTTGATAGGGAGCGAATACTCCGCTTCTTAGTGACGAGTTGTTTCAGAATGCAGGCTTTGTAACCAGTTGTGGTGTGGCGCATAGATCAGGAAAGACAGTGCGTTAGGCCAGTTCTGAAGAGGAGGGAGGACACTAAGCCGTGCCATGCAGGGCCACATGGGGAAGCACCAGGGTTGGGCAGGAGGCAGAAGGAGTGAGGAGAAGACATGGACAAGAGCCTTTTTGTAGTTTCCAGGGAAGGAATTGGAATCAATGAATTTGGGACTGATTGATTAGTTTTGAATAATCCTACTGGGCTCTGGGACAATGGGGCCGTCTCTAGTTGGATAGTACGTGACACTAGTGTGATGAGGGCACACTTTGATTGGTTTGCATAGGAGAGGCACACTTTTCTTTACTATGTCTAGGAATTTCCTAGTTCTGGCTGAAGCCTTCCTTATAATGTCAGCAAGGCCCTAGGTGTCAAAGTATCAGAATAAGGACATGCTTAATACACTAGTAATTAAAGAAATGTCTAGATGGGAGAAGTAAGAAATACCAGTTTCTATTAATCTAAGTTAAATATGCTGTTGGCCATATTCAAATCCCACCCCAGGTACTTTTTTTTTTTTATGATTTTATTCATTTATTTGACAGAGAGAGATCACAAGTAGGCAGAGAGGCAGGCAGAGAGAGAGGAAGGGAAGCAGGCTCCCTGCTGAGCAGAGAGCCCGATGTGGGACTCGATCCCAGGACCCTGAGATCATGACCTGAGCCGAAGGCAGCTGCTTAACCCACTGAGCCACCCAGGCCCCCATTTTCTAACAACCTCTTACTGAAATGGCTTGTGATCTCCTTTCACTACAACGATAATGACCTATTTTTTCAACTACAGGTGTGTTTCTGGTGGTCTTTGGCTGGAGGGCATTGACATAAGTCGTTTTAGTCCATCTGCTTCCTAGCTCCCAAAATTTCATTGCAAGTGTCACCTCCCCTATTCTTTGTCCTCATAAGCATGTGCTTTTTTAAAAAAATCGCTTTCAGGGTGCCTGGGTGGCACAGTGGGTTAAGCCACTGCCTTCGGCTCAGGTCATGATCTCAGGGTCCTGGGATCGAGTCCCGCATCGGACTCTCTGCTCAGCAGGGAGCCTGCTTCCTCCTCTCTCTCTGCCTGCCTCTCTGCCTACTTGTGATCTCTCTCTGTCAAATAAATGAATAAAATCTTAAAAAAAAAATCGCTTTCATTTCAGTGGAGTTTTGGAAAGGAGTATATGAGGCACCCTTGTCACCAGAGTCTAATTTCTTTAACATGTTTAAAAATATGATATGATGCTTCTTCATGAGAGTTAACTCTGTTGTCTGGTATATAATGTATAAAATGGAGTTTTACAAATAAATTATTATATTTTTTATAGAAAAGAAAGCAGAAGGAGTTTATACTAACGCCAGGAAACAATTGCTCATTTCTGCTGTTCCAGCCATCCTAATTCTCCATCTCAAAAGATTCCATCAGGTAAAAGCCCTTTTAGTAGCACTGTAGTAATTTTGTCATATGTTTCACAGAGCTCTACGCCTTGTAAAGTGCTGTCAAGGATTAGACAGTAACTTGTTTAATATAAAAATCTGTCGTAAGGGATTTACTGCTTTTTCAGCTACAATAGTTTACAAGAACTTCCTAATTAAAATTGTTTAATTCATAATACTGTATTTGATGATTTGGGTGGTAGGAACCTAAGTTGTGTGTGTGTGTATGTGCGCATGTATGCACACGTGTATGGAAGAGAGAGAGAATGAAAAATAAAAGTTTATTAAGAATCCTTAGAAACAGGGAAATAGCAAAGTGCACATAGCTTTCTGAGTTCTCATGAGCCCAGTGATAGGGATAGGTGGGCTGGGCATGGTTGACTTGGACTACCTGCTAAAGGGCTACAAAATGCAAATGTAGGGACTTTACAGTGAGAGGTAACCTAAGTGTTTTTAGTGGGTCAGATTTTTCTCTATTTTTCTATTTTTCTCTATTTAATCCAGTGCCTTGTCTCATTTTTTGTTTTTTTCTTTTTGCATTTGATATAATGATTTAAAAATTTCTCTGAAAGACTAAATAAGGGACATACTAAAACTTTTTTGAAAAAGTTAGAATGGGTGATTTTTTTTTTGATACCAGTTTACAAATAAAACTATATCATTAGAACAGTATGGTTGAGATTGTCAATAAATAAAACATGAATATTATTTAAAACTCTTGTTATGATAAAGGAAGAATCTCAAATCACTTGGGAAGGAGGTGCATTCTTTTGTTTCTAAGTTTATTTATTTTTAAGTAATCCCCACACCCAGTTTGGGCTCAAACTCAGGGCTCCAAGATCGACCCCAAGATCAGGAGTTGCTTGCTCCTTCACCTGAGCCAGCCAGCACCCCACAGGGTACATTATTTGATAAAGGATTTAGGAAGAAGAGCTGAAATTTAAAAATGTAAAGCTTCCCTCTATACCATGTATCAATACTATTTTTAGATTAATATTTTAACGAATCTTCAAAAGACTAGAAGAAAACTTAAATGAATGTTAACCTGACCTCTGGGAAGAAAATTTTTCTTCTTCTTCTTCTTCTATTTTTTTTTTTTTTTTTTTTTTTTTGGTGGGCAGCAAAGCAGAGTTTATTGAGTGATAGCAAAATAGCAAGGTGATAGTACAAAGCTCCCAAGGAGGGAGGGGACTCGTGGGAGTTGCCTGGGAGGAAGATTTTCTAAGCATAAAACTCATGGGAGAAATCTCAAGGAAAGAGTGGGAGTTTTGATAATATATCTGCAAAGTTTCAGGCAGGCCATAGGTAGGCAGGAAGAGGTTTTTCTCTATACACCCCCATCCGTGTCCACAGAAAAATTAGACTAAATTGTTGACTTTTTTTTAATAAGATTTTATTTATTTATTTATTTATTTATTTATTTTTAAAGATTTTATTTATTTATTTGACAGAGCGAGATCACAAGCAGGCAGAGAGGCAGGCAGAGAGAGAGGAGGAAGCAGGCTCCCTGCTGAGCAGAGAGCCCGATGCGGGCCTCGATCCCAGGACCCTGAGATCATGACCTGAGCCGAAGGCAGCGGCTTAACCCACTGAGCCACCCAGGCGCCCAATAAGATTTTATTTATATGACGGAGAAGAGAGACAGTTAGAGAGGGAACACAAGCAGGGGGTGTGGGAGAGGGAGAATAGGCTTCCTGCTGAGCAGGGAGCCTGACGAGGGGCTTGATTCTAGGACCCTGGGATCATGACCTTAGCCAAAGGCAGATGTTTAACAGTTGAGCCACCCAGGTGCCCCTAAATTCTTGATTTTTAATGGCCAAGAATTAGAAACTCAGTGAAAGTGAAGTGGCCGAGGAGAGCAGGAACGGATGTCTTGTGTCTCATTACATGAGAATGACTAGTGAAGGTGTATATGCACAGTTACTCTGAACAAGATAGGGTCATGTGACATCTGAGAAGCCGATTTCATGATGTACCACAGTTATTTTATATTTGTTACTGCATCTCAAGTTAGAAACTTACAGAAATAATTCATGCCCTTAGAAAGGAAATATTTACAGACTAATCAATGGTGTCAAAGTTATATATCGGTTTTGGACTATTCGTTAGTCATGTTTTTATAGCTATTAAGAAAGCTAACTTCTAGGATTTTTCTTTTGGTTTTACTAACAGTGATTTAGATGGATCTTGCATTAAAAATAGTTTTTTGTTCTTTTTAAGGCTGGCTTGAGTCTTCGAAAAGTAAACAGACATGTAGATTTTCCACTTGTGCTTGATTTAGCACCATTCTGTTCTGCTACTTGTAAGGTATTGTATATATTAAGATGTTCAATTGATATGTAAATAATATGCTTAGAAGTATTAGGCCTTTGTTTCTTTCATACCTTCCTTCATTCATTCATTCAGCTTCTCTGAAAGAGAATTTTATCATTAGTGAAGTTAAATCCGTAACGTGGGACATTTAACACACTGAATGACTTCTGTCCTTTGGGAGACAGAGTAAGGGACAGTTGAAAAGCTGTGTAAACCATGAGGCATGGTGGTCAGGAAGATCAGTGCTGCTTGTCAATGCTGCTGGAAGCAGATAGTTGCAGAGAGAAGTAAGCAGATTTTATGACCTCTCCTGTTCCTTGTGAATGATGTGCTTGATTGACAACAGTTTTAGCAGTTGTGGAGTTCATTCTCTTTTGTGAGTCAATATTCTAGTGCATTGTTTTTCATGCTATTTCATCTACACTACTGAAAATAGTATATTTGTCAGCTGAGTATGATACTTTAAAATCGATAATACGTTAGTAATTGGGTATAGAAAGCAGACTGGTTTATAATTGCTTGTATTTGTATGTATGTAAGAACTATGTAGGTGAAATCAATGGTTTTGTCTCCCTTGAGGGAACCACATGTTATGGGGTAACATGTTCTGTTCATGATTCCTGGTTAGCAGTCTAGATTTTGTGGTATGGAATGGAATGCCTCTTGTACTTAATAGTTTTACTACACTGGTTAATCAAAACAAAAATATCTTAAAAGCAACTATTTGGCAGATTCAGTTTATCTGCTGCAGAATACCAGCACTATCTATCAATTAATAACACTCCATATTCATAGAATTTGATAATGTGGCAACAGGGCTTGTATTAAATTTATAAAAACATATTTTTAAAAGGTACTTTTTACAGAGAATTTTCAACATACACAAAAGTAGACAGAACAGTACAAAGAACCTATATAGCACCCATCACGTAGCTCTAAAACCTTAGGTACGTGGCCAGTCTTGCCATAGCCACATGCTAACCTACTACTTCCCATGTTATTTTGAAGCAAATATCAGGCATTATTTCATTCATAAGTATTTTTTTGTGTGTCTATAAAAGAAGAATCACTTCCTCCCCTTTTTAAAGAACATAACCACAATACCATTTTCACACTAAAAAACAAAACAAAACAAAAACAGCAACACTTCTTCATATCTTCTAATGTATTTATTTCCAGTTGTCTCACAAGTGAAATTTTAAAAATGAATTAGTATCAAGTAAGGTCTATACATTTAATGATTGGATGTCTTCTGGTCTCTTCTAATGTAGAGTTCCCCTCTCCCACCTCTCTCCCCTTTTCTCCCTTGTAATTTATGTTTTTAAGAAATTGAGTCATCTTTCTGGCAGTTTCCATAGTTTAGATTTTGATGATTCTTCCCCTGTCCTCTTTATTTCCTACAAATAGATAGTTGGCTCTTAAGAGCCTTGAACAGATATAGGTTTGATGCTTTTTGTTCCCCCTGCTAAGACTATTTTATAGGGCGTGTTTTTGTTTTGTTTTGTTTTAATCAGGTGGCACATAATGCCATTTACCTTTCTTTCTGTGGTATTAGCAAGCACTGATGCACGAGTGCTAGATCCATGTAAGAATTCCAGAATGCTGGTATTTTAAATCTGTCATTCCTTCTTCATTGATTAGCTGAACACATCTATACAGAGAGAAATTCCTTTAATCTATTTAGTTATAATAGAGTTTTTATAAAAAAGGCTGGATAAATATTTTGATTCTTAACCTCTCCCATTCTAAACCAGTTTTCAGAATAATGAATTAATTCAGTGGCATCCTTGAAAACTATGATCCGTTAATTTATGATTTTTTAAAAAGATTTTCTTTATTTATTTGACAGAGAGAGAGGTCACAAGTAGGCAGAGAGGCAGGCAGAGAGAGAGGGAGAAGCAGGCTCCCTGCTGAGCAGAGAGCCCGATGTGGGGCTTGATCCCAGGACCCTGGGATCATGACCTGAGCCAGAGGCAGAGGCTTAACCCACTGAGCCACTCAGGCACCCCTAATTTCTGATTATTAATTTATGAATTGAAACACATTAAGTATATTTCAGCTTACTACACTTTTCTTTTTGTGTTCTAATATATTTAGTAGAATATAACTGGGTCCATAGTTGGCTACTGAAAGGCTCTTCAAGCTGGCTTCTGGGTTCTCTTGATATAACCTTAGTGGTTTCTCTCTGAACGATTATGCTGCCAACCGAAATATATTATTCACCTGTTTAATTTTTAAATTTTCATTTTAGGGATTTCTTTTTAAATTCAAACTTAAATGTTTAAAATTTTGCTAAATACATAAAATATTTAATAGTTCCAGAAACAAATGTATTAAATGAATAAAACAAGGTGAATTCAAATAAGTATAGCTTTCCTACTCCATGTTCATTCCACCTGTTTCTTCCCTCCCTTTATATATGAACCATTTAAAATTTGTTTATTCCTCTGTAATTTTTAAAAATATAAACAGATATGTGTGTATGCGTCTTCACTCTTAAATAATGACAGCTTACAATATGTATCCTTTTTTTTTTTTTTAACCTTACTCTTAACATTATATCCTGGAGATTATTTCACAGCAGTATTTTGAGATAGTCTGCACTGTTTTTCAAGCAACGTAATACTCAATGCATCATAATTTATTCAACCAGTCCCCAGTTTAATGGGGACTGATTTATTTGGGTTTATTCCAATTTCTTTTTAATCGAAGAGTAGTTGACCTACAGTATTATATGATTTTCAGGTATATAATACAGTGATTCAACCTTTATATACCTTACAAAGTGATCTTGATAAGTCTAGCTATCATCTGTCACCACACAAAATTGTTATATTATTACCTACAATCCATGTACTGTACATTATATCCCCATGTCTCCAGTTTTTTGATATTACAGATATTTCTGCAGCTAATTGTCAAAATAATAACTAATAGCATTTTTTTTTTTTACATTTTGCTCATGTACCGGTAAGATAGACTCCTACAAATAGGATTGATAAATCCAAGAGTAATACCTGTGTAATTTAGATAACATGAAATACCTCGGCAAAGGGGTTGTATCCCTTTGTGTTCCTGCAGGCAGTGTGTGTGAGTACTCTTTTCCCCACAGCCTAGCCAACAGAGAATGTTGTCAGGCTTTTGCATTTTGCCAGTCTAATACATGTGGAAACACAACTCGTTGTTTTAACAATGCGTTTCTCTTGGTTTAAGCAGGACATACATTTGACTTAATTTTCCTTTGTATAATATTTCACGAAAAAAATTACTAATTTCAGTTTTTCCTTTGTCCAAAAGAATGTAAGTGTGGGAGATAAAGTTCTCTATGGCCTCTATGGCGTGGTGGAACACAGTGGCTCCATGAGAGGAGGTCACTACACAGCTTATGTGAAAGTGAGAACACCCTCCAGGAAATTATTGCAGCATATCACTGGAAAGACATACGTACCTGGTATGGCATCCCAAGTTCATGTTATTCCTAAAAACAAATGAATGTGTTCTTCCTATTCTGGAAGAGGTCATCTGTTTCATGGATACCTCCAGTGGATTCACTTTGTTAAGGTTAAGTGAGAAATACCTTGAAGAATACTTTGATCATCGTAAAGAACCTAAAATATCATAAGGCTGTCCCCTTCTAGATGGTGTGAGGTGACACACTGTTTTTCAGGGTGTTGAGTCATCGTGTATTTCAGTGGAGTGGCATTTTATTTAACAACACCAAAAGATTTTGAAGACCTACCAGGACCTCAGAATAGAGTGGGGGTTGAAAATGTGCATACTCTGCCTATGGATGAGCAAGCTTTTAAACATTTTTTTTTTTTAAAGATTTTATTTATTTATTTGACAGAGAGAGATTACAAGTAGGCAGAGAGGCAGGCAGAGAGAGAGAGGAGGAAGCAGGCTCCCTGCCGAGCAGAGAGCCCGATGCGGGCCTCGATCCCAGGACCCTGAGATCATGACCTGAGCCGAAGGCAGCGGCTTAACCCACTGAGCCACCGATGAGCAAGCTTTGCTTTTTTTCTTTCTATTTCAGTGAGAATGATTCTTTTCCTTGAGCAAATAAATATTCATGGGTCTATCTAATATTTCAGTAGGTATTTAGAGTGAAGTGATGCCAATATTGCTTTGAAAGAGTTGGTTGATTTTGGAAGATGTGTAACACAAGAAGAAACACACCAATAAGATCTAGCATTAGATAGATAGAGTTGGTGATGAATGCATTGTTATTTATAAAGTAGAATAAGAGCATACTTTTTGTAAAATTATACTTCTTTTTGTCTTGTTAGATTTGAAGGAGCCTGATAGTGAATCGACAGGCCAGTGGGTCCATGTTAGTGACACTTACGTGCAGGTGGTTCCAGAATCAAGAGCGCTGAGTGCCCAAGCGTACCTTCTTTTTTATGAAAGAATATTATAATTATCTGGTAATACTTGGTGATGATGATGATTTTAGATCACTTTTGTTTCAATGCTGCAACCATAACCATAATATAGTAATGTGCCTTTGTAGTCTTTTCTGTAGGAATAGCATGTCCCTCAAATGCCTCTGAAGATTTTTACCACTTTGGTGAATCCTTTTAATGTTAATTAAATTTACTCAACGCTTCCAAACTTATATTCTTAAAATACATGTAAATAAATGTTTTTAAGGGATACTTATCCTAGGAAAAAAAAAGAGTTTGCAGCAGTAGAGGAACCCCCCCACCCTTATAATGTGGCTTATTACTATCAGCATTCAGAAATGATGCTGGCTAATCACATTGTTCCTTAAAACAGTGTTTACCAAATGTGAGTTGCATACCACCTTTCTGATTTCATATGTGTGTGTGTGTATGTGTATGTATTTATCTAGTGTGCCATTGTTTAGTTATTTTTAACCTGAAATTTTTGGCTTACATTTTTAAACGTAGCCTTGTTTTGAGCATATTTCATATTTTATGTGCTAGTTATATTATTTCTAATAAACATTAAAAATACATAGCGATTAGAGAAAAATTTTTCATCCACGTAGCACTCCGCTTCATGTCTCAGGGCTGTCCAGTAGTGTACATATACCGCTGTGTGGGAAACATTGTTATAACATATACTTACACAGTAGGTACAGTGACCTCATGATATTTTGTGTGATTCCACCTTATAAAAAGATACCACTGTAGCTTCAGTAATAGGATCCTACACATAATTTATTGATTAGCTTGTTGCTCTGAGGTTTTGACAACTAGACAAATGTTGAAATATATCATCAGCGTATTATTTGCAGCCTGTTCATGATGGAATTGAAAATAATTTGCATGTAATTAGCCAACGTCAAAATATGACTATTGATAATTATAACAAGCAGAATTGGTAAAAAGAAGTTGTTAATCCACATGGGATCATTGGATACTTTGAAATATAAATTACCAAATTATATTATTATACTTGACAGGGAAATACAATTTTCTAGTTCTGTAGGTCAGTAAATATTAATCATGGTTTTGGAATTTGTGATCACTTTTGTCACCAACAAGCATCATTAATAAGTTCATGTGGGCTTAGCTTGTATTTTAATGAGGTGTAAAGTTGGCATTTCAGTTTTTAAATAAATACACTAAAAATTTGGTACTTAAACCCTCCCTGCAGAATACAAATTATTGAGCTGTCTTGGCTTAATACTTGGCATGAACATGCTTCTATTATTACTTAGGCATAAAATTTTAAAAAATAACGGCTACTTGGGTCTGGCATTACTGAATCAAAACCCATACCTGCATGGTTCAAGCATTCTAATCATTAGTGCAACACATCATACTACAGGCAGCTACTGGCTAAGTGCCTACTTCCAGTTCATTTTCCTCTTGGGAAGGAAGGATAGGAGTAGGGGCTGTAGATAATGTGCGGAAATATTTAACCGAGCCTTTGACCCTTTTTAACATTTAAGGTTGTATAATATTGTCAAGTTTACTGGTGCTGCCTTTTGATATGTGGTTAAGAGGAATTGTGATTAGTGTTAAAGATGGTAATAATATATAAAACTCAGAGCATAAAAATGTCATTGCACAAATTCTATCTTTAAGGTATTCAAATTTGAAATAATAGTGTTTTCTTGATTTTTTTAATGTGATGGAGAAATATATCTTTATAAATTAATCTGCAAACTCAGGTTGGGTCCTATAAAAAGCAGTTTGAACTGTTTAAATTAGACAATGTTTTATGTTTATTTGTAATCCATGAACATTGAAGTTTTCAGTACCAGAGCAGTGAGTTTTTTTGGAAAATATTACTTAAACCTCATTATTCAAGTTAGCCATATTGGTAATGACAATTACCATCTTTTCCCCCCAAATGTAAATACCAAGTCACCTCATTTTTCTCCTAAGAAAAGATACCATTAGGAGGCACCTATTTTTCATTGGATGGTCACTTGCTTCCTGTTTCATTGGTAGATGGATAGACACAAGAAAAAAAGTGAGAGAAAGAAGGAAAGAAAGGGAAAGGAAGGAAAAAGGATAGGAAAGAAACAAGAGCATTCTTTTCTCTTGCCTCTTGGCTTTATCCCTTACAGAGCTCAACTCAGAGATGGTGAGATAGGTGAGGGCAGGAATCAGGGAAAGTACCTAGTCCTCTTTTCAGTAATAGGATGCCCAGGAAATGCACCAGTGCTGTAGTTATCAAAGAGGAGACCGTATGAGCTTTATTCTGCGTACCAGTTAAGACAATTTTTCACTGAGTGATACATTGTAGCTTTAGAATATTACCTCGGTACTCAAGTACTACAGTAGTTCTTATGTTTAACCTAACATTTGTTCAGTAAGTATGTATTTTTTGAATACCTGAGATGGGTCAGACACTGTGCTGACACCATTTTAACATGTTTTAAAATGGAGAAGCCTATATATGTTTTAGACATTATTCCAGAAGTAACATGAAAAGAGAGACTTTATTTTCATCTCATGGTAAAAGAGCAAAGTCTGAAATCTACTTTTTTATGGCCTAGAGTTTCTGAATATTTTTCAGGGTCTGCTGGTAAATGGAACAAATTTGATTTTGATACCTAAGAATTTCCTAAAGATAGATTTGTAATAGGGAAAGTATGTTAAGGTACACATGGGCCTACATTTAATTTCTTGCTTATTCTGAACATTTTGAAAGCACGTTTGCAGGGGTACTAAATTGTGAAGCTGCTAGAATAACAATAGTTTCTAGATGACCTCAGGAAACCCTACAAATAAGCGAGAAATGTTTACAGATTCTTGAAACAACTACCGATGTGCTTGGCCAAGTGAGTTTAAGAAGTAAAACAGAAGTTTCACTAGCTGTATTTAGAAACTGGTTTACAGGGTATGTCTAACCTGTTTCCTCTGTTTTTTCCTATTTAAAATGATAAAATTTTGATTATGTGTCAATTATGGGAATACTTTTGACATAACCAAATATGTTTCTGTATTTAAGACTTTGTTATTTAATGTTTTTAAAACAGATGTGAAAACCACCTTTTTGGGTGGCAAGGAGAGTGGTAGTGGTGTCAGTTCTAAGAGGAGTTGATTCCTGTTTTCTTATTTTAAATGCTCCAACAGAGCTATTTTACTATATATAATAGCTCTTAGCTCGCATGCGCGATGATTTTAGTGATTTTATACAACAGCTGAATAAAATTTCCTAAAGATTAAGCTGTGAACTGTATCACTTTCACCCAATTTTTATAGTACAAAATACCATTCTGCCTACTTCTAAATTCATACTCATAATTTGCATGTTATCTGATCAAATAAGCCTAAACCAAATATGTGCAATAAAAGTGAGCCTTTATATATTAACTAGTGAATTAAGAAAGATGATTTTTAGATATTTAAAATGTTTTGGTTCATGTAGAAATCGCCAATTCAAATCTGTTTAAAAGATAGAGGACTGTATTTTTAATTTTGAGTAATGCTGGTTATATACCATTCCTACTGTTTTATCTTTTTTGCAGTGTTTTTAGAAAATAGCTATGTAACTTATTGAGCACTATTTTGATGTTATGTATAAAAATGCATAATAAATACTAAATTTTTTGTTTCGCAGTTGGTCCTGGAGTTTTTGCAATGCACATTATTGATAATATTTATTTATCAACACTGTATTTGCTTACCTAGATATGTTCAAAATATCCTTTGCATTTCAGAAATTCATTATTTCAGAACAAAAGATATTACAGGTCACTTTCACTCAAATTTCAGTTATCTACCAAGGGCGAATCTTCCTCTTTTCAGATGTTTCTCAAAATATTTGGATTATTTAGACAGGATTATTCCTTAGGAGATATTTTGTCTCCCTGTTTGGATTTAAGCTCTTTTGGGTCATGAAGCTCTTTGAGATTATGATGAAAGTTATAGACCATCTTTCATTTGTTCACTAATTTAAAAAGCATTTATTGAAGCTGTGAGTTGGGGGAAGAGGAGGGTTTTAATTCTGGACCCCTCTTCACTCTTGCTAATGACAATGTAGAAGTTGGGAAGGGATATCTTGAGTTATGTAGTCTCAGAAAAATCTACAACACAGATTTTTGTATGTAAGTTCAGAGGTTCATGGACCCCCCTCAACCGAAGTCATTTTCATACATTTTTTAAAGTTGCTCTCAAGCAGAAATCCAAAACGTTTGCATTCCAATATGCATTAGGACAGCCTCATTTTTGCTGCAGTAACAAATAACTCCACAGCCCAGTGGTTTAATACAACAAAAGTTTATTTCTTCCTCACCCAATGCCCCCCTGTGAATCTGGGCAATCTTCGTAGCCAACTATTTTCCAATTGATGACTTTGTAATCCAGGCTTTTATGTTGTGCTTCTATCATTTTAACACCAGGTCTCCCCACTCTAGCAGGGGAAGAGAGCACTAAACAGTCTTGCACCAGCGATTTAATTCATCTTGAATGTGTCGCTCACAACCCACCGGCCAGAAGTAGTCACATGGCCCTGCCTAACGGCAAAGAGGGATAGATAGGATGGGCAAGTAAGGGTAAGTCTCCCATGGGCTGTCTTGTTTCCTTAGCAAAATCTTTCCAGCGTTCATCCATGTGGCAGCATGTATCAGAATTTCATTCCTTTTTAAGGCTAAATAATATTCATTCATATATATATATATATATATATATATATACCACAGCTTTAAAGAATTTTATTTTTCAATGTTAAGATGGATGATATATGGAACTCAACACTATAAAGATTCATATCTTGAATGGTAGGAATACTTCCAAATTCTGTATCTTTACCACATCTCATTTTTTTCCCCATTTAACCTTGAGGCTAACTTGATTCCACAGTAATGCAAAATACTAACTTGAACATACCCTCCCTTTGAATTTTCTACTTCAAGCACTGCGAACAGGGAAAGTTAATAAAAATTTAATTGACAGTCTGCTAATCTGTTAGTCATAAATAGCAGATTACCAATACTGCCAAGATGGTGGCTGCTTCAGTACTTTCTGATCAAAATGCAGAATGACCAGACTGTAGCAGATAATGTACATGATCACTTTTTAGACACTTTAATACAAAAACATTCTGAGAAAGTTTGGGGATGAAATACATATATGTGTGTGACGTTTCTTTCAGATCCTACCTAACATTACAGGGAAATCCTAGCTGGTAAGTCAGGGAAAGGGAAATGGGACTATAAAATTCATTTCCTGGGGTGCCTGGGTGGCCCAGTTGGTTAAGCGACTGCCTTAAGCTCAGGTCATGATCTCAGAGTCCTGGGATCAAGTCCCACATGCAGAGGGCCTACTTCTTCCTCTTTCTCTGCTGTTCCCTCTGCTTACGTGCTCTCTGTCAAAAAAATAAAATCTTTTAAAAAAATACAGTTCTTGATTTGGCAATCAGTGATTGCTGAGAGTGTCTTAAGTTGGCACAAGGAACAAAACATGAGTTATTTAATAATTATCTCCATTTGGCAAGGGGTTTCTAAAATTATTGGCTTATATTGGGTTGTTCAAAATCTTCACTCATCTAACAAATGGAAAAACTCTTATAGGATACACAGTATGCTGACTGGTAGGAGAATAGAGATGGGGCGGGGATAACTACCAGAAAATTGCTTCAACTCTACTAGGGAAATCAACAAAGAATTACAATAGGATTATAGGAGGTCGGTAGGAACATGCGGAAGTTTCAGTAGGGGGATCAGGTTTCACAGACCACTTTCTCTAATCCCAATGTTTCTCAGAGGTGTGCTTGGGTAGCTCAGTCAAGTGAAATGTCCAACTTTGGCTCATGTCATGATCTTGGGGTCCAGAAATCAGCCCCTAGTCCTGCTCTGTGCTCAGTGGAGAGTCTTCTTGAGATTGTCTCTCACCTCGGCCCCTCCCCTCACTCATGCATGCACACACGTGACTGCGCCCGCGCTCTCAATCTCAATCTGAAAAAAAAAAAAAAATCTCAAAAACAAATTGGAAAATCAGACACTGTGCAAAAAAAAAAAAAAAAAATCTGGAAAATAAAATCACAGACCAAAATCAGAGAGAACCACTGGTAAAATGTGGTGTATGTCCTATGTTTTCCCCCACGAGCGATTTAAAAAATCTATTATCTTGTTGTGTAGTCTTCTTTATGCTAAGTGGAAATTAGGGAAAAAGGCTAAACGAATGGAACTTTTCTCCACTCACATTATGGTATTAACAGGTGTAATTTGTAAGAGTTTCTCCCAAGATAAAATTTTAATTTCGAAGGCCACTTGGATTTGAGGATCAGCACATCTTTAGCTACTGAGGACCTTCTTCTAATGCTCATCCAGGAGTATCAGGGTTTCAAGTGTTTTATTAAGGAAGACTGAATTTCATGCAACTGACATCTATATTCTCACATCTATATTTATCTTCTTTATCCAACTAGATGCACTTAATTTTATTTCTATTGTAATACGCCCCCCACCTTTTTTTGCACAATTCAGTAACTTGGTTCACCCTTCAGTCACGCAGAAGTTTCCTATACTTTCCAAGATTCCGTTGAAAATAAATACCGTATCTTCGGAATAATTTTGTGTTCCTTGTAACTTGTAGTGCTAGCCCGGAGATAGATACTTTTGATATTTTAACGTGGTTCGCATTAACACGCCGTGCAATCGAAAAATTCCATTCGAGGAACTGCATCGCGTAAGCCCTTTCGGGAGGCCATCTTGTAGTCGCGAGAACGGGAGTAACAGGACAGAAACTGATTTCCCCACTTCTCCCTAAGGGTCACGGGTAAAGAACGAAATATCGGGACCAACTGGGTGACGTAGAGTTGAGCAAATGCAGCCGGAAGGGGGCGCGACGTTTAGAGGTTAACAAAGAGAGCAATGGCCGCGGGTTTAGTTAAGGTCTCTGCAGTCGCTACCATCTAGACTGGCCATTTCACTAACGTCCGGTCTTCCTGAGGTTGAGCCGTCAGCGACGCTCTGTAAGGCCCAAGCCTGGAGTACTCCAGATGTTCCAACAGAAAAAGGCCGCTGTGGGCGTACTGAGTAACGCGCCGGAGTTGGTTCAGTTTGACCCTGAGGCCTCTCCGTAGTCTGAAAGTAGCGCCGCGAATTCAGGCCCCCCCCTCCCTTTCCGAAGCGAAAACGTTCCTGCCGGGGAACATACTTCCCCCTTGAAGGAGATCACGTTGCTAAAGTTAAAAAAAAAAAATCGAGGGCGTTCTCTACCGAATACTTAGGCTCCTGGCTTTCTGGCCATGTAAAGATGAAAATGGGCTCAGCATGACTCAATTAAAAGGTATCCTACAGGAATGTTTAGACACTTGCACGGTGCCGACTAAGAAGTCCCAGGAGCTTTGCCCAAAACAAAAATGGCGTCGAAGCAAGTTAACTGGCTAATAGTCACGTGCTCAAAGACCAGGATGGGGGACAATATGGCTTCAGATGACAAGCGGATGTTATTATTATTCACTTCCTGGTGCAACCAATCGGGCGCCATCTTGTCTTGTTCGTGAAGAAGTAGAAGCATCGGAAGGTTTGGAGAGGTATTACAGGAACGGTGGCGACAACGGTGTTCCGGAATCAGAGTGAGTAAGTGGTGGAGAACAATTACGCGTGGGGACTTGGCAGGCCTTCTTGGCTTCTGTGGCGAAGCTAGCATAACTTAAACACGTAGGCTGCGTACGCTGCTTGGCGCGACCGCTGGAACCTCATCTCCTTAAAGCGGCGGTGTCCGCCCGACTTGGTGAGTCAGAGCTATGGTCTCAGGGAAAAGGAACTGTTGTTACTAAAGAGAATGCTTACGACCCCTTGCTCTAACTATGAGAGTTTTCTCTTGGATGAGAAGGGACTAATTGTTGGGCTCCTGACCGGCCGTTAAGCACTGCGCGTGCGCAGTGGGAACCCCCTTATGGGGAGGGGGTGCAAGGGGGCGGAGGAGGCGGAGGAGGCGGGGGCCTGGACCTGGACCTTCTGCGCTGTGCAGTTCCGAGTACGCAGGCGCAGCCAAGGGCAAATGCGTCCAGTTAACTACAATTTCATTCCCTAGTTTGTATTTTTGTTGTGTTTTTATTCGGTGATGGACATTATGTCTTAAGGTCCACGAGGGAAAGAGTAGTATCCAGCATTTCAATTTTATTATCTTGTGGTGAATATTATTATCTGAACATCACGGGCACTCGACAGATTTTGATTGTTGATGGCTAATTCATAGAAGAGCAAAATAAACTTGAAATTTGTGACGAGTGCAGCAAAGCAAAAAAACAAAACTTGGACACAAAAGAGTCACCTGTAGGACTATCTCGTGGGGCTCTAAGGGTAGTAACAGTAAACAGGTTCTTTGAAGATGTTCATGAGACTGTATTTTAAACATACTTAGTAATAGTTTATTTTTAAAAACCTTTTTTGAGTTACAGAAAAAGTGAGCATATGGCACAGACTTCCCATATAAACACCCCGCTTTACACACAGTTTCTTTATTATAAATCAGTATGATATGTTTGTTACAATTAGTGGACTAATATTGACACATTATTATTAGAAAAAGTCTCTAGTTTATTGATATATCCTGAGTTTTAACCTAATATTTTTTTTCTGTCCCAGGATTCCGATTAGGATACCATGTGACGTTTAGTTGTCGTGTGTCCTTAGCCTTCTTTTGGTTGTGACAGTTTTCAGGCTTTCTTAGTTTTTGATGACTGTTACAGGCTGAATTTTGTCCCTTCAAAATTCATATGTTGATGTCAGTACCTCAGAAGTAAATCTATGTGCAGATAGCGTCTTTAAAGAAGTAAAATGAAGTCGTTAGGGTAGGCCCTGATCCCTAATGACTGGTGTCCCTTATAAGAAGAGATTAGGATACAGAGGGACGACCGTACATATAAAAGCATAGAAGCCAGCCATAATAAGCCAGAGAGAGGCCTTCAAATGAAACCTGTGGACGTTTCTGTCTTGGACTTCTAGCCTCCAGAACTATGAGGAAATAAATGTCTGTTCTTTAAGCTACTTAGTGTGTGGTACTTTGTTATGGCAGCCCTAGCAAACTAATTTAGTGACCGTGACAGTTTTGAGGATTACTGGTCAGGTATATTGTAGGGTGCCCTCCTACAGGAATTTGTCTGATGTTTTTCTCATGGTAAGACTGGCGGTAGGGGTTCTGGAGAGGAAGATCACAGAAGAGCAGTGCCTTTTTCAGCACATACTATCAAGGGTATGTAATATGAATGTGATTTATCACGTTGATATTGACGTTGATCATCTGCTTAGTGTATGACAAGTTTCTCCACTGTAAAATTACTCTTCCCTATCCATCTCCTCCTTTCCACACTGTACTCATGAGAAGGAAATCTTTTTGCACAGTATACATTTGAGGATTAAAGAGTTACGTTCCCTGTCCTTTAGGGTGGAGTATCTGTAATTTACTTGGAATTCTTCTGCATGGGAGATTTGTCTGTCCCTGCCAGTTTACTAGATCATTTATTTATATTAGTATGGACACATGAGATATTTATGTCATAAGTGGTTATAATACAATGTTACTTTATTTTGTTGCTCAAATTGTTCCAGCTTTGGACATTGGGAGCTCTTTCAGTTGTCTACTGTGACCTGCCCCCATCCTTTTAATATTTTCATTTAAAAAAATTTTTTTTAGCACGTTCTTCTTGGCACTGTAAGGTATTCCAGGCTCATTTTGTATATATATATTTTTTTAATCTCTGTCTGAAGAATCACTTATTTCTCTTAAGAATTTGGATTCTTTTTATTGGAGACGTGTATTAGAACCAAGATATGTGTGCTCTCTGTTAACTGGGGTGTTGTTTCCTTTAGGATTGCTTGCTCTCTGTACGTTTATTTTTTTAATTATCACTTTTTTTTTCCATACCAGTAACCAAACTATCCAATTCTTCAAAGTTTTGAGTGCCTCTTTTGATCTGTAAGCTGCAAAGTATTTCAATATATAGTAAAATGTATGTCCCAGCAAGTAGCAAAAGTTTGTTTTTTACTTTATTTCAAATGATTATAAGGTTAGCCTTTATTGGGGCCATTTCCACCTAACCTGAATTGAAAAATGAATTTTTTTTTTTTTTTTTACTTTGAGGTCCAGTCACCTGGTATGTAGGGCTGAAATGGCAAGGGAGAAGAGGTTTGTTGCATTTTATGGTTTTTTACACTGTGTATGTGATGTGAGAAACATTTCACCATATGCATCAAAAGCATGGATGTGTTTCTGTATCTCTGATTTTGCAGTTGATGCTTAAGTGCACCCCCCCACACACACACATACACACAGAAAGGAGGGGCAGAGGGAGAGGGGAAGAATCTTAAACTCCATGCCCAGTGTGGACCCTGATGTGGAGTTCCATCTCATAATCCTGAGATCATGACCTGAGCTGAGATCAAGAGTTGATGCTTGACCGACTGAGCATCCAGGTGCCCCTTATTTATTTTTTTGATGCGTTAAGTGCTTTAAAACAAACACTACATTTTTATCCTCTTCATCTTTGTCAGTCTGTGAGAGGACTTCTGCAAATACTAATGATGTCCTTTACACAAGTAATTTTAAGAACCTTAGAGCAATGAATATTCTAATGTAGAATCATCTAAGAAATGGATAAGATAAATGATCATTTCTGGTTATATTCATTTCTTAGAGTTACTGTAACAAATTTCCAGAAACAGTGGCCTAAAACAGTAGAAATTTATTCTTTCACAGTTCTCTGGGCTAGAAGTCTGAAATAAAGGTTTCTGCAGGTCCATGCTTGCTTGCTCTACTCCCAGCTCCTCACCCCTGTTGTAGGGGAAGATCCTTCCTTGCCTCTTTGTCTCCTCCTAGCTTCTGGCGGTTCTCAGCCATCCTTGGTTTTTCATGGCTGTAGGCACATCACTCCAGTCCCTGCTTCTTTGGTCATAATGGTGTTCCCTGTGTGTGTCTGTGTTTCTAATAAAAAACATCATTGGATTAGGACCTACGTTAATCCGGTATGACCTCACATCTCGAATACATTTGCAGAGACCCTGTTTCCAGAAAGGGTCACACTCATAGTTTATGGGAGTGTGGATAGGACTTACACCTCTCTTTTTAAGGGGTCACAGTTCATTCTATAACACTTGTCATAGTCATGAGTTAGATTTTTCCAGCTGTATGTGATAACTTACATGATCTGATCCAAATCCCAGTTGTTTCCAAGGAAATAGCATAATAAATGGGATTAATTTAACCCCATAAAGGGAAAGGCCTGCAGCCTGCCTGATCTGTAATCAGATTTTCCAGATTTGAGAAGTTGAGCCTGAGGATCGTTAAAATTAAGGATAAAGAAAGGACAGATAGGGGCGCCTGGGTGGCTCAGTGGGTTGAGCCGCTGCCTTCGGCTCAGGTCATGATCTCAGGGTCCTGGGATCGAGTCCCGCATTGGGCTCTCTGCTCAGCGGGGAGCCTGCTTCCCTTCCTCTCTCTCTGCCTGCCTATCTGCCTACTTGTGATCTCTCTCTGTCAAATAAATAATTAAAAAATCTTAAAAAAAAAAAAAAAAAGAAAGGACAGATATATTTGAGTTGATTTTTGATGTTATAAAATAAGAGTAGTAGTAACAGAATATTATTTCCTTCATTGAATATTAGTGTACTTGTAAATAAATTTTAGCGAAGAGTAAAGTATTTCATCACTTAATATGGGCAAAGAAGCATGGATAATTCAAATAATTCTAAGACTCTGCCCTCAAGAAGATCTTGTTTTGAGGAAAGAAAAAAAGAATGGAAATTCATTGTAAATCTCTGTAACTATATACTGTATCATGTTTAACTTACCATCATGGAAATTTCCAAACAGTACAAAAGTATAGCGAACTCTAATGTACTTAGCACTCATCTTTAACAGTTACCCTTCCAAATCATTATTAAACCAATGTGTAAATGCCATTTTTAAGGCAGTGAGGCTGTTAAGATAGAGGGTTGTGTTACTTCATTGAAAAATACTGAAGTTACGGGGCTCCTGGGTGGCTCAGTGGGTTAAAGCCGCTGTCTTCCGCTCAGGTCATGATCCCAGGGTCCTGGGATGGAACCCTGCATCATCGGGCTCTCTGCTCAGCAGGGAGCCTGCTTCCCCCTCTCTCTCTTCCTGCCTCTCTGCCTACTTGTGATCTCTATCTGTCAAGTAAATAAATAAAATCTTTAAAAAAAAAAAATATATACTGAAGTTACAAGATAAAATTTTTTATTGTTGCTATATGTGCCTCATATTTCTGTTTTCCAGTTATGTTTATTAGTGAATAAAGAAGGTTTTATATGTTGAAGATGAAGAAAGTATGGGTTTTCTAAATCCTTGCCATCAAATCACTTACCAGTCATGTTCTTTAATCAAGAAATAATTAATGGAATCTTTATCAAGTATTGTGCTAAATGCTTAAACATACATAAAAGTTTATATTAAATTATTTGAATATACTAAGTATTTTTTAAAAATCTGTCCCTTTACAAAATTCAGCAGAACTCTACATTTTATTCTCATGACCAGAGAACCCTTTTTGGACTATAGAAATTTACTCCAAATCCTTCATAGGAGAATGAGACAGAAGTCAGGTTATTTGTCCATAGTCTCATCATTATATTACTTGTGTGATGTTTATTGCCAGAGTCACTCAGGACTGTGCTGGTCAGCTTCTTCTTCTTTTTTTTTTTTTTTTTTTTAAGATTTCATTTATTTATTTGACAGAGTGAGATCACAAGTAGGCAGAGAGGCAGGCAGAGAGAGAGGAGGAAGCAGGCTCCCTGCCGAGCAGAGAGCCCGATGCGGGCCTCGATCCCAGGACCCTGAGGTCATGACCTGAGCCGAAGGCAGCGGCTTAACCCACTGAGCCGCTGTCAGCTTCTTTTGATTCTTTGTCTCTTTTAAAAAATCTATAGATTTATTTATTTATTTATATTTTTAAAAAGATTTTATTTATTTATTTGTCATAGAGAGAGAAGCGTGAACAAGCATAGGCAGACAGAATGGCAGGCAGAGGCAGAGGGAGAAGCAGGCTCCCTGCCAAGCAAGGAGCCCGATGTGGGACTGGATCCCAGGACGCCGGGATCATGACCTGAGCCGAAGGCAGCCGCTTAACCAACTGAGCCACCCAGGCGTCCCTATAGATTTATTTTTAAAAATACGCACTTAGGACACCTGCGAGGCTTAGTCAGTTAAGCACCTGCTTTTGGCTCAGATTATGATCCCACGGTTCTCGAATCAAGTCCTACATTAGGTTCCTTTCTCAGTGGGGATCCTGCTTTTCCCTTTGTCTGCCGCGGCCCCCCCCCCACTTGTGTTCTCTGTCTCTCGCCTTGCTCGCTCTCTCTGACAAATAAAAATCTTTGAAAAAAATATATATTTAAAAAATAAAAACACGCTCATGGGGCATCTGGGTGTTTCAGTCGTTTAAGCATCCAGTTCTTGGTTTTGGCTCAGGCCATGGTCTTTCTTGGGTGTGGGATTGAGCCCTACATCGGGCTCTGCCCTCAATGCAGAGTCTGCTTATCCTGCTCCCTCTGCTCCTCCCACGCTCGCTTTCGAGCTCTTGCTCTCAAATAAATCTTTAAAAAAAGTAAAAATACACACTTGTGGTAAAATCATTCAAAGAACACAAGGATTTAAATAATCATTTTCTGATCTGTTTTCACTTCCTAGAGCTTATCAGTTTAAGACTTTTTTGTAATTTAGGAATTTTCTATACTAAATTGGATTTTTTTTTCAAGAGTTATTTATTTGAGAGAGATAGAGTATGTGTGTGTCTAGTGGAGAGGGAGCAGATGGAGAGAGATCTTAAGCAGACCCTGCACTGAGTGTGGAGCCTCACATGGGGCTTGATCCCAGGACTCTTGAGATCACGACCTAACCAAGAGTCAGACATCTAACTAACTGCCACCCAGGTGCCCCCCCCCCTTTTTTAAGGTTCTGTTTATTTATTTGAGAGAGAAAGAGAACAAGCAGGGGAGCAGGAGAGAGAGGGAGAAGGAGGCTCCCCAGTAAGCAGGGAGCCTGATGCAGGGCTCCATCTCTGGACTCTGAGATCATAACTGAGCTGAAGGCAGACACTTAATGGACTGAGCCGCCCAGGCACCCCTAAATTGCATTTTTAATAAGATTTTATTTATTTATTTGACAGAGAGAGCAAGGGAGAGGGGCAAAGAGAGAGGGAGAAGCAGGGAGCCCAATGCAGGGCTCCATCCCAGGGTCCTGGGACCATAACCTGAGCCAAAGGCAGATGCTCAGCCAGCTGAGCCACCCAGGTGCCCCTAAATTGCTTTCTTAATTGAAAAGCCTCAAGTGGGATCATAGTTTCTTTCACTTCTTAAGGCAGTTTATTTATCAGTATATGTCAGCATATAAAAGTCCAGCATATAAAAGGCTGAATAACAATTGACTGTATGGTTCACTTTTATCTCTGACTTTGAGTGACCCTAAAAACAGGTGTTCCCTGTAACAAACATGTTGCAGGTTTTTGGGTAGTATGGTGAGTATACTCCTGTGGTTTAAGTTCTTAAAGTGGAATTGCTAGGTCAGAGGGACCTAGCGATAAATCAAACTTATAATTTTAATAAAATACTGTAATGCTAAATTGTCTCTCCCAAAAGACTATTGGGTATTTTTACCTTCTTCCTCATTCAGCAGTTATCCTCTGTAGCCAAGTCAAGTTTCTCAATTGCAGACTTAATTGAAGCAATTTATTAAATACCTCCTGACTTCTTCTTTGACTTTTACTTTCACCTTCTTTGCTCTATTTTTATTCTGTTTTGCCTCTCAAAATTTCACATTTCTTTTTTTGTATTTTTCTCAGCCTAGGTGTATTAAACACTGTGTATGAATAGTTTACGTAAAAACTTGGGGGAGTAAGAGGCCTTGGGAAACATAGTAAAACTAGAAGTGACTGGTTTCAACAAACAAAACTAGCTACAAGTAAAACAAATCAAACTCTTGAAAATATGCAAGTAAAAACTTTTGAGGTTTTTTTTTTTTTTTTTTTTTTTAATAGTTAAAGCTTCAATTTATGATAGACTGAGAGGTAGGGACAGGAAGATATTTTTCCAGAGATAAAATGAAATCTGGTTAAGTGTCAGATTGCTTTTAAAGAAGAAAAAAGAGTTGAGTAAAATGGCTTGGCTTGATTACCGATGCCACTGCCCCCCTCCCCCCAGCCCAGTTGTAAGCAAGTACTAGCACAAATGATAACTGAGAGCGTCTTTCTGGCAGTATTAAGCATTAATTTTTGAAGGCTCTTTTGCTGAGTTTTCATGTGTTTCTCATTTAATCCTCACAAGAACTGTATGAAGTAGACACTTATATGTCCTCCGTTTTACAGATGAGAAAACTGAAAATTAGAGAGTGGTTAATTTGCCCGTGTTCATGCAGCTAGGGAATGGTTTAGGTAGGCATCATGAACCAGAGCTTGTGCTCTGAAGCCCAGGTTACAGGTGATGGTTAGAAACTAAAAAGGAGAACTGAAAAAGTTATACACGATAACCAGAAAATGTAAGTAAGTGAAAGTAACTTCATAGTGATTTTTTGGGAAGTAAATATGTATTGGAAATGATGATAGGGAGTCAGTACAGTTTTTTTCATCATTAAAGTGGTGTTACTAAATGCATATCTGTTTGCAACTCTAGGAGGCACTGAATAGAGCTAGTTATAATGCCTACATTGTATGAGTTTATAACCTAGGACAGAAAAATCCATGCGTTGCGTTCTGATATACCATTAGAGCTTTGGAAAACGCAGCAAACCATGCTTACACCAGCTTTTTGGTTCTCATAAATACAACAGTTTCCTTATCATTAACCTTTTAAAAGTAAATGGAAGGAGCCAGAGACAGTTCATTTTTTCAGTTGGTATTCAGTGACTGCTGTGTGCCAGAAGCTGGAAGATAAAAAGATGAATAGATTTGTCTGTTTACCAACTTTTTTTTTTCAATTTATTTATTTTCAGAAAAACAGTATTCATTTTTTCACCACACCCAGTGCTCCATGCAATCCGTGCCCTCTGTAATACCCACCACCTGGTACCCCAACCTTCCACTGTTTACCAACTTTTTAAAAGCTGTTAATCTAATGGGAATAAAATGCAAACGTTTGAAGGACAAATTGTTTTCACCTTGCTGGTGTTAATTTTTAAACTTAGAGTTTTATCGAAAAACCTAAATTAAAGCATTTACTACTTCTTTGTGCCATTTAAGTTAATACCAGGTGGATGAAACTTCTTTTCAAATGTTTGTTGTTCTTTTTTCTCAGTATATATAACAGTACCTAAATTGTTGGACATTGTTTTGTATTAATAAATTGTTCCAGTAAGTAAAAAGGTATTTTGAGAGGAAAAATTTTTTAAAAAGTGTTGCTTTCATATTTGTGATGTACCTATTTCCCTTAACTTTATAAATGGTAAGTAGTATCTCATTATAAAGTTAGTGGAAGAAAAATCTCCGGATTAATTTGAAAAAGATTACACTTTTATGTTGTATCTCTGGAATTTGTTTTTATTCTAGTAATTCTTCATAATTTAAGAGTAAACATGTGCTCCTTTTCTCCCCCCCCCCCCCCAGGGCATAAGTAATCTTGCTGCTATGCTTCCAAGCTGTAGTCTGAATCAACCTACATTTTAAACGGAAGGTGAACCTCTGAGGTCAGTCAAAATAGCAGTTGGTATTTCTTCTGGGTATCCCCTCTTTATTTGTTACCTTTTAATTAAAGTTGTAAAGGGTTCTAGTAAGTCATTTAGCTTTTAAAGTGTTTAAGGGTATAATTGAAAAGGAGGAGAGGGAAAAAGGAGAGAAGAAAGAAAATCTGAAGAAAGATTAGAAAAAGAAGCATATGTAGCTTGGAACTGAAATACAGTCTAGTGGTTGGTTTTAGGTGTGGTGCTATTTAATTTCTATTTTGCCATATTCCAGTGATGCTATTATAATCACCAACTGTATTAGTGTAACTAGAAGTCAAAGTCAAGGTAACAAAAGGGCTGCTGCATATTTCATAATTTACAGTGCTCTTCAGTTGAAAGGTTAGGATCTGCCATTGATAGAACTTTATAACATTCTGTGAATGCTGCAAAGACCAGAGCTGTAAACCCTTTAAGAGACTGAATCGTACATAGCAGCCAGTTGTCCTATTTGAGTGGGTATTTCTCACTTTTTAATATGACTTTTTTATTTTTTGTGATCCTGCTTGCTTTTGTCTTGTTTTTAGAGTAGAGGAAAAGGTCAGTCTAAAAAGATTTATTTAGTAAAAATTTATTTAATGCCTGCTCTATGCTAAGTCTCAAAAATGAAGAAACATACCCTCCTTACTATGTGTGTCATTGGTTCTTGAATAGGGTTGTATATCATTGTTGGATGAAGTACAAATATACTGGACTTGTAGGAATTTTAAACTTCTTATTATGAAAGTTTTTAAAAGTAGTTTTAAAGTTTTTTAAAGTAGTTTAGAGAAAAGTAGACCCCTGTGGTGAAACCCCTCCCCCACACCCATCACCTAGATTCTCTCTCCTTTTATTTCCCATGCTATTTACGTGTTCAAGAAACTTGGGTCTTGGTAGACTCTCTCACTTTCTGGATTTGTCCGATTGTTTCTTTTGATACTGCCTACGTCATTCTTTTGTTCCTTATAATTTCTTTATTCTGGAAGTAAGATCCAAAAGCTCAAATGGATTCAGTTAAACATTTTTGGTGAACATATTCATAGTAATTCTGGGGACACAGTATATCTCAGGAGGAGATTCCTGATAGTCTTGTAGGGGTGATAGTTCAACAACCTTTGTATTTGATTTCCTATCAACTTTTAAGATTTCCTGAGTCAGTTGTTTCATTAGGTTTGGTAATATGTGATTTTCTAATTCTATTCTACTTTTGCATTTGTTACCTGTAATTAGAAGAGTTTTCCTTCCTCAGCCAGAGCTGTTGTTTGGTTGCCCTTTTTAAGGAGTCTTGGTTGGGGAGAGATTGAATCACTTTTTTTCTTATAATCTTTTTTTTTTTTTTTTTTTTTAAGATTTTACTTATTTATCTGACAGAGCTCACAAGTAGGCAGAGAGGCAGGCAGAGAGAGAGGAGGAAGCAGGCTCCCCACAGAGCAGAGAGCCCGACGTGAGGCTCGATCCAGGACCCTGGGATCATGACCCGAGCCAAAGGCAGTGGTTTAACCCAGTGAGCCACCCAGGCACCCCTTTTCTTATAATCTTGAAAATAACTACATTTCCAGAGATCTGTATTGAAAAAAAGTAGATTCATCCCATCTTTTTAGCTAAATTGATTAGAGCTGTGCTTGCCATCAAGCTCTGACACCATCATTAACATGAAATTTTGTGCTTTTGCTTGCCAGCCTAAAAATTCCAGTTGCCTCTGGCAACCTATTGACCAGAATTTTAGAGCTCTGATCACATAACTGTATCATCCTATAGTTTTTGATGTGTGAGCTTTTAAAATTAAAGAACTCTCATTCTCATTTTTAAACTGTTTATTTTATTAAAGGTAGAAAATCAAATATATTTTAAAAGTCAGGATGTGGGATCAAGGCGGACAGCCTTGGCAGCAATGGCCCTTGAACCAGCAACAGTGGATGCAGTCCTTCCAGCACCAGCAGGATCCAAGTAAGGAAACAAATTGAATTTGGAAGTTGGGGAAGGGGAGATAGAGATGAGTGGGAGATGGGCGATGGGATTAAGGGAAATGGAATTAGGAGTGATTTATTGGAGCATTTTATGAACAAAATTTAATCTTTCCTCATAAATAATATGGCTATACCATACATATTAGGGAATGAATTTCTCTTTGGGGGACTTCCCCAAAGAGTAGAAGAAAGCCTTATGAATATTTACGTTTTCAAAACTGATGTAGTTCTTGCTTTTCTAAAGAAAGAAAAAAATCTTCCTTAAATGTGTTGCTTAAGTAAAGCACACTTTTGTTTTTTAATTCCAAATCTTAAAATTCTATGTAGCTCATAGTCAACTGATGTTATGCTTTATATCTCATTTAAAAATTTCTTTGTATTATGGAATTTAACAAGCATATATGGATGTAGAAAAGAATATAGGGGACCCCTATTTATTACTTAGCTTTAATAGATGGTCAGTTTTGTTTCATTGATGCGACCCTTTCCACTGCACTGCTTTTATTGGGTTAATCTGTTTCTGTTCCTTTTTTTAATACCTACATAGCTTTGTATTACAGGATAATACTGTGATTTAATAAATCAATTTTGGATGATTGGGTGTAGCTTTTTACTTTTTGAAATAATTACCATAATTTTGTGTACATGTCATTGCGTTGTTACTTGTCCAGTAATTTGGTGAGGAAAAAAAATCCAAGAACTAGGTTTGTTACATTGCTGTTGCACATTTGAAAAGTTTTAGATACATATTACCTAAGTTCAGCTCCATCTGGGTTGTGCCAGATGAGTTTTCTTTAATCTTCACTGAGATGTGAAAAAAACATCTTACGCTTCTTTGTATCCTTTATTAATAACATTAAATCATCTTAAAATGTTATGTATAGATATTGGAGAAGGAAGAGGACCTTTAAGATAGCAAGGCAATACATTTTGAATAAAAAATGACTAAGAAGTTGTTAAGCAGTGTATTTTAACTAGAGAAGGAAAAGAGGGCGATGGTGCAGAGGAACATGGATAAAGAACTATATTTCTCTGAAGTCTTGGAATTCTCTGTAGGCCTGGGTAGGTCCTGTTTGAAGAAGTGGTGTGTGAGTTTGATCATTTGTGTTATAATTAGTTAAAAAAAAAAAGACTTAAAAGTCTAACTAAACTAAGGTACAGGGGATAAATTTCTTGGGAGTTAATATTAGAAATAACAGTTAAGAGTGTTTTACTGGAGGTTTCTGCAAGTCTTATAGTTAAATCATTTTGTAGCCTGGATATGGGTTATTTTCTAAGCATCCTTTCAGCCATAACATACTGTAATATTTAAAATCTCTAGTAAGGAATAACTGAGATGTTTGTTTTACATAGAGGCACTATTCTTTTAGCTTTTAAATTCTGAATGTTAAATTCTGCTATATTAAATTATGTTAGGCCAGATTGACTGGGCTGCATTGGCTCAAGCTTGGATTGCCCAAAGAGAAGCTTCAGGGCAGCAAAGTATGGTAGAACAACCACCAGGAATGATGCCAAATGGACAAGATATGTCTACAATGGAATCTGGTCCAAACAATCATGGGAATTTTCAAGGGGATTCAAACTTTAACAGAATGTGGCAACCAGGTTTGTTGTTTCAAGTTATCCAGATTTTAGGACTATTTTTAAAATGTGGGTTAAATTAAACTGTTTAATTTGCTTAGTTTTATGACTTCTTGAAATTAATGGTCCTTAAAGAATAGGCAGTTTCATTTAGATTTGAATTTGAAATTTTGTGGTTAAAGTTGTTCTGTACTCCGTCTGCTAGCATTGTGGCACTCAGTTTGATTCTTTTCTTGGTTCTTCATTCCTAGGCTGACAGGGGCTGGGAACACTGGAAACCTCACTTGGCATCTAGGGAAGAGAGCATTCTATGTCTCTCTGTTGCAACCTCTGGCCTTTTCAGAAGCAGCACTGGCAGAGCAAAACATGTCTAGCCTCTAATTAAAGAAATACTGTGTCACTATGTGACAAATTAGTCTGTCAAATATACTCTGCCCCTACTGTCCACCCATCTTTTTCTTCCCTTTTTTTTCAGATAGTGAAGATCTTCCATAAGTTTTTGTGTTTTATTTTTTGTTTGTTTGCTTTTTTTTACTTCACACTATGATTTAGATTTCTTGATGCTAGTTCAGTTTTCCATGTCTTGTGTTATTATTTTTAGTAGTCACTTCAAAATATTTATAGAGGAATCTTTAAGTATGCTAATGGTGAAGTTTTAATCTCCCTTTCCCTATTGATACTTATTGTTTCTCAATGTAAGAGTGGAAAATTCAGGAGGTAAACCTCGAATATCACTTTTTAAAGAATAATGAATATTCTAATCTTTGATACTCTGAGGTAGTTTATTTCTAGTTTTCTTGAAGTTACACCAAATTTCCCCAATTTGAAAATGTTCTGGTTCCCAAGTTCAAGTTAAATAACTTCCCTGGCATTCCTACTCCCCAACTTTATTTTACTGGCTCTCTTTGTGACCTGGGCAAGTGATTTACCTCTGTGTGCCTTAGTTTCCCCTCCTTAAATTGGCAAAAATAATACCTGCTTTCTCCCTACCTCACAGGGATGTTGTGAGGATAAATGTGTTCATGGAAGAAAGAAATTATATATAAAATCTCAAGGTGTTATTTTCTATGGTATTGTTATTGAACAGAAATAGAAAAATTCAACAAAAAATTGCTTTGGATTTTGTTACATTTATTAAAATTTTGGGCATTTGATTTTTATATGTTTAGGATATGAATTAGAGTGGAGTTAGCTCATTTGAATTATTTATTAGTTTAATTAATTGCTTATTTTTAAGATATACAAGAGGAATTTGACCAAGAAGTCATAAATTTTTAAATCTGTTTCTTTGCTGAAAAATCTTTCTTGAGATCTTAAAAATTTGTGTTGATTTTGTTATAACCCCCTGTTGAATGTTTTTATGCCTGAATCCTAAATAGAATGGGGAATGCATCAGCAGCCCCCACATCCCCCTCCAGATCAGCCATGGATGCCACCAACACCTGGCCCAATGGACATTGTTCCTCCTTCCGAAGACAGCAACAGTCAGGACAGTGGGGAATTTGCCCCTGACAACAGGCATATATTTAACCAGAACAATCACAACTTTGGTGGACCACCCGATAATTTTGCAGTGGGGCCAGTGAACCAGTTTGACTATCAGGTGAAAGATATTTTGTTGCTTTAATATTGTAGATGTGCACGTAATCTACCATTCTTTGGAAGTGTTTCATCAAGAGTACCTAAGATCTGTGTTTCACTTTTCAGTCTTGTACAGATAAGGGCATATTATGTCTCAGAAAAGTTATTGATTTTTGGGTATTAAAATCATTAGATTCTTATTTTCTGGTTTTTGGTTTGCTTAGGAGAATGATATAAAGGATCGTTAGGGAAATGTTTGGATAAAATGAAAAATATGTAAGTGCAATAGCTATATGATGTTTTCTAATAATTTTAAAGTGGTATATTTAAATGTTGAATAAAGTTTAGAAAATTCACAGTAGTTGAATACATTATTTGTCAATAATAGATTATGGATAAGACATGAATAAAATACATGAAGAACAGATCATCTTCCTAAATGCAGTTCCTTCTGCTATGTAGAATTATGACTTTTTCTAGTGAGGTCATTTTTTTCCCATTCTGACATGACATGTTAATGGAGTTGTACATAATTTCCTTTGTAGCATCTTATTCATTCCTAGGGACATAGAACTCTATGGGGATAGTATCATTATGTGGGGCTTTATTTTCTCTAACTACTCTGCCAAGGGTCCACCCTTAAACTATAGTGCTAGGTGTCATTTTGAAATAACTGATTGCAGTTGTTAACCTTATAAACTGAACTATCATAATTTAAATTTTTGAAAAAATTCACATTATGGACATAAATACCAGTATTCACTTTGAGAGTAATCTTTATTCATACATACTCAAATATTTGTGGTATACTCATGCTTGGTATACAAATACGACCGTTTTTGTTTGGTTTGGTTTTGAAGAAATGTAGAGGCAGGGAGCTTCTACTCACACCCTAATATCTTGATAGATCCCTATGCTGACAAGCTAGAGAGCTCTCTTGGTGATGGGCTTAAGAAAAGCCTCTGAATAGCAAAACTACAAAAAAAATTTAATGATTCAGTAACTTTTATTTTGTTTAAAATAGATAACTTCTTGCAAGATTACAGAAACAAGTTCCACTAAGAAATAACTTGGAATTGATTTAAAAATTTTTTTCTTCTATTTTCTAGTTACAGAAAAATTGACATTTGATACCTTGGTAGTGGAAGGACTAGTTTATAAATGGATTCAGTATATATATATATATATATATATATATACACACACACACACACACACACACATATATACATAAAATACTCTTTTCTCTACTTCTTGAAAATAGTGTATTAGCTGAGTTTTAGATGGCTCTTCACATTTACATAGGCAGAAAATCTTTATCTTTCTTAAGAATAGTAAGCCTAGGTTCTTGGGGTTACAGAAATATCGGTGGATGTTAGAACCATGGAATTCTTGGATTTGCTGCACACATGGATTTCTACTGTCCCAGTTCATAACACACGTGTGTCCCAGAGAGTATATTGTATTAATGTGAAGAAAAATAAACTGCAATACTCTTTCAGCATGGGGCTGCTTTTGGTCCACCGCAAGGTGGATTTCATCCTCCTTATTGGCAACCAGGACCTCCAGGACCTCCAGCACCTCCCCAGAATCGAAGAGAAAGGCCATCATCATTCAGGGATCGGCAGCGATCACCTATTGCACTTCCTGTGAAGCAGGAGCCTCCACAAATTGGTAGCTATTTAAGTTTAGTGAACCGCAATTGGCATGATTTCTTGATCATGTGAAAAAACTATCTTATTTTCTTAAATTGTTTTGACACTTCTGATATGTTAGGAATTGATAGTTTAAAACCGTATCATTTTATAGTCATAACCCTTAAAATTACAAAAAGGGTACTGGTATAAAATATAAAAAGTTCTCAGTAATTTTCTTTAAAAGAAATTGTTACCTTAAACTCCAGATTTTGTGATGAATTGTAAATTTATCATTGCCATAGCATCTTGATATTTTTTCAGTGTTGATAGTTTGATACATTATGCCAATTTATGAACAGTTGTTCTCTATCTGTTGTCTCTTTCCACTCTCCATTCATCTGATACGCTAATGTCAGATTAATTTTCCTTTTATTATTTCACTTTCCAGAAATATTTTGGCAGAAGATTTAAATTTTTAACATAACTAACTTAAGTCTAACAATAAGTTACAGACTTAAACTACTTTATATTTAGAAATCCAAATTGAACATATATTATACCAGAATGTTCAAGTGTTAACTTTCTGTTACGAAATAGACATTTTAAGAAGATTCTAACTTTTTTTTTTAACTTACGGAATCATACTTGTTCAGATGAATTCTCAGTGTGAAAGTAGACATGTGCTTTTGTTTGTTCTGGTTCCATATTTTAGGAAGCAGTGTAGTCTAAGAGTTTGGCTTGGAATTAGTGCCCATCACTACTACTGTCTCTTTAATTTTGAGCGCATCACTTAATTTTATAAGCCTCTGTGTTCTTATTTGTAAAAGAGATTGAGTAATAGTGATTTTTTTTTTTTTTTTAAGAATTCAGCGAGATGGTGGTTTTAATGTGCTTTCATAGTGCGTGGCTTACTATAAGCATTAACACAATATTCACTGCTGTCATTAAAAATGATTTTAAAAAAGAAGCATAATGGTTAGTGGGTTGTTTTACTATGGTCTTACTGGAGAATGATAGTTATAAGCTCTCAAATGGCACCAGTTTGTAGAAATCTAAGAATAAGGAACTCATGGATTTGTGATTTTTACTTAACTTAGAAAGGTTTCTTTTCACGTGAAACAGATGCAGTAAAACGCAGGACTCTTCCAGCTTGGATTCGAGAAGGCCTTGAAAAAATGGAACGTGAAAAGCAGAAGAAATTGGAGAAAGAAAGAATGGAGCAACAACGTTCACAATTGTCCAAAAAAGAAAAGAAGGCCACAGAAGATGCTGAAGGAGGGGATGGCCCTCGTTTACCTCAGAGAAGTAAATTTGTAAGTGTTAGAATTAACATGAAAGTCCATGTGATTTATATGTGAAAATTACTGAAATAACTAACTAGTAATGAGCACTGAAAGTAACAAAGTTTAATCTTTAAAGCTTCATCATTTAGATGGCGTGAGTGGTTTAGGAATTTTTTTATTTAGCAATAATATGCTCTCAGATGACATGATAGCCACAGCACTGGCCAGTATGCAACTCTGGAAATAGGTAGGCCTTCCAAGGCCATTTTGTGCTTCAGAAATAAATCTTGAGCTAGCAAGGTTTCTAGATTTAAGCAGACATTGGTTTAGCTTAAATGTCACAAATGCCATAAGTTACTTTTTCTTTTGACAAAAGAACGATGCCAAAGATGTGGTTTTTTGGTGGGTATTAGGAAGATAAGAACCAAAAGACTGCCACTATTAAAGTTTACCTTTTTGGGGGGTAATTTTTAACTCTTTAGATAAAATAATGGATTTCCAGATTTAGTAGGTTTAAGTGTCAAAAAATTGTTTGAAGATGATCTTCCCTCTTCTACAGGCCTCTGGGCTTGTGTTACATGTAGTCTTCCCCTGGTTCAAATAGTCTTTTGGACTAGTCTGAAATTAGTGTTTCAGTGATCACCTTGTCTTTTACTTAGTAGGATATATTTTTTTTTTTTTAAGATTTTATTTATTTATTTATTTATTTGACAGCGAGAGAGAGAGAGAGAGAGAGATCACAAGTAGGCAGAGAGAGAAGGGAGAAGCAGGCTCCTTGCTGAGCAGAGAGCCCCTTGTGGGGCTTGATCCCAGGACCTTGAGATCATGACCCAAGCCAAAGGCAGAGGCTTAACCCACTGAGCCACTCAGGTGCCCCTGCTTGGTAGGATTTTTAAGGGTAACTGCAGGACACTTCTTTGCCTAAGAAGAGTCCCCCTTTTAAGGTGTGCTATCTAGATACTGAAAACCTACAGCCAGGAACAGACTGACTGTTGGCCTTTCCTCCATCTGAAGTACATCTCGTTTCTTACCTGCCCATTTCATAGCGAAAAAGAAGCAAATTTCACTAATTTCAAGGCCAGTTAAGATCTGCAAACTGACTTTAGACTTTTTAAATTTTTAAGTCACATGGTTTTAGGTAAATACCTTAAATTTGTAAGTTATTAAAGTTACATTGAATAATATAAATGTGGTCTACTTATCCAAAGTTCTATAAGCCACTCATTTCAGGACCATCATATATAGTGGATATTAATTCAGTCAGTTTTAGCATGTTACATTCCTGGTTATTTATAAAATAAAGTCAAAATTAACCAAGGAAAAATTGAAAAATAATTAAAATACTTGATTCTTATAAGCTGTCTTGTAATTTTAGATTTCTTTTCATGTAACACTTTATACTACTAAGTGAAGGCTGTCATTTTTATCTGTTCGTAGACTTTTTAATTTGGGGTTTTAAAGTAGTGTGTAAGATAATGATTTTACATTATAAGCCTGAATTTGGGTTGCACATACTGTTACTTATTTTTAGGATAGTGATGAGGAAGAGGAAGACACTGAAAATGTTGAGGCTGCTAGTAGTGGAAGAGTCACCAGAAGTCCATCTCCCGTTCCTCAGGAAGAGCACAGTGAACCAGAGATGACTGAAGAAGAGAAAGAGTATCAAATGGTAGAATGTTAAATTTCTTACCATGCACTGAATTTTAAAAAATTTGTTATTTTTATTATTTATTATTTTTTTTTTTTGGAGAGGGAAATGGGGACAAGAGGGGGAGAGAGAGAATCTCAAGCAGGGTCCATGCCCAGCACGAAGCCCGGCATGGGGCTTGATCTCACGATCCTGAGATCATGACCCTGAAATGAAGACTCGGATACTTAACCAACTGAGCCACCGAGGCACTTCAGCTTATGTGTTTTAGAATAATTTTCAAATATGCAGTTGCTTGGAATGGTTGATATGATCTCTTTAAATATGTTTTATAAAGTGGCTTTGCACATTAATTTTTTTTAAAAAGTCAAACTGTATTAGTAACTATAATAATTAAGTTAAAAATAATACGCATAAATGTATGTAAACACATAAAATATCCTTCCATAGATGTTGCTGACAAAAATGCTTCTAACTGAAATTCTGCTGGATGTCACGGATGAAGAAATTTATTATGTAGCCAAAGATGCACACCGGAAAGCAACGAAAGGTATATCGTGGGTGTTCTTGGTTTTGTTTTTCTGGGAGTATTTTGGTTTTGGTGGCTATTTTGGACTCTTTTTGGTTGTCCTTGCTGAATTCTAGCAGATATTTGAATATTTTCTTCTTGCATGTTTTAACTCTCCAGGAAAGTTTAGGTTTGTAGACACCATATTAAAACTATATGAATATTTTTCTTTTATTACCCAACTTGCCTGAGTGCAAATGAGCAATTAGGTTGTTTTTCTATAAAACATATAGTGGAGAAATTCTTGATATTTGATTTATTTCACCTGATTTTGTTTTTTTATAGATACCATGGTATTGGTGTATAAGTTCTAATACAGTTTAGTTTCACTAGTGAATTGAATCAGTTTTCACAGTTTACCACTTAGAGTACTTACAGAAGCAAGAAGTTCACCCATCCCCAGCCCCTCTATTTTTAGTAACACAAAATATATTGAAAAAAAAAATTATGGACCATACCTCAAAAATAAAATAACTGATGTAGTGGTCACATTTTTCATCATTATAAACCAATTTCAGCTCACTTCAGAATTATAATTTCAAGGCCAGACATGCTACTGGTTTAAAGTGAATGTTATGTTTTTAATGTTTCTTCTCTCCCCAAAAAGCAGCAATAGTAGTAGATTTAACAATACCATAGACTCTCATGACTATGAAATCGTGGCTATTTGTGTTAACATGTTGTTCCTGTTGTTGATGTGATACAAAGCTCCTGCAAAACAGCTGGCACAGTCCAGTGCACTGGCTTCCCTCACTGGACTCGGTAAGTGTTTTCCTTATTTGTGAGAGGGCCTTAAAGAGAAAATCACACTTACCTTGTCTCTCTACGTGTTCTGTTTTGAAACTGTACTATTCCTACTCAATTTATAAAACCTAGGTCTTAGGGTTATATCAGTTTCTAAAAGGTCTGCCAATTTTTTTTTTTGCCTAAAGCGTTCACAGAGGGATTATTAAAATCATTATAAATGTGACTAATTCATAGTTTATTGGGGCAAGTTGTAACAGTTCATAATTTAGCTGTGATAATATTTAAGCTCACTTTCTGAATTATTTGCATACGTGCTTTAGGGAAGAACCCGTCCTCTAACGCTTTTAAGCACCTTTATGTACATTGTGTTGTAGTAAGTTGAGTTTTAACATAGAGGAAAAGAGTTTATCTTACCATAGTATCATAGTAGTGATGTGTTCATAATTTGCTCTTTGCATGATATATTCTCAAATATATGAAAGCTTAAACGTGCCTTTTCCGCATCATATCAAATTAATCTTTTTGGGGACCAACAGAAATGCTTAGAAGCAAATGCCCATGTGATTTTGTGATGATTACTATGTAGGTCACTTCAGGGTGGGGAGTAGTTTTAGCACCATACCATTTCTGACCAGTGAGAATTACAATATTCTAATTTTTTTTAGGGAAAAATACTTTTCATAATACCTGGGATTTCTGAGCTTTGAACAATGAAAGAATTAATTTTACAAATACTTTCAGGATGATCAGTAGTTGAATTGACTATGCTTTAGTGAGCCTTTGTTATTGCCCTGTTAAATGGTTTTGTTGTTTTGCGCGGACAGTAAAACAAACCATTATCATGATTCCTATGTGGTGAGAAATACATGAACTATTCCAGAAAGAATGAGATTCTGTTAATTTTCAGGAGGGATCTATAAACTCCTTAAGAATTGGAATTTATACTTCTCCCCACCCCGAATAAGCATATTCTTCCAAGAAAAGGCAATGAAAAAAGAAATTAGCTTTCTTCTCGGACCTTAAAAATTTTTTAGTGTATAGAATAATTTTTCCATATGATAGACTGGGCTTTATGCACACAGGTGGACTGGGTGGTTATGGATCAGGAGACAGTGAAGATGAGAGGAGTGACAGAGGCTCTGAGTCATCTGACACTGATGATGAGGAATTACGGCACCGAATCCGGCAAAAACAGGAAGCTTTTTGGAGAAAAGAAAAGGAACAGCAGCTATTACATGATAAACAGATGGAAGGTACATCTTTAGACTCCCTTAATTTTTTGTCTAGTTCTGTTTGTGTGTGTGTGTGTTTTAAATAACCAGACAATATCAGGGGCAGAATTAAGGTTAGATTATAGATAATATGTGACGTAACTGAAACTAAGGGTTTTGGCCTACTTGTAGTTTTTTTCAAAACTACAAAAGCTTGTAGTATTCAAAATATGTAGTTTATAAAAGGTAAACTTGGTCTTGTTTTGTAAGACATTAATTTCAGTAGCTGTAAGTTAGTGTATTTTCATTTCTAAAGTTCTCATAATGAAGAAGAAAGCTTTTGAAATAGAAATATATTTGTAAAACTAATGTAAAGTAATTTGTAGCTAGAATATTTAGTGTGTAGCTAGTATATTTAAGGAAATAGAAGGCTTTTAGAAGCTTTTTTATGCAAAATACTGTATATCTTCTTTATAGTTTATATAATGATATTAGGAATACTGAAAGTATTTTGAAGTTTTTGGAAAAATCATACTTGGACGATTGGGAAGGTAATTATTAAGAGTTAGCAGTTGAAAATTCCCTATAAAATTACTTACTTACCTTTAAGTTGCCTTATTGGACAAAAGGGAAATCTTTTTAGATTGCTTGAAATGTACCTTTATACTTCAGTACCCTGTTGCTGTATTGTCTAGGAGCATGGCTAACTACTTGTAGCTATTGAACATAAGAAATGTACCTAACCCTAAATTGAAATAATGCTGTAAGTATGTGTAATACATAATAGATTTGAGAGATTTTATGTGCCCCAAAAAAGCAGAATATCTTGGTACTCTTTTGAATTTATTACATGTTGAAATGATAATGTTTTTGATATATTGGGTTAACAACCTATTGAAATTAAGTTTATCTTTTTTTAATTTTTTTAATGTAACTCGACAATTTATAATTGCTTATGTGACTTGTATCCTATTTCTGTTGAAGAATGCTGTTTCACTGTTATGATCTAATAGCTTGAAATTTGGTAGTTGGGGAGGTTTTTTTCATTATACATTGACATTTCATAGTATTTTTGTCTTTTTCTCTTTCAGAAGAAAAGCAGCAAACAGAAAGGGTTACAAAAGAGATGAATGAATTTATCCATAAAGAGCAAAATAGTTTATCACTACTAGAAGCAAGAGAAGCAGATGGTGATGTGGTTAATGAAAAGAAAAGAACTCCAAATGAAACTACGTCAGTTTTAGAACCAAAAAAAGAGCATAAAGAAAAAGAGAAACAAGGAAGAAGTAGATCAGGAAGTTCTAGTAGTGGTAGTTCCAGTAGCAATAGCAGGACGAGTAGTACTAGTAGTACTGTCTCTAGCTCTTCATACAGTTCCAGCTCAGGTAGTAGTCGTACTTCTTCCCGATCTTCTTCTCCTAAAAGGAAAAAAAGACACAGTAGGAGTAGATCTCCAACAATTAAAGCTAGACGGAGTAGAAGTAGAAGTTACTCTCGCAGAATTAAAATAGAGAGCAATAGGGCTAGAGTAAAGATTAGAGATAGGAGGAGATCTAATAGGAATAGCATTGAAAGAGAAAGACGAAGAAATCGGAGTCCTTCTCGAGAGAGACGTAGAAGTAGAAGTCGCTCAAGGGATAGGCGAACCAATCGGTCCAGTCGCAGTAGGAGTCGAGATAGGCGTAAAATTGATGATCAACGTGGAAATCTTAGTGGGAGCAGTCATAAGCATAAAGGTGAGGCTAAAGAACAAGAGAGAAAAAAGGAGAGGAGCCGAAGTATAGATAAAGATAGGAAAAAGAAAGACAAAGAAAGGGAACGTGAACAGGATAAAAGAAAAGAGAAACAAAAAAGAGAAGAAAAAGATTTTAAGTTCAGTAGTCAGGATGATAGGTTAAAAAGGAAACGAGAAAGTGAAAGAACATTCTCTAGGAGTGGTTCTATATCTGTTAAAATTATCAGACATGATTCTAGACAGGATAGTAAGAAAACTACTACCAAAGATAGCAAAAAACATTCAGGCTCTGATTCTAGTGGAAGGAGCAGTTCTGAATCTCCAGGAAGTAGCAAAGAAAAGAAGGCTAAGAAGCCTAAACATAGTCGATCGCGATCCATGGAGAAATCTCAAAGGTCTGGTAAGAAGGCAAGCCGCAAACACAAGTCTAAGTCCCGATCAAGGTAGTATACTTTTTAAAGTATTTTGTCTGATTTAAAAAAAAAAATTTGACTGAATTTATTCAAAGTTGAAAGTGTCCTTTCTCTCTCTCTCTTTAATAACAACTCAGTTTGGTACTTGATAAATGAACATAGTCTTAAGTAATTTTAGAAATCCTATATAATAATATTTATTTAAAAATTGCAGATTCTTTAGTTTAAAATACATTTTTATTTTTAAATTTGTCTTTTCCCTTTTTTTTTCAGATCAACAACCCCTCCCCGTCGTAAACGCTGAGGAATGATGTGGCAAGAATGCCATGATGTTTAAAAAATTCCATGAGTTTTAAGGGCTTGTCTCATTATAGAGGCACATTGTGGCTGTGTAGGTGAAACCAGAATCTTTTTTTTTTTTAATCTGTAAATAGGTGTACTTTTTCCAAATGCTGCTCCAAGTTACTTAATAGGATTTCTTTGTATTACATTTTTTTCAAAAAATAGTGCTTAATAAGACTATAAACATGCCATTCTCTTTCAGCTGTAATGTTCTTAAAATTATTCTTGAATGTACTGTGATGTCAATAAAGCTCTTCAGTTCATTTTTGTTAACCTCTTGCACCTTAATTTTATGATTTTAATCTAAGGAACGTACTTTTATAAAAAGGCAGCTGGAATTTTGTATAACAGGTTTTAAAGGTACTTCCTCTCATCTTCCCCAAAGAAAATGGTTTTAACTTAATAGTTTGTCAAAGTTTGTAAATTGTACCCATGGATTTTTGTCAAATTCCAACTTTAAGGGTGTGGAAGAGGGCCAAAAATAGACCTTTCCTTTCATTTGGAAACATTTGACAGCTTTCTAAACTTTTTTTTCCTATTTTGAGGATTTTCAAGTAATATATTCTCTGTGTATAAAGTATGGTTTACTTCTGTACAGTGAAATTGCTGGAATCAATCAAGCCAGTGCACCATTAGAGTCATTTATAAGGAACAGTTGTGTTTGACACTAATAGTCAAGTCTGGAATTCTATTCTGCAATTATCCACTTCTGTTTTAGAAGCATATTTCAAACACTGGGGATATTACAGAAATAAGACTCACAATTCAGTGTATTTATTTATATTTTTAAAGTATAATATGACCTCAACTCAGTGGAGCAATGCTATATTATGCAGGTTTGTGTCAATTTCATGACATTAAAATGGTCTGGTTTTGTCACTTTCTTAACAATTATGATCAGTGAGTGGTCTAGCTATTTAAGGCAGTCATAACTTACAAGTAAAATGAGGCTCTGCAGGCATTTAAAGAAGCTCAGCTGCTTTCAGGGTCTGTTTTTGTGTGATTATTGTCTTATGCCACAATCAGATACATCTCTGAAAACAAATGCTTTTAAATTTTAATTTAAAAAGGAAAAAAGCAGGTGCAGGTCACGGAAAAGTTTTAAAGTATGCCTTCTTACCAGCAATAGTTCATTTTAAAATAAGCCAGATTTTTGCCAAGATCAGTGTTTCTTCAAAATGAAGGTAGAAATAGATTTCTAAGTGTGCTCTTGTACCTCTACATAGGTTCCTAAATAATTTTGAACAGTTATGCATTTATCTAGAGGAAATAAATCAACTGTGAATAAATGCATGTTTACCAAAATGGTTGTTTTACAGTGCATTTAGTTCTGATATTTATAAAGTTGATATTCACAGAATAACTTTTAAATAGTTTGGAATTCTATATAGTTTAGACATCAGTCACGTGGAGACAAAATGAAAATGTGCAATATTTTTTATGTAGGTGAGCTAACGCAATGTACCTAATTGCAGAATTATCAGATTAATTTGTAATAGATAAGTTGTATAGCATTTTCATATCTTAAAATGTTTTTTAGATCAATATTCAGGTTAAAATAATATTTTCAAAATAAAATTCTACAGAAAAGTTCTGTTGGCTATGATATGCACATTTTTGGGCAAGGCAAATGACAAGAGCCAAAAATAATATTTGACAGTTTATTTACTCTTCCATAATATGCAAGCTTCTTATCATTTAAATCTGTAGATATTTTTTAAAACACAGTCATGATATATGTGATTATTAGTAGATACATCAGTGTTATAATTAGATATTTGGGTTTTTTAGGTTTTATGGATAATTTAGAGAATTCATCATTTCACTGACATGTAATTAAGTATGTTTACCTTAGTGGTAAGATTTTATAAAATAGGGCTTCCATGATTTGGGATGTGAATGCTAACATACATAAGTTAAATAGATACATAATTTGGTTATGAAATCTTCTAAAATGACACCACCAGAAAATCAGTAGATTCAATTTTTGAGACAATCATTGGTCTGAATTGGTTAATAAAACTATCTTTGGGTTCTCTTTTAAAATATTTCTAGTGTATTAATCATACTTGTTTTTGTGCAGTGGGGGTAAACCACACCATTAAGAGAATAAAATGTAATTTGGAAGAGGTAATTATAAGATTTGTTTAATGAAGGCCCCAAAATATAAATAAAGACTGGTGTGGAATCTCAGTGTATATGTTTTCTGCCATTGTAAAATGTCTTTTTTTAGCATCTGTTTTGAATGGTATAATACACAATAGGTGAGCTTCCCAAACATCTTACTGTTTTTAGTGTCTAAGTTATTATTTCTTTAAGGAAACACATGAAGTATAATTAATTAGTAGGGTGAGGTTTTTTATTTTATGTGAGAATTTTTACAGAGGAATTGTATAAGGTTCAAGTTCCTGTAATACTGTCTTATGGAAAACTTTACATTTAAATGGAGTTTTTCTTATATACATTAAAGTATTTTCATTTATCGGAGTTTCTAAAATGTACTAATCATGGTTTAATGGAAATATTAGATCCACTGGATGGTCCTGATTCTGCTGCTTAATATATTTTGGGCAAATCACATAAACACTATGAGCCTCAATTTCTTCAACTGTGGAAGGGTGGATTCGATTCTTTCTAAGGTCTTTAATATTTCTAGCCCTTAAGTTTTTCAGTTTTAAATAGAATTTGGCTGTAATACCTAACACTAAAGAAAATAGGTTTTTTTATTGGCCCTTAAAACCTTTATATTCCATAAAGGTTTATCATGTATCTAAGTACACAAAAGATTAAACCTGCCACAATCTGATTATGTGAGTATAGATTAAGATGAAATTGTCCTAAGTTACCCATTTATGTGGAATTCTGTAAGTATGAAAATTTACCAGTTAAACTCTGAGTGTGTGTATATCATTTCAAAGTGATCAAACTGTTAGCTACAAGGGAGCACTTTGCCCTTAATTTGAGAAAAGTTTTTATACTTGAATTACACAATACTAAATAGATTTTTAGTTTTACAGTAGAATAAATTGTAGACACAGATTTACCACACATGGGTGAGACCATGCCAGTGGTCTAGGAAATACTCCCAACAATGGCTATATACCGCAATACATCTGCCAGTCATACCAACACAACTTGGAGTTTAAGCATTATTGGGAAAGCCTTTGTTGATATTTGTAGAGTATAATGAGCTAGTTTTGCTTATCTGGGCCAAACTAGTGTCTATTAAAGAGGCTTTTGTGTCAGTATTAAGGCAAATCGCTGATTGCCTTTGTTGAATTGAAAAGGTAATGGGAAGGCCCTGAAGCCCCGTGAAGGGGTACATTCAAAGAAAGTACATTTAAATAAAACTTTTAAAACTTTATTTAATCATACTTGCACTCTGCTTTTTCCTTGGATTTGTCATTCTAATAAGTACAACACATGCTAAATGTCCTTCTGTCCCAGAGCTTTGTGCCTTTGTTTGGAGAGCTGCCGTGTGTCCTGAGAGAGGAACTCTGAAAAGGACATTAAAAAAGTCTGCAGCCACTGTTAGGAGGAGGTCAATATTTTACTAAGAAGCCCTAAGTGAAAGACTATTACTGAGCATTAAATTTCACTAATTCAAAGAACCCTTTACCAATATGACCGTGCCTGTTGAAAATGTACGATTTTTTGCCTTTAATCTTCAAAATGTATCATTGCTCTAATTCAAGGAAAGGCTTCTATACATTTAGAAGTAAAGTGTTAATACCGCTTTAGTTTTCAGTGAAGTTTGTCTGGCTAGAGTCTAACTACATAAAGTATGAGGTCACTTGGAGAAACTGAATTTTCAGTTTAGACTTCTAGCCCCCTGACATTTGAGTTCCTTGAAAGAGGAAAAAATTCTACCTTTAGGAAAGAAGTGCTTCCATGCATTTGTGATTCTAAGGGTCAGTGGCATACAGGAGTATAAATGTGGGAGACTTCTGTTAAATACGAAATAGAGTTACATGAGAATAAAAGCTCGTTTACATTGTATGAAGTGAGAGGGTCCATGACTATGTTGGCCGTGAGGTTTGAGGTGGTCATACAGAAATAGGCTATAATAGAGACTTGAAGTTCTCTTATAACAAACATAGTTGCATGCGTAGTTTGACGGGTGTTGAGCGTGAAGAGTATAGTCCCACGCTATTAACACCCATTAATGCAGCCGTGAGTAGACTGGTTCCCGACAGTGTGAGAGTGGGTCTCGGAACCTTTCTGTTGGGGATCTTTTGCTGGAGGGACCGGAAAGGAGGTGGATCCTTTCACGGTGTGGGGAGCCCGCAAGCTGAGCTCCTGCGGGAATCGGTTTGTAGGAGGGCTTAGATCTAGGTGTTGGGGTACACAGGCTGAGGGTGCTCGCTTAAGCAGTTCGGCAGGTGAGTGTCGCCTAACCACGATGGCACTGTGAAGGTCCCTCACGCAACCCACCGAGGGGGCCGCCGTTTTGCGCAGGCGCGGCAGAGGGCGGCGGGCTGTCCTGAGCTGCGCGCGGGGTCCGCGCAAGTCTACCTTCGGTCGGGTCGCTCGCTGTCGAGTGAACTCCCGGCCTGGGCTCTCGCCCCGCGTTCCCGGAGACTGGGACTAGGGACTAGTGGTCCCGGCCGCGGAGCGCGCAGTCTCCCGGCCGGCCGTCGCCGTGTATCCAGAGACCGTTTGGGTTGAGTCCTTGCCGCCGGCGACCACTCTGTGCCTGCCGGACTCGGAAGGTCGTGTGCTTTCTTCCCCAGCCGCCGCGGAGGACTCGGCTGCGGTCTCCGAGGTCTTGATAGCGTTGCATTTGTTTGGTTTGCACGTATCTTCTTTTTTTTTTTTTTTTTTTTTTTTTTTTTCAGAAAAATTTAAGGCAGCCATTCTACTTGTTTTGGTTTAATTCAGCAAACTCTTGGCAAATAAGATCAAGGCAATAACTCACTGAACCTGAGACTTGCAGAAGACAGTTTGATTAATCAGAAAGTTAAGTTTACCCTTTATATGAAACTCATTTAACAAATGCTGTGTGCCAGGCACTGGGAGTTTGTTTGTTTTTAAGATTTATTTATTTTTAGAGAAGGAGAGCCAGCCTATAAGGGCGGGGGCGCGGAGGGAGAGAGAATTCAGGCCGACCCCCCTCTGAGCCCGTTGTTGGGCAGAGCTTGATCCGGAGACCTGGAGATCACGACCTGAGTCTAAACCAAGAGTTGGACACCCAACCGAGCCACCTAGGCACTGGGAATTTTCTAATGAAGGACACCTCAGAGGTCTCTTTAAAAAATGTTCAAACTGAAATTAGGATATAATAGGTGAAACCGGAAACTTAGAGGTCCACCATAGAGTTGATAAGTTGGTGCTCTAATGCAATGAAGAATAGTGCAACCAATAAAAATGATTTAAATCAGTTTGTGCCCCCATGGAAAAATGATTCAGATACAGCATTAAGAAAGTAAGTTACAAATCAGTGTGTATTATGATTTTAGATCTATATATGGAGCTATATGAGAGAACAGAAAGAGAAATTTTAGCAGTGATGATATGTGGTGGAGGTGGTTATCCATCGTTTTATCATTATATATGTTTGGAATTTATTTTTTCAGCAAACATGTCTTATAATCAGAAATTTAGAAAAATACAAATATTTTCAGATTTGGGGACTGAGTATAGAAGGAGTATCTAATACATATTTAAGATCAGGGAAAGTTTTTGAACAAAGTATTTAGGAAGCTGTCTTGAGGGAGTTGGGCAGTTTTGGAAGTCATTGGAGTGGCCAAAGGACTAACTTGAGTATCTGTGAGATTTCTGGGAAAGTGCAAAGTGTTCCTTGAAAAGGAAGGCTGGAAGTGAGGACAGAGACTGGCAAGGGATGAGACAGACTTTTTAGGCCATGACAAGTCTGTGAAAGGCTACCTATACTCCCGAGAGTGACTTTACCTTGCGGACAGAGGGAAATTACTGAAGGAGCAATATAATCCGACCTGTATTTAAGAAAGAACTCTTGGCAGCTGTGCGGAAAGTGGAATGGTGGCAGGAAAGACTAGGCTCAGGGAGGCCTTAAGAGTCATCTTGACAGTAAATAATGATTGCTGGAACCAAGGTATTGGTAGAGTAGAGGTTTTGTTCACTGTTGGCATGGTACATTATAGGCTCTGGATAAATGAGGTTTTGAATGCATTAAATGAAGTTTTCCTCTATGTCTTTAAAATCTCATATACCATATATTCAAAGTAGAGAAGGAGTCAGTAGGATTCTATTTATTAATACAAACTCAATTAGTTTCTGTCAGTTGTGGTGTGGTGGTTTTTAAAGCTCTTTAGAATTCTGTTAATAGTGGTAACCGGGGGCTAATTTTACAGAAGTAGAGGAGGAGTAGGGATGACAAGGGTCATTACTGAGTACAGAGCAGAGACTTTTAAAATCTCATGTGCAGTTTCATAATAATAACTTAGATTTTTTTATCTACGTATCACAGTTTACATAATTCTTCAGTAACACTTTATCTACCTGAAGTCATAAAGAAGGTGGTATTTGAACTAGGTCTTAAATGTAGTATAGGTGGAAATGGTAGAAGAGAGAGTAACATGAGCAAAGGCCTAGAAACACAACGTGTGTGTGTGTGTGTGAATTTTGAAATGGCCTTGGGCCAGACTGTGAAGATCCTACTGAAAAACAAAACAAAATTTAAAAAAAACATAAAAAGCTCAAGAGAAAAATACTCAGAGACTATGAAAAGACAAGCCATGAAATATAAATGACCATTTGTCTTAGTCCATTTGACTACTGTAGCAACGTACCACAGATTGTGTGGTTTATAATAAGTCTATTTCTTACAGTTCTGGAGACTGGGAAATCCAAGATTCAGTGCTGGTAAAAGCCCATTTCCGGTCCATAGATGGAGCCTTCTTGCTGTTTCCTCACGTGGTAGAAGAGGCAAACTTGCTGTCTGGGGTCTTTTATAAAGTTGCTACACCAGTCACGAGGGCTCTACTCTCATGATCTCATCACCTCCCAAAGGCCCCACCTTCTATTATCATCCCTTTAGGGGTAAGGACTTCAAAGAATAAATTTGGGGAGGACACAAACATTCAGACCATATCACCATTAAGTTAAGAAAGGACACTTAACCACCATGTTCACCTATTGGATTATCAAAAAAAAAAAAAAAAATTGATAATACACTGCATGAGTGACTGTCAGTGTATTATTGGTGTGGGGAAGCCAGCACTAGAAACTGGTTTTACCCATGGGGTTGGGAACTGGTTCAACATCTGTGAGTGGCAATTACAAATTTATAAATTCACCTGCCATTTAACACAGTCGTTCTTGGGATTTCACTTAAAAGTACTCTCTGAAATATATGAAATCACCTATGGAATTCATTATACTAAATTCATTTTGCCAACTTGATAGGTATGTAATGGCTTTCAAATTTGTATTCTCCTAATGGTTATTGATATTTTATATCTCTTCATGTGCTTATTTGCATCTGGATACCCTCTCTGATGAATTGTCTGTTCATGTCTTTCTATACCCATTTTGTAAGAACCAGACCCATCGTATAATTGGGTTGCTTGGTTTGTTGTTGTTTTCTGGGAGTTGGGTTTTACTGTTGAGTTTAAAGAATATCCTCATTTAATCCAGATATAGAAGTCCTTTGTGGGTTACGTGTTTTGCAAATATTTCTTCCCCGTCTATGATTTGTCTTTTCATCTTCTTAACAGTCTTTTGCAGGATGAAAGGTTTCAAGTCTAAGTCCAACTTAATCAATATCTTCTATTTTGGATTGTGCTTTTGGTGTCAGATGTAAGAAGAACTCTGTGCCAAACCCTAAGTCATGAAGATCTGTGATAGTTTCTTCTAAAAGTATTATGGTTTTGCATTTAGATCAATGATCTATTTTAAGTTCATTTTTGTATAAGATGTGAGATTTAGGTTTAAGTTTTCTTTTCTGGTCTATTGGTATCCAATTGTTTCAACACCATTATTGAAAAGACTATTTTTCCTTCATTGGACTGCTTTTCAACCAGAGTCAAAAAATCCGTTGGATGAGCTTTATAGTATCCGTAGTATTTTCTTTGCTCTAAAGTCTACTTTGTCTAAGTATTTATTGAACAATTGAATGTTCTGCTGCAGAGTAACTAGTTCATAAAACAGGTCTCTATGTAAGTTTGAACATGTAGACTGGATGAGTGATTATTTTAGGATACTGTGTATACACACACACACACGTGTACATACAGGTTTTTCTTTTGGAAGGGGTTTTAAGTCTGTATAAATCCATTTCAAGTAGCTAACATGTGACAGAATTTGAACTTGTTTTGACAAATAATCTCAGAATTAATATCATCCTAGGTTAAAAGGTCACATAGTTTTATTTTAAATCTCATTTCTTATAATTATGCAGAATAATATTGGTACAGAAACTAATGGTATGAAAAACTTTTACATATACATTACTTATTTTTGCCAATTAAAATTTCAGATATTTGATTAGAGTTAATTGGCAGAATGCAAGATATTTATTTTATATTTTAGTATAAATCCAAAAGGGAAAACCCTTTTGTTTATCAATTGTAATATGAGATTGCCATGTAAAATAGTTTCTTCAAGTATATATGTATGAAGGATTTATACTGTGCAGTTTTCTCTAGACATTTAATTTTTATTTTCAGAGGAACCTGACTGACTCAGTTGGTTAGAACATGTGACTTTTGATCTTGGGGTTGTGAATTTGAACCCCACGTTGGTCACGGAGATTACTTAATAATGTTGTTTTCAATTTATTCAGAGAATCAGTTCAGTTGGACTCCACAAACTAACCTGTGGGTTTTCAGTGAATACAGCATGATGTGGTTCAAATCCTATAGAATAACTTTTGCCTGCTTGAGTAGAATGAAAATTTACAGGTAAGTTTATTCATTACTGTGGCAAGTATTTACATAATTATTTATAATCATAATCTAGTATTCATTATGTTTAATAAACACTGCTAGTATGAAATAGCTAATGTGCTTTGAATAATGTATCTTTTTATTTATCTAAATATTCTTACTCTTCCAACAACTTTTATATCTGGAAAGTTTCAAACCTACAGAAAAGTTGTAATACAATATACATCTCTTGCATACCCTTTATCTATATTCAAAGGTAGCTTTTATTTTTAATGTAAGAGTGTATTACCTGGAGAAATCCTTTTTGCTTCCACACTTGTGACAAGACACAAATAATGCAGTGCTTAAAATCATAACTGATTTGGGTACAGCACAAATGTGATAAGGTAATTAACTATACAATTCTAGGTGGTAAGATTGAATCAAAGTAATATCTTCCTGTAGTTGTAGTTTATAAACTAATTTCTAACTTGTGAAAAATATTGCATAGAGTTAAGGTATGAACTTTGTTTTCTAAGTGCTTGCTCTACTTCTTGTAAATAAGCTAGCTCCTGTAAATTGGGTGTATATGAAATCACTGGTAGTCAGCTGAGCACCCACCTACTGTTACCTATTGTATATTAGTCATTGATTATTGAGGTTTTGCATGAAGCACAGAAAAAGATGGTAATATTCATAAGATAATATTAAAGAAGCATGATATTTAACTCTTAAAAGGATCATAAGTCATCAATGTAGAATGTACTCTATGTAGTTAAAAAAAACACACTAAACATTTGAATGGTATTACCTATCCTAATGTAACGACCTTATTCTTTTTTTACCTAAAATAAATGTGGAGGATTTTCCTATGACATACTTTGACATGGAATTTGGTATAATGTCTGATCTGTTTGGTTTCTGTTTGATCCCATTTGATATATTTTTTTAAGTAGGTGAATTATATACTTTTCTGTGCCTTTTTTAAAAAAAGATATATTTATTTATTTATTTGACACAGAGAGAGAGAGAGAGAGAGGTCACAAGCAGGCAGAGAGGCAGACAAAGAGAGAGAGGGGGAAGCAGGCTCCTTGCTGAGCAGAGAGCCCGACGTGGGCCTCGATCCCAGGACCCTGAGATCATGACCTGAGCTGAAGGCAGAGGCTTAACCCACTGAGCCACCCAGGCGCCCAGGGCCGCCTTTATTAGATTATTCATTTGACACGTTTCCTGAGTACCAGCTGTATTCTAGGAACTGTGCTAGTCACTAGGAATAAAATGGTAAATAACACAGTCCATACCTCTTTGATAGAGAGAGAGCACAAGTAGGCAGAGAGGCAGGCAGAGAGAGAGGGGGAAGCAGGCTCCCCGCTGAGCCCTCATAGTGTTTAGTGGGGAGATATGATCATACTGTCACATTGTTCCATGAAGAAATGCAAGGTTATATGGGAGTTAAAATAAGGGACTATAACCCAGTTTTGAGAGTCAGGGAAGACTTCTTAGATGGCATTGAATTATGTGTGCAGAGGAGGGAAGGGAATGTGAGAAGAATGGTCCAGGTAGAAGAAACAACCTATACAAAGTTCCTGAGAAAAGGGGATGGGGTCAGTGCAAAGAGCTGAAAGAAGGCTTGTGGGGCTGGAATGGGGAGGATGAGGAGAGTAGTTAAAAAGTACATTTGAGGAGGGAAGAAATTGGGGACCAAATAATTGAGAGCATTGTAGGCCATGCTAAGGATTTTGAGTTTTTTTCCTAATATCAGTGGGAAACCATGGAAGTATTTCAAGTGGGAAAATATCATGATCATATTTATATTTTGGGACACTGTGGATGCATTGTAGGGAAAAGATTGAAGGGAGATGTGGTCGGAAGCATGCAGACTAATTAGAAGGCTAGTGCAATAAATAGTTTAACCAAGAGATGATGGTAGCTTAGACTAGGATGATGGTAGTAGAAATGAAGAGAAGATGGGGGCACTTGGGTTCAAATCCTGGTTCTACCATTTACTTAATCTAAGTCTCACTTTTTTTTACTTGTGTAGTAGGGATTGTGATATAACCTACTTTATAGAGTTGCCGGAACAATTAAATAAGATGACACATGACATATACGGAGTTCTTAAATAGTACCCACATTTAGTAAGTGCACAATAAGTGGTTACTATTACTATTTCTACTTCTACTACTACTGTTCCTATTATTATCTTATTATCTTCATTCCTATTAGATGTGACCCAGAAGGCCAAGTCTTATAACATCCCATTTCTGTTGCAATTTACTTTGAAAGCAAATTAACTTTGTTAATGGAACTCTGTTCCATCTGTGAATATATATATTTGCAGTGTGATTATGAAAACCTGGTTTTAAAGCATCAAAAATGAGCCATTCATTTAGAATCTAATAAATTATAAATTAGAATATCTTTCTACATAAATGGATTTTATGTTACATTTTTTAAAATGTCTCTTTTTGCCTGGCTCTTCCTTTTGATCCCTTAGGTACCCTTGGACAAGACTGTACGGTACTTCTCAAACCACTGTAGACAGCACTGAGATAAAAACATTCGTGGCCCTGGCTCACAGGTGGTGGGATGAACAAGGAGTGTATGCACCTCTTCATTCTATGAATGACCTGAGGGTGCCATTCATTAGGTAACATTCCAGAAACTCTAGATATTTTTAAATGTAACTCTTCAATAATTTATCTTCTTTTGAGTTTATTTTTCTCTAGATTTATACCTCAGTTCAAAATGCTGCATTTTAACTTTGCTTTAGAAATTAGAGAGATTCTGGGGCAGCTGGCTGGCTCAGTCAATAGAGCATGGGACTCTACTTCACATTGCATGTGAAGCCTCCTTAAGATAAAAATTAAAAAAAAAAATTAGAAACTTTTCAATGTCCATTGTTTGAGCCATTAATTTTTAAATAATGTTATTCAAAGTTGAGGCTGCTTTTATTAACTGATTTGAAGCATTTTTGGACAATTTCAGGTTACTTAGAACTAAATTCTTATGAAAAGGACCTAGGATCCTATGGCATCGAGGTCATTTCATACCCACTTGGACCTTTAGGGAGTCTTTTTTAATGATTTTTTTTTAATAGATTATTTATTTATTTATTTGATAGAGAGATCACAAGTAGGCAGAGAGGCAGGGGGAAGCAGGCTCCCCGCTGAGCAGAGAGCTGGACGTGGGGCTTGATCCCAGGACCCTGAGATCATGACCTGAGCCGAAGGCAGAGGCTTAAACCACTGAGCCACCCAGGCGCCCCTAGGCAGTCTTGATAAAGAGGCACCTGCTGGTTCAGTCACTAGAGCATGCAGGTCTTAATCTCAGGGTTTTAAATTCAAGCCCCATGTTGGGCGTGGAGCCTACAGAAACAAACAAACAAAATATATCCTTAAGTATCCTTATTATATATAATGTTTATTTTATTTTTGGTGCTTTTTAAAGATTTTGTTTATTTGAGAGAGAGGGCGAGCATGGGTGTGAGGGGAAGAAGCAGGCTCCCCAACACGGGGCTTGATTTTAGGACCCTGGGATCATGACCTGAGCTGAAGCAGATGCTTACCTGACTGAGCCACCCAGGTGCCCCCATATAACGTTTATTTTAATATAAATATAATTAAAATTCATATACAGTTCAACCTAAAAGTGTAGTATACAATGCTGTTAGGTATATATGTCTGGGTGTATATGTGTGTGCTTATGTTTGTATATGTGGTAGAGTGTTACTATGATTATCTTAGAATTAAGTTAACTTGATTTGGATACCTATTTACATGATCATGAAAACACCACTAACTTAGAAGATCAAAAGAGAATCAATTTAGAAGGGAATCTAGGCAAAATCTGAAAATACAGATCTCCAGTATGCTGCTTCTAAGCCATGTAAAAAACTTATTTGTTGCTGACACGAAATGTGTTTATCAAGTACTGACAATGTAGCTAAGAGATTCCTCAGCTAACATGATAACTTAAGCAAATAAAATTAGATGAATCTAAACTAGATTGTTTTTAAAGTTTTTCTTTAGATTATTACTGAAGTAATAGTTAACATATAATTATTACTAGTTTATTTTAGAAGCTTTACTTAAAACCTCCTTCCTGCTTTTGATTGTTAAAAAAGTCTTTAAAGCTAAAAAGAAAAGAAAAGAGCTATTTACCCCCAAATATCAATAATCCATTTTAAAATGAGTTTAATATATCCTCAAAAATTATACACGTTTAAGATTTTATTGACAAAATTAATAATTTGTTTTTGTATGTTTTGGATTTTTAAAAAAGAGACAATCTTTTAAAAGCAGTTGCTCATCACCAGCCCGGAAAACCTTTGTCTGGGATGAAGATTCTTGATGTTGGCTGTGGTGGTGGATTGTTAACTGAAGTAAGTGGTTTACAACTTTCCTGCCATTTTTAACTGTGAAAAAAATTTTGAAAAAGTAGGCCTATGACTCATTTATCCTTTTAACAAGTAGTAGTGTTTATTTAAAAAAAAAAAAAGAAATGCCTAATGTTCTTCTTAATATTTTTACCAGCATAAAACTAATAAATGCCTTTTACTTTCTTAAGAAAATATATAATTATTTTAGAAAATTATAGAGGATTTTTTTTGGTGTTTTTTGTTTGTTTTTACACAAAATTGGGCCATGGTCTTTGAAATATCTCTGAAAATTTTGTTGTCTCTTCTAAGAGATTGGGCAGTTTCCACTGGTTTAAATGCACTGATAAGCCATTCTTTTGCACTTGCTTCAGTATGAAAACCTAACCGAGTACTGTCTGCTTGTGGTATTCTCCCTGGCATAGGTGCTTTAGAGTACTTAGAAAAATACTCATTCACCTTCCGCAAAAAATATTTGCCTCCACTTGTAGTATATTTATGCCCTGCAGCTCTGTTTTATAGTCTTCTTTCAATAAATGCATGGTAACTTTCGTGCACTTCAGAGAAGTTAATACTCTATTGTGTGTGTGTAAGTGTACCTATAAAATATAGAACTCTTTCAAATAGTTCATAAGTTTTTTGATGTGATTATTGTTCACTCTTAAGTTTTTATGATGGTAATTGTAAAATGTGTACAAACCAGAGGAAATGATATAATGAACTTCAATGTACCCAATAAGTATTCAATAATTATCCTCTCATTATTAATCTTGTTTACTTTTTAATAAGCTCTATATTGCTAACATGTATTCTGTTTTCTTCTTGAGGATAACAATTTTTTTATCCTATTAGCCTCTAGGGCGGCTTGGAGCTTCAGTTATTGGAATCGATCCTGTGGATGAGAACATTAAAACAGCACAGCACCATAAATCATTTGATCCAGTCCTAGAAAAGAGGATAGAGTACAGAGCATGTTCTCTGGAAGAGATTGTGGAAGAGACTGCTGAAACATTTGATGCTGTTGTAGCTTCTGAAGTTATAGAACATGTGATTGATCTAGAAACATTTATACAATGCTGCTATCAAGTGTTAAAAGTAAGACTTACTGGTTTACTTGTTTGTTTTTTTCTTCTGAGTGTGTGTATGTATCCACAGCAATAAGTGTTTCATAATACTTGCAATCAGTAAGCTAGGATTAGGGGATAACATCTCTGCTGGGGATTATTTCTGCTTCTCAGATTGCACTCAGTCCTGGGGTTTTCTTTTCTTTTTTTTTTTAAATATTTTATTTATTTATTTGACAGACAGAGATCACAAGTAGGTGGAGAGGCAGGCAGAGAGAGAGGAGGAAGCAGGTTCCCTGCTGAGCAGAGAGCCCGATGCGGGGCTCGATCCCAGGACCCTGGGATCATGACCTGGGCTGAAGGCAGAGGCTTTAACCCACTGAGCCACCTAGGCGCCCCCTGGGGTTTTCTTGATACAATATCTTGATATCCAAGAAGCTTAAAAAGTGTTGGTCCTGAGCATAATTATAAACAATAGATTTAAAGGGATTTTTTTTTCCCATTGGTGAACTCTGGATTAAATAGCTAATAAATATCGAATGACAATTACTAAGAAATTGATTTGGGGGGCACCTGGGTGGCTCAGTGGGTTAAAGCCTCTGCCTTCGTCTCAGGTCATGATCCCAGGGTCCTGGGATCCAGCCCCGCATTGGGCTCCCTGCTCTGCTGAGAGCCTGCTTCCTCCTCCCTCTCTGCCTGCCTCTCTGCCTACTTGTGATCTCTGTCTGTCAAATAAATAAATAAATAATCTTTAAAAAAAAAAAAAGAAAAAAGAAATTGATTTGGATTGATATTTAAAAAAACAATTAAAATCTTTATTAATTTGTATAAATTGACTTAGGTAGCATTTCTTAAATAACTCTGTATATAATATTTTTAACAGTTTTCAGCTTATAGAGGAATATTTCATATATATGATCTTACTGATTTTCCCTACAACCAGATGAGGAGGTTTAGCAGGTAGTGTTGTGACCAACTTGGCCCAAAGGAGATCAGAATTTGAGAGATGTCAAAGGTCACTTGGCCTTTTTTTTTTTTTTTTTTTAAAGACTTATATATTTATTTTATGGGATGCCTGGGTGGCTCAGTGGGTTAAGCCTCTGCCTTTGGCTCAGGTCATAATCTCCGGGTCCTAGGATCGAGCCCTGCATCGGGCTCTCTGCTCCGCAGGGAGCCTGCTTCTCCTTCTCTCTCTCCCTGCCTCTCTGCCTACGTGTGATCATCTCTGTCAAATAAATAAATAAAATCTTTAAAAAAAAAATAAGATTTAGGGACACCTGGGTGGCTCAGTGGGTTAAAACCTCTGCCTTTGGCTCAGGTCATGATCCCAGGGTCTGGGGATTAAGCCCCACATCAAGCTCTCTGCTCAGTGGGGAGTCTGCTTCCGTTCCTCTCTCTCTCTGCCTACCTCTCTGCCTATTTGTGATCTCTGTTAAATAAATAAATAAAATCTTAAAAAAAAAAAGACTTAGACATTTATTTTAGAGGTTGGGTGTAGAGGGAGAGGGAGAGAAAATCTTAAGCAGATTCCTCACTGAGCGGGGAGCCCCAAATGGGGCTCGATCTCACAACACCGAGATCATGACCTGAGCTGAAACCAAGAGTCAGACTCTTAACTGACTGCGCCATGCAGGCACCCCCTTTTTTTTTTTTTTTTTAAATTGAGGTATAGTTGACATACACTATTGTATGACTTTCAGACGTACAGCAGTGATTTGGCAATTATAGAATTATGAAATGCTCACCACAATAAGTCTACTTACCTAATCTGTCACTATAAAAAGTTATTACAGTATTACTGACTACATGCTCTGTGCTGTATTTTTCATCTTCATGACTTGTTCTAAAACTGGAAATTTATACCTTTTAATCCTTTTTACCTATTTTGCCTCTCTCTTACCCTCCTCTCTTCTGGCAACCCCAGTTTTCTGTATTTATGAGTGTTTCTAGTTTTTTTTCTTTCTTTCTTTCTCTTTTTAAATTTATTTATTTGACAGACAGAGATCACAAATAGGCAGAGAGGCAAGCAGAGAGAGAGAAGAAGAGAAGCAGGCTTCCCGCTGAGCAGAGAGCCCGATGTGGGGCTCAATCCCAGGATTCTGGGATCATGACCTGAGCCGAAGGCAGAGGCTTTAACCCACGGAGCCACCCAAGCACCCCATGTGTTTCTAGTTTTTGTTTGTTGATTTTTTTTTTTTTAATTTCACATGGAAGTACAGTCATTTGATACTTGTCTTTTTCTGTCTGACTTCTTTCACTTAGCATAATACCCTCTATGTCCATCCTTGTTGTTGCAAATGTTAAGATCTCATTCTTTTTTTATAGCTAATATTCCATTGTCTGTATATACCATACCTTTATTCATGTATTGATGGACACCTAGGTTGCTTCCATGTCTTGGCTATTGTACATAAGGCTACAGTAAACATAGAGATATGTATGTGTGTATATATATATTACAGCCCCCCATGAGGTACATATCTTTTCAGATTAATGTTTATTTTCTTCAGGTAAATACCCAAAAGTGGAATTGCTGGATTCTGTAGTATTTCTACTTTAATTTTTTTGAGGAACCTCCATATTGTTTTTCATAGTACCAATTAACATTCTCGCCAAGAGTGCACACGGATTCCTTTTCCTCTGCATCCTCACTTGTTATCTCTTGTCTTTTTGATACTAGCCATTCTGACAGGTATGAGGTGAAATCTCATTTTGGTTTTGATTTGTATTTCTCTGATGATTAGTGATGTTAAGCATTTTCTCATGGGTCGGGTGGTCATCTGTATGTCTTCTTTGGAAAATGTCTGTTCAGGTCCTCTGGCCATTTTTTAATCAGATTTTTTTTTTGGTGTTGTTGTAGAAGTTCTTTATATATTTTGCAGATTAACTTCTTATCAATTACATCATTTGCAAATATTGTTTTCCATTTAGTATGTTGGCCTTTTGGTTTTGTTGATGGTTTCCCTCACTGTGCAAAAGGTTTTTGGTTTGATGTAGTCACAGTTGTTTATTGTTGCTCTCATTTCTCTTGTCTGAGGAAACAGATCCAGAGAAATATTGCTAAGGCTGGTGCCCAAGGGATTGCTGCCTATGTTTTCTTTTAGGATGCTTATGGTTTCAGGTCTTAGGTTTAGGTCTTTAATCCATTTTGAGTTTATTTTTATATATAGTGTAAGAAAGTGCTCCAGTTTCATTCTTTTACATGTAGCCATCTAATTTTCCCTACACCATTTTCCATTGTATATCTTACCTCTTTGTTGTAGATTAATTGACCATATAAGTGTGGGTTTATTTTTGGGCTTTTCATTCTGTTCTATTGATATATTTTTGTACCTGTACCACACTGTTTTAATTACTGTAGTTTGTAGTACAAACTACAAAATCTTGGATTTGGATGTGATACTTCCAAATTAATTCTTTCTCAAGATTTGGGGTCTTTTGGGGTTCCATACAAATTTTAGAATTATTTCTTCTAGTTCTGTAACAAATACTATTGCAATGTGTGAGAGATTGCATTGACTCTGGAGTGTAGACATTTTAACAGTATTCTTCCCATCCATTAAGTATGGTGTATCTTTCCATTTATTTGTGTCATCTTCAATTTCTTTCTTCAGTGTCTTATAGTATTCAGAGTTTAGGTCGTTTACCTCCTTGGTTAACTTTAATCCTAGGTATTTAATTCTTCTTGTTGATAAGATTGTAAATGGGAGTTACTTTCTTAATTTCTCTTTCTGCTAGCTCATTATTAGTGTATAGAAATGCAACATTTCTAGGTATTAATTTTGTATCCTGTACCTTTACTGAATTTATTTCGTTCCTGATCTTAGAGGAAAAGCTTATAGCTTTCCACCATTGAGTATGATGTTAGCTATGGGTTTTTCATCTATGGCCTTTATTCTGTTGAGATATTTCCCTCTTTACCCACTTCGTTGAGAGTTTTTACCATGAACAGATGTTGAATTTGGTCAAATACTTTTCCTGGATCTATTGAGATGGTCATATGATTTTTGTCCTTCATTTCATTAATGTCTTGTATCACTTTTGTTCATTTGCAGATACTGAACTATTCTTGCATCCCTGAAATAAATGCCACTTGATCCTAGTGAATTGTCCTTTTAAAGTATTCTTTTTTTTTTTTTTTTTTAATTTATTTGACAGAGAGAGATCACAAGTAGGCAGAGAAGCAGGCAGAGAGAGAGAGGAGGAAGCAGGCTCCCTGCTGAGCAGAGAGCCCAATGCGGGACTCGATCCCAGGACCCTGAGATCATGACCTGAGCCGAAGGCAGCGGCTTAACCCACTGAGCCACCCAGGCGCCCTCCTTTTAAAGTATTCTTGAATTTAGTTATTGGGATATTGGTTTATAATTTTCTAGCAGTGTTTTTTTCTGGTTTTGGTATCAGGGTAATGCTGCCCCTTTTCAAGGAATTTGGAAGCATTTATTCCTCTTCTACTTTTGGGATAGTTTGGAAAAGATAGGTTGTAACTTTTAAAATATTTGGTAGAATTCACCTGTAAAGCCGTCTGATCCTGGACTTTTGTTTATTGAGGGTTTTGGTGTTTTTTATTTATTTATTTTTTTTAAAAAAGATTATTTATTTATTTATTTATTTGACACAGAGAGAGAGATCACAAGTAGGCAGAGAGGCAGGCAGAAAGAGAAAGGGAAGCAGGCTTCCCACTGAGCAGAGAGCCCAGTGTGGGGCTTGATCCCAGGACCCTGAGATCATGACCTGAGCTGAAGGCAGAGGCTTAACCCCCTGAGCCACCCAGGCACCCCTATTGGGGGTTTTTTGATTACTAATTCAATTGTTACCAATAATTGGTAATGTTCAGATTTTTTATTTCTTCCTGATTCAGTCTTAGAATATTGTGCACTTCTAGTATTGATCCATTTCTATGGGGTTGTCCAGTTTGTTGGCATTTAAATTTTCATGGTGGTCTCTTATAATCCTTTCTATTTCTGTGTTGCTGGTCATAACTTTTCCCCCTTCATTTATCTGGGCCCTCTTTTTTTCTTGGTGGGTCTGGGTAAAGGTTTATCAATTTAGTTTGTCTTTTCAAAGAAACACCTGTAGTTTCATTGATTTTTTTCTCTTGTTTCTTAGTCTCTAATTTATTTCTGGTCTGATCTTTATTATTTTCCTCCTTCTACTGACTTTAGGCTTTGTTTATTCTTTTCCTGTTTCCTTTAGGTGTATGATTAGGTTGTCTTGTTTGAAATTTTTCTTGCTTCTTTGAGGTAAGCCATTGTCATAAAACTTCCCTCTTAAAACTGCTTTTACCGCATGCCAAAGATTTTGAACCATTATGTTTCCATTTTCATATGTCTCTTTTAATTTGCTCTGATTTCTTTGTTGACCCATTGGTTGTTTAGTTGCATGTTATTTAGACTCCACATTTTTTCCAGTTTTTTTTCTTATAATTGATTTTTAGTTTCATTCTGTTATGGTCAGAAAAGATGTTTGATATGATTTCAGTATTCTGAAATGTATGGAATCTTGGGGCACTTGGGTGGCTTCATCTGTTAAGCATCTCCCTTTGGCTAAAGTAGTGGTCTCAAGGGTCCTGGGATCAAGCCCCTTGTGGGGCTCTCTGCTCAGGAGGAAGTCTGCTTCTCCCTCTCCTCCTGCCCCTCCCCCCAGCCCCGGCTTGCGCATTTGTGATCTCTCTCAAATAAATAAATAGAATCTTAAAATAAATTATTGATTCTTGTTTTGTGGCCTAACAAGATTCATCCTGAAGAATGTTCCTTGTGTACTTGAATGTATATTCTGCTGTTTTTATGTAAATGTTCTGTATCTCCCTGTTAAGTCTGTTTGTAAATGTTCTGTATCTCCCTGTTAAGTCTGTCTGGTCTAATATGTCAATCAAAGCAACTATTTCCTTACTGATTTTCTGTCTGGATGACTTAACCAGTAATGTAAGTGGAATAGGTGTTAGAGTCTCCCCTCCCCTCTCCTCTCTTCAACTTAGGTGCTTTCTAGTGTCCTGTATTCCAATTGCTGATCTATTCTTCTGCATCTTCTAATCTGCTGTTGATTCCCTCATGTATTTTTTCATTTCAATTACTGTATTCTTCTGTCCTATTTGTTTTTTTTTATATGTTCTGTCTCTTTCTTGATTTGAACTCTCAACTGAGTTCATCCACTCTACTCAAATCTGGTGAGCATCTTTGTTACCATTACTTTGAGCTCCTTATCAGGTAGATTGTTTATTTCCATTTTGTTTATTTTTTTTTATTATTATTATTTTGTGTGTGTGTGTTTTTGTTTTTGTTCTTGTTTTTTTTTTGCTAAAATTTTAGCTTGTTCTTTCATTTGGACCATATTCCTCTATCTCCCCATTTTCTGTGTTTGTTTCCATGTATGTCAGCTACATACATATGTCAGCTACGTATCTTGGTCTTGAAAGTAGTGGCCTGGTGTCAGGAGGTACCATGTGGGGCCCTAGGGTGCCATCTTCGCAGTCACCAGAACCAGACATTCTGCTGGTGTCCCCTGTGTGGGCGGTGTGTGTCCTCCTATTGTGACCGGGCACACGCTGGTAGGCAGGGCTGACCTTCAGCCCCGCTGTGACTTCTGCAGGTATACTGGTGTACGGAGCTGGTTCCCAGCCATGCTGTCAGGGTGGCTCAGCTGCAACTGCTGCCCACGTGCTGGTGTGTGGGGCTGCCCATCCTCTCTCCAAGGAAGGAGTTGCTTTGGAGAGGCCGGAGTCCTGACTGGGGCTGCCACTAGGTGTGGTGGGCAGTAGTTGCTTCGGGGGAATGCTGATCCTGACCAAGCCTGCCTGTTGGGTGTGGCAGAGTTGCTTTAGAGGGGCAATTTCCCGGGCAGGTAGATCTACAGGGGAATTCCAGGACAGGGTGAGTGGTGTTAGCAAGATAGATGGAGAATGTCAGAACTAGTTCCCACAAATCTGACCAACTAGGCTGAAGAAGGACAAGAAAAGTGATGTCTTTCAGTATTTCCATGGCTGAAGAAGGCTCCTACAGATTCCCGACTTTCCAACACATGCCCTAAAGTTAGTCAGTAAATCTCCATGTAAAACCCTGGCACTTTTTAAACTGCTTTCTCTGTGCTGGGTGTCAGCCTGAATGAGGTATTGTGCTTGCCCTTTAAGAGCAGAGTCTTGGTATCCAGTAGCCTTCTGGCTCTCTGAAAAGTTAAACCCTCTGAATTTCAAAGCCAGGCAGTATAAGGGCTCATCCTGGCTCCTGCAGTAGACTTCTGTGCCTGTGATAGCCCTCCCAATTACAGGTTGCTGTGTCAGGAGTTTGGTTCCCTGCCGCATCTCTGCCCCTCCTACCTTTCTCCATGTGGCTTTTTCTTTATGTCTTCAGCTGTGGAAGAGCTTTTCTTCCAGTCTTCATTCAGCCAACAATTATATGTGGCTGTTGCCTTGGTGTGTCCATGGGAGGATGTGAGCTCCAACTCTACCGCCTTCCACAGGAATCCCGAGGTCACTTGGTCTTTATGTCAAAGTTCACTAGAGGCACTGAAGTGGGCTTAGGGTCACATCTTTTAATTTCAAGTCTCGTTCTTCCCATTATATTATAGATTTAGTCCTCTGAAAGTGGTTCCAATTTTTTTTTTAAATAAATCCTCTAAAGTATTATTGTTGTTGTTATCATTATTACCGTATTGACTGTGTTGTTAATGTAGAGGTAATACCCAAAGATCAAGAGCTAGAAGAATGAAATGTTTGGCCCTGACCTAAATAGAGCTTTTTAGAAATACTTTTTCGGGGGTGCCTAGGTGGCTCAGTGGGTTAAGCCTCTGCCTTTGGCTCAGGTCATGATCTCAGAGTCCTGGGATCAAGCCCCGCATCGCATCAGGCTCTCTGCTCAGCAGGAAGCCTGCTTCCCCCTCCCCCTCTGCCTGCTTCTCTGCCTACTTGTGATCTCTCTCTCTTGTCAAATAAATAAATGGAATCTTAAAAAAAAAAAAGAAATACTTTTTCTTTTTACACAAGTTTAGTTTTAGAGAAGATTACAAAGATAGTACAGAATGTTCCCACCTGGCCTTCCCCCAGTTTCTCCTACTGTTAACATTTCACATAGTAAAGATAGGAACTAGGGTGAGGCAAATGAGGCATGTACGGCACAAACCTGAAGGAGACACTCAGGCTTAGGTGCCAACCATGCATTTACACAGTCTGGAAAGTGAGTGCTTCCCTCGGTTTTGTTCCTTAAGCATCTCACTTGTCTCCTCATAGTCCTAGCCCTGTACGTAACCCATTGTGCATTTCTTAAAGCTGAGAAATTAACATTGACATTATGCTATTCACTATACTACAGACCTGGTTAAATTTCATCAGTATTTCCACTAATGTCATTTTTCTGTTTAGGATCCAACCCTGGATTCTACATTGAATTTAGTTGTCATGTCTCCTTAGTCTCCTTTAAGTCTATAACAGTGTCTTGGTGTTTCCTTTTTTTTTTTTTTTTAAAGATTTTATTTATTTATTTGACAGAGAGAGATCACAAGTAGGCAGAGAGGCAGGTAGAGAAAGAGGGGGAAGCAGGCTCCCTGCTGAGCAGAGAGCCTGCCGAGAGGTTTGATCCCAGGACCCTGAGATCATGACCTGAGCTGAAGGCTGAGGCTTAACCCACTGAGCCACTCAGGTGCCCCTTGGTGTTTCCTTTTAAATGAGTTTTATTAGGCTTATCTTCTATTTGCCAAACAAAACTCCTTAATTTTTACTCTTTGTGTTGTGTGTCAGTATGTATGAATGGAGGTTCTTTCACACGTATTAGGAATGTGTGTGGCATTGTGGAATTTGAAACTAATTTTTGCATCGATGGAAAGCCTATTAAGAAAATGACCGTTGCTCACCACTGTTTCCTTGAATTTTGTAGGACATAGATGAGATACCCATAAGTGATTTTTTTCCCCAAGCTCTATTGAGATATAATTGACATGTAACTGATTCTTAATAAGATTTTAGAACACTAGAGTTTTAGAAAAGTTACAGTGTATCACAAAATAATACCTTATATTTCAGTTTTTAATTTAATGGCACATTGCAGTATTTCAGGGTCTCATCTTTCTTTTTGGTTTTGGGGTGGTATATGAGATATAGTTTCTCTCTCCCTACACACATAAACACGTGCATGCACAATTATTAAAAGGACTCATAAGCAATTTTATCCCCATCAGGCCGATGAGAATGTGTAGAAGAGGAAGGAGACATTAATCTTTGCCATATGTGGCAATATATAGGAAATATATAGGAAACACCATGAATGTAGCCACCAAAAAATGTCAGACTAGGGGAATCTGGGGTGGCTCAGTTTGTTGCATTGTCCAGTTCTTGGTTTCCACTTGGGTCATGATCTCAGGGTCATGAGCTCAAGCTCCACCACTGGCTCCGAACTTTGGGGAATCTGCTGGAAAATTCTCTCTCTCTCTTCCGCTTTACCTTTCCCCCAACTGGTGCTAGTGCTCGTGCATGTAGTCTTTCTCAAATAAATAAATAAATCTTTAAAAAAGACATGGCAGACTAAAGAGTCTCACAAGGGCGCCTGGGTGGCTCAGTTGTTAAGCATCTGCCTTCAGCTCAGGTCATGGTCTCAGGTCCTGAGATTGAATAGGAAGCCTGCTTCTCCCACTCCCACTCCTGCTTGTGTTCCCTCTGTAGCTCACTCGCTCTCTGACAAATAAATACAATCTTTTCCAATAAATAAATAAATAAACGGTCTCACAGATGGTTTGTATTCATGTAAGTGCTTATCTTGATCTCTTCATATTGTTTATACTAATGAAATCAAAACAAAATAAAAAAACATTCTAACCACAACCATTAATGTTTTTGTCAGACAACAATGATTAGCACAAGATGTGACACCGTATGCCGCACAGAACAAGTTAGACAGACTCGCACCCAGAGAGAAAACAGTGTCAACACATGTCAGATTGGAAATGTGGACATGTAACAAGGAGGAGTAGCCCGATCCCATTTCTTTATTTTTATTATAAAGTATCTGTTATGTATCTGATATGTGCAAAAGTATCTGATATGTGCAAAAGCAAGTTTATAGTATGTCACAGTACTATGAGTTTAACAGTTGTAAGCACTGTTGCATAAACCCAGTGAGTATATCTGTAGTAGACTGCCTTTTTTTTTTTAAGATTATTTATTTATTTGACAGAGAGAGATCACAAGTAGGCAGAGCAGCAGGCAGAGACAGAGGGGGAAGCAGGCTCCCCGCTGAACAGAGAGCCAGAGAGCAGAGATGCGGGGCTTGATCCCAGGACCCTGAGATCATGACCTGTGCCGAAGGCAGAGTCTTAACCCACAGAGCCATCCAGGTGCCCCTGTAGTAGATTGCCTTTAGTAATGAATTTCCCAAAAGAAAAAAAAAAAAACTATTTTGGTAAATTATACTTTATTTATATTCATGTATCTTAATTGCACTTAAATTATTTGGAAGGAAGGAGGAGGGTGGGGGAAGCCAAGCCTTTACCTAACTGATACTCCTGACATCTAAAATGTTACTTCTACCTGTATGGTTCTTTTTTTTTTTTTTTTTTTTTTTTTTAGTGTGGTGGTTCTTTATTCATTACTACAATCAACAAAACACAGCTGTCTTATGCCTTGGGAATTGTCTTTGCAGAGCAAATTGCAGGTATTGTACCAAAAGGTACTCATACATGGGAGAAGTTCGTTTCACCCGAAAAGCTAGAGAGCATTCTGGAATCAAGTAAGTATTTTCACAGCCTTACTGAACGTTTAATGTATCTACAATCATTGATGACACAACCTGGCACTTAATTAAATGGGCCACTATTTTCTGGATGTTGGTTTCATCTCTCAAGTAGATTATAAACTCCTTGAAGTTAGACGTGGGTATTAGATACCACTTCTCTCTCTCACCTGTGGCACCTAACCCAGGGCCATGCAAATAACACATGATCGTGAATACCATTGGGCTGCTTAGTCAGTCCTCATTTGCTTAAGGAGGAGGTGCAAATGTGTGTCACTTACACATCCCCACTTGGTGCTGTGGAGGCCTGCAATATCAGCTTATCCTACGTATTATTTTTTCTGATTGCTCCGTACTCCGGTACACATTGAACTTCCTTGTCACTTTTTATGTATTTTATACTTAGAGCACGTGTTATATTACGGTTTTTTGGTGTTCTTAAGCCCTTTCTGGTCTGTCAGCTCTGTGGAGGCCAGACTGTCTCCTTTTTGTACTCCCCGCAGTGCCTGCCTCTGCTTCACACGTTGTGAGCTCTTGATTTATGTGGTGAATTCCTGTCAGGTCATAACATGTAGTTGGTGTTTGGTACTCCTGCTGAGTACTTAACTCATGTGTGTCTCAGGCTTTTTTTTCACATGACAGTATATCAGTAAACTTGATTTGGAGTATTGAAATAGTATCAATCCAAGGCGATGGAGGAGGTTCTGAAGATTTCTGCAAGTGATATTGCTGAAAACAGAATAGGAGAAAGTACTGTAAGATGCTTGATAGGAATGATCACTTGTTGGCAGATAGTCGCTCTTTTTTCAGATTTAATTTTTTTCAGATTTAAATATTTATTTTTTCAGATTTAAATATTTTGGGGGGGCAGATATTTCCTAATAAAAGCTTAGGTTTACTAAGTTCTTACCAAATTCCAAGCATTGTGCTACTTTAAACACATATCTCTAATTCTAACAACTCTAGGACTGTATGTTCTGTACGTGTAAGAACATTGAGATTCAGAAAGGTTAAGTGACTTGACTCTGATCACCATCTAATAGGTGCCAGGTTGGGAGTTGAACCCAGGCAATTTGATTTAGAGTTTCTTTTCTGTGCTATAGTAAAGAATGATATGTACTTGGTTACACAGTACTTTTTTCCCATCGAGTCAGGAATCTTTTTTTTTTTTTTAATTTTATTTATTTATTTGATAGAGACATAGCGAGAGAGGGAACACAAGCAGGGGGTGCTGGGAGAGGGAGAAGCAGGCCTCCCACTGAGCAGGGAGCCCGATATGGGCTCGATCCCAGAACCCTGGGATCATGACCTGAGCCAAAGGCAGACACCTAAAGACTGAGCCACGCAGGTGCTCTGAGACAGGAATCCTGTTTTAAATATAGAGTCACGTTAGAGTCTTGGCATTTGGAAAGTAATCACTTAACAAAATCTACTCTTTCTGATTGTTTTTTTCAGATGGTCTGTCAGTTCACACTGTGGCAGGAATGCTCTACAACCCCTTCTCAGGTTACTGGCACTGGAGTGAAAATACAAGCCTGAACTATGCAGCTCATGCTGTGAAATCCATGGGACAGGAGCCCCCGGTGCCTGCTGGGTTTGTTTTCACAGGGAAAACAGAGAAGCTCCATGATAAAGACTCCATCAACCCCAGTGTGCAGGAAGAGCTGAAGAAATGAATGGCTTCGAAGGACTATGTATAATATGGCTTGAAAGTCTTATGTTTACATATGTGAAAATACACACTTTGTCTTTTGTGAGTGGATTGTGAAGAAAAGAAAGTCAACAAAAAGGGCTAAAACCTTGGATAAAAGTTTTAATTGTTTCCTCTAATGGCCACTTTCAAAGGATGATTCTGTGGTTAAAAACTTTTGGCAAGGTATTGTGTAATCTAGGCATTTAAATTCCTCAGCCTTTGTTTTATAAATAGGGTATATACACTTGACTTAACTTGACGGATTATATGTATTCATCCAGCATGTGTGCACATAGGTATATGCTGAAATGGGTTTTCATTTAGAGGAATCTGCATTATCTATGTTCTTTATTGGGTTTTAGCTAAAGGCAGTTATGCTTCTGACATACGAAAACCAAATACAGTTTTATTCCACTTATATATGGGAGGATAAAACACATTTTTTCCTTTAAATTTTACTTTGTTGGAAAGCAAATGGATTGTTAAATATATACTGCATTTGGATTCAGACATTAAAATCAAGAAGTCCGGATAATGTCGGGCATACTTCTATACAGTTCCATAAATGTTTTATTGTGACTTTTTTTTTTTTTTTTTTTAAGTAGAAAGGACTTTTTAAAACTCAATTAAAAATTCAGTTATGGAAATTTCTTCTTCAGCTAACATTTTTATAATTGAAGGCTCTGACTTGAAATGTACTTTTATGCTTCTTGAAGTATGTGAATCCCTGGCTTTTTCTGAAAGTCCAGATGGTCTCTAGAGAGACAAACAACATTGTTTGTTGACCCAGTGTGACAAACAAACATGGATTGAATACATGTGACCAGGGTGAAGGTCAGCTGTTTATTTCTTATCATTTTTCCCTTTTACACTCATGTTTGCTATATTCCCTTGTCAGTGTCTGTTAGAGTTAGTTCTGTAGGCAAACACTTCCCAGCCACTTTAGTTTGTCATGTACTTGTTCTCAGCAGCATTTCAGGGGAGGAAACTGAAATTTAAAGAATTAAGAGAGGAATTATAACTTCAGTTGCTGTGGTGTGATTAGGGTGCTAAAAATTAGGAGCTTCCATTGGCCTCCACTTAAAAGTTAGACTCTCAGTCTGAATTCTAGTAGTTTTATTACCAAAACAAAGCTTCCTCATTCTGTCTGTTAAAAAAAAAAATGAAGTGTTGGTATGAAAAAGTAATCTAAGAACAATGTAATGGAATTGGTTAAAAAGTAGTCCCCCAAACAAGTGTATTTATTTTAGAGAAAAAAAAACACTTTCAGTTATTAAAAATACATTCTTAAGTGCTGTAATTTCAGGGTGATTCAGTAATAACTACTTCTTTGTTTCCCTTGACTTCCAATGGAATGAAGAGATGAAAATTTCATGCCTCTGTGTATAATCTAATTTGATCTTTCAGGCCAATTTCAACCAAATTTCAGGAGAAATAGGTTCAAAAAGATACTACAAATTGTTTTAAGTGTGTACTTGTGGAATGAGGATTGCCCAGCCGAAAGCTTTTAATTCTGAGAACTAAGAGCTTTTGAAAAGCGGTAATCTAGCAAGAGGGCTATGCTGGGGAGTTTCGTCTGCAAACCTTCCCTCAGGAACTCCGGGTTCTTGAGACTGTCCTGCAAGAGATAATGATGGAGACTTTATGACTAATGGTCCAGCAAACGAATGTAAACCTGACTTAGAATGGAAAAGAACAAGACTCAGAGAGCAAGAAGGTGATTTTGCAGGCAATCTTAATTTGGGGTGAGGGGAACAACCATGGGAAGCTGGGCAGTGACCTTGACCACCTTGCTATAGTCAGATTGCTCAATGGGACTGTAATTCTAAAATCTGCTTGACCATTTAAGGTTGGCTCAAACGGGTACAAATTAGGAGAGCAAAACTTTCAGCACTTAGCAGTAGCTATGAATGATGGTAGGAAGGGTCACTGGCAAGGCTGGTGGTGACAAGAGAGATCAAGGGGTATAGCTTTCCCCAAAACTTTTGCAAGGAGCAGTAGGATCTAGCACTCAGAACAAACATACAAAAACCCCCTGGGAACCTGGAGGAACCTTCTGGAAGCAGGATTCTAGAAACTGCTAGAGGCTAGAATAAAAAGCAATGGCAGTTGTTACGAAAGCGTTGATTTTTTCCCAAAGTTGCTATGTTCTGGGGAAAATCAGTGCCATCCAGGTGTATAAAACATTGCCGTGTTTGTGTGTTCTATATTTTTCCTGAAGACAAAGCATCACAAAAGAATTGTCTTTAAATCTTTTATTTTATGGAGCACCTGGGTGGCTCAGTGGGTTGAGCGTCTACATCCGGCTCAAGTCATGATCCCAGGACCCTGGGATGGAGCCCCAGGTCAGGCTCCCTGCTCAGTGGGGAGCCCTTTTCTCCCTCTCCCTGCCACTCCTTCTGCTTATGCTCTCTCTGTCTGTCAAATGAATAAAATCTTTAAAAACTTTTATTTTATGTCTAGACATATACTTGAGGCACTAGAAATGCTATCACATTTTCTTTTCCCTAAATCAGGCCCGAGTGCTCTCAAATGAAAATGTCAAAATCATTGCAACTTGTGACCTTAAGAAACTTTCTGGTTTTTTGATCAACATGTTTGGATTTGGAAAACAGGTGCTGTTTGGGCACTAAGGTTGAACATTTTTGTTTGATTATGATTTGTTAACTGAGTCATTTTTAGATAAGCATAAGACCCACGAAGAGCCGTTCTTTGTAGTTGTATTGCTTTGGAGAATCTGTTAAAGGCGTTGCCATGGTTCCACCTGATTTCACAGTAGATAATTGGAAATTATCTTAGAGATATGTCGATATCTTAGAGATATCTTAGAGAATGACGTGTGTCCTATGTTTCCCTTCCACACCACAGCCAAACATATCAAAAGGGTTTTCTCTGCTTTGTCATTATCTCTCACTCTGGTGGACCCCTCTCCATTATTGTTTCATTGAGACCATTCTCACCAAAGGTCTTTCTCACAGACTGACCACGTGACTATACCCAAAGACCATTTTTCAGCTCTAATCTCATTCGTTGACATTATTAATTACCTCCCTCCTTTATTCTCTTATTTCCATGATTTTATCCTCTTTGACTAAGCACTTGTTGTCCTCCCGAGTTCCCTTTTCTTGCTCTACCCACGCACCTGTTGGCTTTAATTGGATGGGTTCCTCTACCCATACTTTTACAGTCTCCTCTAAATAAATCTGCCTCAAATTACCATATTTCGGGCGGGCCATCTGCTTCCCGCTGGGACCCTCACTGATAAACGGACCCACTCCCAACCACTTCTTAAAACCCTCCAGTCATTTCTTATTGCTCTGAAGGTTCAAGTCCTAAATCCCTTAACATGGCTACCGAGTCCTGACCTGATCTGACCCTGCCTACTTCTCAAGCTTCGTCATTTATTTTTGACAAGTATGCTGGATTATTTTTTAATGATCTTATTTATTTATTTTAGAGCTATATGGAGAGAGTGTGTGCAAGCACGATGAGGAGCAGAGGCAGGGGACGAGCAGACTCAGTGCCAAGCGCCAAGACTGATGGAGGCCTGGATCCCAGCCACCCTGAGATCATGACCTGAGCTGAAATCAAGAGTCGGACACTTAACTGACTGAGCCAGCCAGGCGTCCCAAGTATGCTGGATTTTAATAACAAAGTGTTCATCATAGTTCTTTTGCATTATATTAAACTTTACATTTAAATATAATTATAAAATAGGGGCACCTGAGTGGCTCAGTGGGTTAAAGCCTCTGCCTTCGGCACAGGTCATGATCCCAGGGTCCTGGGATTGGGCCCCGCATCGGGCTCTCTGTCAGCAGGAGCCTGTTTCCTCCTCTCTCTCTGCCAGCCTCTCTGCCTACTTGTGATCTCTGTCTGTCAAATAAATAAAACACTTAAAAATTTATAAAAATAATTATAATTTCAGAGTCACAAAAAAAAAGTGTCAAAATTAATCCAAAGGGTTCCCATATATCCTTCATTCAGCTTCCCAAATGTTACGTTTGACCACAATACAATGATAAAACCCAGAAAATTAACTTTGATAATCTACAAATCTCATTTAAGTTTTTTTTTAAGATTTTATTTATTAATTTGACACAGAGATATCACAAGTAGGCAGAGAGGCAGGCAGAAAGAGGGGGAAGCAGGCTCCCTGCTGAGCAGAGAGCCCGATGCAGGACTCAATCCCAGGACCCTGAGATCATGACCTGAGCTAAAGGCAGAGGCTTAACCCACTGAACCACCCAGGTGCCCCTCATTCAAGTTTTATTAATTATCCCATTAGTGTTTTTTTTTTTAGGGGGAAGCAAGATCCCACATTGCATTAAGTTGTCATGTCTTAGTGTCCTTTAATTTGGGACATTTCCTCATTCTGTCTTTGTCATTTGTGACTTTGACAGAGCACTGGACATTTGTTTTAAATGCACCTCAATTTGTATTTTTTTTCTTATTTTTCTTCCCAATTAAATCCAGGTAATGCCTTTTTGGCAAGAATACCACAGAAGTGATGTGCCCTCCTCGGTGCGTCCTGTCAGGAGACGCCTGATGTTGGTATGACTTGTTCCTGGGGATGCTGAGTTTGGTCACATGGCTAAGGTGGGGTCAACCAGATTTCTTCACTGGAAGTTACCGTATTTTTCCCTTTATACTGAATAACTACCTTATAGTAAGATACTGTGAGAGTATGTAAGTGCTGTGGTTTTCATACTCTTGCCCACTAGTTTTATCATCCATTGATGGTTATTGCTTAAAACAGTTATGACTGTGGTGTTTGTCTAGTGGTAATTCCCGTCTTTCTTTCCACACTATTAATGGAATTCTTTTTTTTTTTTTTTAAAGATTTTATTTATTTATTTGAGAGACTGACAGTGAGAGAGAGCATGAATGAGGAGAAGGTCAGAGAGAGAAGCAGGCTCCCCGTGGAGCTGGGAGCCCGTTGCGGGACTCGATCCTGGGACTCCAGGATCATGACCTGAGCCGAAGACAGTCGTCCAACCAACTGAGCCACCCAGGCGTCCCTATTAATGGAATTCTGAAAAGAGGAACTGTCCCTTCTCCCTAACTAACTCATTTATTTAATTATTTATTTTTATTAGAATGGACTCACGGACATTATCTTCTCCCATCCAAGTACTAACCAGGCCCGACCCTGCTTAGACAGACATTATCTTCTATGGGTTACAGCCCACTGCTATCATTTTTCATTACTCAGGTTGTTCCATATTTGGCCATCGGGAACCCTTCCTGTGGCCTTTCATGTCCCTATGGCTTTTCATGTACTTCTTTACTTTCTGGCATCACTCCAGGGGGGGTCTCCAGGCTCAACTTGATTTGTCTTGATCCAGCCCAGGAATTCAAGGAACCCCAATTCCTTTTATTGGAGAATAGTATTTAGAACCCAAGATCTGAGCACTAAGTATCGTTCTACAGCTGGGGCCTCGGTACTTCTGGGGCATCGGTGCTTCTAGGGCATCTCTGCAGATGGAGCTAGGAGGTATATGCAGGCACACACCTGCCCACGTGTGAATGACCATGAATTCATACCGATACCTCTGATTGCAGTGTCACAGTGTTGACACACTGTGTGACACAGTGTCACAGTATGGATCCCACCAGTCCCGCTTGCTTTATTTTACTTATTTGTTCAATCCTCGCATACTCATAGTTTCACAATTGCTAAACAAATATAATTTAATCTTAGTATATAGTTAAAATACTGTGTTCCGAAGTTATATTGACTTTGTTCTTTTTTTTCCTTATCCGCTTCAATCGGTTGTATTGTTCATTGTAATTAGTTTGTGATTTGTAGTTCATTTGCATTCAGTTAGGTTCATAGTTACTGCTTGTATTTCTTTTGGGGTTCTCCCTCCCCAACATCCTGGCTGATTTAAATTACTAAATTTAAATTATAATCTTATAATTATATATCATTGTAATTATAACTTAAATTATTACTTTTAGAGTATGTATCACTAAACACGGTTCTAAAAGTCAGAACTAGTGGTGCCTGGGTGGCTTAGTGGGTTAAGCCTCTGCCTTCAGCTCAGATCATGATCTTAAGGTCCTGGGATCGAGCCCCACATCGGGCTCTCTGCTCAGCAGGGAGCCTGCTTCCTCCTCTCTCTCTGCCTGCCTCTCTGCCTACTTGTGATCTCTGTCTGTCAAATAAATAAATAAAATCTTTAAAAAATAAAATAAAATAAAATAAAAGTCGGAACTATATAAAAAGTTACACTCCGAGACCTGTCGCTCCCCCACATCCCTTCCACTCCCATATTCCCTACATCCTATTCTTTCCACTCCATTCCTCCTGACTCACTGTAGGTAACCAATCTCATTATTCTTCCGGTTTCTCACATATGTGTGTGTGGGGGGGTGCATTTGTGCAAATAAACAGATGTGGGCATAGTTCCTTATTTCCTGTCTTGCTTACAAGAAAGGTAGCCAGCCATAGTACCATTTCACACTTTGTCTCAAGTCTTTGTTGTTACATTCTGCTATTGCGGCTTGCACAGGTCCCCCTCCACTCAAGAACATTCGAACCCCCTATTAGCCAGCATCCTCTCTCCCCTCACCTAGTTCCCTGTACCTCTCCTTCAGACCGAAGCCCAAGCATTATCTCCTCTGGGAACATTTTCTTTGACTCTCTGGCCTAGGGCAAATACCGCTTTTAACTTTATGCCATGTATCCCCTCTCACTTATTATTACAGATTTAGATTTGTTTGTGTGAATAATTGACCAGGATCCATCTCAAACACTTATGTGGGTTGGACCATTGTTCCGTTTCACTCACTGTTATATCCCCTGACCCAGCTCTGTGCCTGGCACTTGATATTTGTTTGTTGAATGGGAAAACGAGTGAATGAAATGCTGGTAATATATTTGTGACATTTCAATAAAGTCAACTAATTTGGATAATCCAACAGGTTATTACAGGTTATTTTGAAATGATAGGCCACTTACATTTGCTTCACTATGGGACTTCTACCTTCATAAAAACCCAAAGAAATAAATTCAGTTTTTCATGAGGTTCTGTAAAGTATTTAATCTGTTTGTCTTTATTCTCAATTCCCCTTTTTCTAAGACTATGGTCTGTTTTCATCTTTTTGAACAATAAGCCATGCCATTTCCAATGCCTTTTTTGTTCCCTAATAATGACTTCTCAGTGACCCTCTTGACTACCTGCCTATTAATAGACTTGGCCAAGCTGGTGGCTGTCCCCTTAATCTCTTCTTCCCTTCTGTAGCAACCAAACCCCTTATTTTAGCTACATTTCTTGACCTTCCTTGAAGCTATATGTGGCCATATAACTTAATTATGGCCAATGAGATGTGAGTGGAAATGGTATGTGTACCTTCCAGGATGTGTCAGTAGGGAGCATGCTCTTTTCCTTCCCGTTCCTCCCTCCTGCTGGCTGAAAGGGAGACATGGTGGGTCGAGTTGGGACAGTCAGCTCAGACTTAGAGATGGAGCAACAAGATAGCAGAGCCCTATATCAGGGTTATATAATGAGGGAGGGCAGGAGGAAGAGAGAGAATGCGTGACTATCCACTTGCTTCAGCTACTGCTCTTTGTGTTTTCTATCACAGCCAGATCAAATTTTAACTTACTGTAGTTTGCCTAACCATAACATCCAGACCTAGCATCAATTATTACCATTTGGTGGATGGGGGTAAATAACCTAAACAAACATCTGTTGAAAGGAAGATCCCACACATAGGAAAGCAGTGATTTAGGGATCCTCCCAAGAGTGACCCTCTTTAGCTGTAGGAAGTCAGGACTGTGTGGGAAAGGGGAAGAAGCTAAAAGAAACTTCCTCTAGGGAGAAGTCAGACAAATCCAAAATGTGAGACGTACAAGTGAACAGACCCAAGCTGTGATGAGATCGGGACAGTGCAGGAACTTAGATGCGGCTCTGGCTAGAACGGCAACAGCAAAACAGCTATAAAACATCTTTGAGACAATTGCATAAATTTGAACATAGACTAGATCTGAGTTGACTTTATGGAATCATTAGGAACCTTCTTGTGTGTGATAACATTGTGTTTGTGAAATCCAATGTCCTTATTTTTAGGAACTACAGAGTTGGGAATATAGGTAGTAAAATACAAGATATCTCAACTCACATTCAAAGGGTTTAAAAATGAAAATAGGCCACATTGTTAGAAAAGGATAAAGAGGAAGCAGGAACAGTGAGATAAAGACAGATTAAATACTTTTCAGGACTTTGTGAAAACTATATTTATTTAGGTTCTGGGAGTGTGTGTGTGTGCTTCCACATAAACACAGAGAAAGTATATGCAGTAACGTTACTAACTCGTGAATTTTGGTGAAGCGTGTACATGCGTTGTACTATTCCATCAATTTTTCTGTTAAGTTTGAAACTCTCAGAATAAAAAGAGAAAATGTGAGTGATATTGGGATATTGAATTGGTCTAGAAAAAAAATTCTGCATGAATTAATGTAAATTCTGTCTCATGCTGTTCTTTAAAAAGAATTCGTAAGTCATATTGGCCACTTGCTGTAATCCTTTGCTTTTATGGAATGCCAGACCCTGTGTGAAGGGCTCTGCACGGATTATCTCATTTAAACCTCACAGCAGCCTCTGGAGATAGGGATGATTGTCCACTCCACTTCCACACGGCCGTTAAATGTTTTTGGTGTCATACAACTCGTAAGACTCAACCAGGATTTGAGCTCACACAGTCTGATTCGTGAGCCTGTGCATTTCGCTACTTTTATCCTTGTACCCCGTGTCTGTGCCGTCATGGGTTGGAGTGGTAGCCGGACCTCACACATCGGCCTGTCACATCTCTGAGTTGTCTGAATGCAAGGGAATGTCTTCAAACCATTAAACCCAGTAAAGCTTCCCAAGGTTTATAGACTGTGCTATTTGCCTCTGTTCTCTTAGAGTGTAGTGTCATTACTGTTCTTCAGCTAAACCAACTACATGCTGCTCATTGTAATTTGATAAAATGCTTTAAAGACCCAGAATAAAATGATATCCTTACTTTCTATAGTATAGTCCTAGGTTTTGCTATTGTATTAATGATAAATTGAGGATAAGTATTAAAATCCTACACATCAAAAGTATCTCAGTCAAGCAAAAAAATCAGAATGTTGGACACTATTTGAGATGTCTTTATGATGTACCCTGGGGACACTCATGAGGGCTTCTGTGCTGTGGTTGACCTGGACCCTCAGCATTGAGAGGCATCAAATAGAGATTTAGAGAGACTGCTCGGTATTCAGGCACAGGGACAATTATGCTTCCTGGAATTATTTTTCAAACTTGGACTGGAGATGTCCCTGTAATTCCATAACACATATTTTTATCATTACAGACTTACAGAAGTGGGCTGAAAATCTAAGAATCCTAAGAAGGTATCGATAGAACAATAAAGATGGAAACAAGACCAATGCAAGGAAGTGTTAGTATAACCAACACATAATTGCTTTTATTAACTGACAATGTGACTTTATAGAAAGGAGATTCTTTGTTGATTATTACTAATGAGTTGCATTTTACCCTTCTCTGTGTCAAAAAAATTTAAAAAATATATAAATAAGTAAAAAGTTCTGACCCTGGGGAATGCCTGGGTGGCTCAGTTGGTTAAGCGACTGCCTTCAGCTCAGGTCATGATCCTGGAGTCCCGGGATCAAGTCCCGCATCAGGCTTCCGGCTCCATGGGGAGTCTTCTTCTCCCTCTGACCTTCTCCCCTCTCATGCTCTCTCTCTCTCAAATAAATAAATAAAATCCTTTAAAAAAAGTTCTGACACTGAAGGTTTGCATGGAAATCAAATCAAAGAATTTATTGTGAATTCTTTTATTCTTGTATCAGTAAACCTCTTGTATTCCAGAAAGAAAAGGATGAGCACTTATAAATGAGCCACTGTTTAGGAGCTGAAAGGCACCAGCTGGACCATGTATGAAAACAATATGTTCTCAAGATGATATGGCAGAGCTGAGAATGGGGTGTGTAAATATGGTAAATATGGACACCAGACATTTCCATCTTGCTCAATTTGAATTTTTGTTTCTTTTATCTCTTTAATTTTTTAAAAGTAGGCTCCACCCCCAAGGTGGGGCTTGAACTCATGGCCCTGAGATCAAGAGTCATACACTTTGTCAACTGAGCCAGCCAGGCACATTTATTTTCTTTATAACAGACCCTAGGGGCGCTTGGGTGGCTCAATTTGTGAAAACAGTCCCTGTAGTATCTGGGGTCTACAGACAGGCTTCTGAGGTTCCAGAAACCCTTTGAAATAGGGAACAAAATTGTTAGGGGGGGCACCTGGGTAGCTCTTGATCTTGGAGTCATGAGTTCAAGCTTTATTTGGGCATGGGACCTTTTTCTTTAACCCTAAAAGAAATAACAGTGTGTGCACGCATGCATTTTTTTTTTTCCTGAGAACGTCCCATAGCTCTCATCAGAGTCTCAAAAGGGTTTTTGACCACACAAAAAGGTTAAAAATTACTGTACTAAAATGCTGCAGTGAGAAATATAGTCTTTACTTGGCAGAGTATGTCAGGAAAAGAAAAATATGGTCACTATATTTTGCCTATAATTTGTAAAAGTGAATATGAAGGCTGTCAAGAGTTGTGAAAGGCAAAAACTGGGATATTTAAATTGCCTCTTTCAGGTTTTTTTGTTTTTTTTTTTTGTTTGTTTTTGTAGGCTCTATACCCAAGTGGGGCTTGAACTTATAATCCCTAGATCAAGAGTCATAGGCTCTAATGACTGAGCCAGCCAAGTGCCCCATTTTTGGTCATTCTTTTTATATTGAATTGGAGAGATGTTCTGGAATTCTGTTCTTAGACTTAGTTTTATTAGGATGGCATGGTGGAAGGCCAGCCTGAATTAATTAACTATCAGATTTATACAGTGTTTAAAGAATTTCAACTCATAGGGGTGCCTGGGTGTCACAGTCCATTAAGCATCTGGTTGTGATCTCTGGGCCGTGGGATTGAGCCCCATGTCAGGCTCGGCACTCAGCTCAGAGTCTGCTTGAGATTCTTTATAACAGTTCCCTCTCCCTCAGCCCTCCTCCCTGCTTGCTCTCTCTCAAATAAATACATAAAATCTTTAAGAGAAAGAATTTCAACTCCCAATGCTACTTTTATTTTTTTATTCTTTTTTTAAAGATTTTATTTATTTATTTGACAGAGATCACAAGTAGGCAGAGAGGCAAGCAGAGAGAGGAGGAAGCAGGCTCCCCGCTGAGCAGAGAGCCCAATGCGGGACTCCAACCCAGGACCCTGGGATCATGACCTGAGTCGAAGGCAAAGGCTTAACCAACTGAGCCGCCTGGGCGCCTCTCAATGCTACTTTTAAATAGAGATATATAGATTAATAGGTAGATGGCTAGGTAGATGATGGATGGATGGATGGGTGGGTGGGTGGATTCATGATAAATACTCAGCTATGTTAGCAGAGAAATTAAGGGGATGGCTTTAGTCCAGTGGGATATCCAAGCAGCTCACCTCCCTGCCTCAGCTACCCCCTTGTTCACACATACCACGAGGTGGCACCCAGACCCACCTCAGAGTGACCAGGCCTTTGTCTTTACCGGCCTTTTCCTACTACTTGAACACCCACAGACCTGACAGTTTTGCACCCAGAACTTTCCCTGAGAACCCAGAACCTCCTCAAAGGAGGCTGGAACTTAGCTCTTCTGCAGGCAGATCTCTCCGTGCTCCTGAGATGACATCTTCCTTTGCAATCGATTGGTGCAGGCGCAGATGACTGGGGCTCCAGGGACCCGCAGAGGCCCAATGCTTTTGATGTTCTTGTAGCCCAGTAAGGATCCCGGTGAACCATAGTCACTGGCCAGGATTTGGAGACCCCATGCTGATTCTTTCCTACAACCTCTCCTTGAGACTCTTCCTTGGGTTCTTCTTGCGTGATTCTACCTCCCACTGCTCCCTTCTACACTTCCTGCGGCAACCTCTAGAAGCCCCATTTCATGATTCACCAATTACACTCCTTCTCAAGTCTTCATTGAAGTTTTCTTCACCTGCTGCGTTAACTGGCTTGTCCTCTGAGAATATAATTTCATCTGGAGCCATTTTGAGAGGAAGTTTCACATTCTCAGAATTGAGAGAGGTCGTTTGTGTCCTTTTTACTCGGGGCCATAGCTCTCCTGTCTCCATGCTCCAGCCTGTCCTGTCCTCTCCTTCTCTATCGCTAACCCCCTACTTTCGATCACTCCCCTCCATCACAGCATCTCTTTTGTTCTTCCCCTTCTCATGTTCTCCCGTCTTCCTGAGGAGCTCCAGTGTCTATGCGGATGGTTTGTGTCCTCCCTCGTCAGCAACAGGACCTTTCTCTAGAGGTTTCTACCTTTATGGACACTCCTAGCACTTGGGGTGACCTAAGAACATCTGAAATTGAAACCCCCCACTCGGAGGAAGGAGCCTCTCTAAAACAAGGATAGAAAACCAAGAAGCCATAGAAGAAAAAAACTGAAAAATAACAAGCTGGGGAAAATATTTGCAAATCAATTCACAGAAAAAAACAAACAAACCTGTTTTTCTCAATTAGAAGCTCATATAAATCAATAAAAAGTACTTGTACCCAGTAAAAAATGAACAGTTCACAGAAAAGTCAATACAAATGCATTTTAAAGAAATGCACCCAAGTTCACACATAACAAGAGAAGCACAAATTTAAAACTACAGTGAGACACTTTCTCACCAAATTAGTAAAGATCAAACATTTAATATGTGTGGTAAGGTTTGTGTGAAGAAACAGACACTTTCAAAACTACTGAGAATGTAAATTGTCCTCTATGAAGGACAATATTGCAATATATGTCATAATTACAATTCATGGCTCCTTTGACCCTGAAATTCCACTTCTAGATATGTGTGTGTGTGTGTGTGTGTGTGTGTAAGTGTGTAACCACTATTTTCTGTGCTGCTTTAAAAAAATTCAGGAATCTAGGAAGTTCTACATTTAAGATAAGAAAGAAAGGAAAGTAATATACAGGATAGGCATTTAATGATAGAATTTTGTGTAAAAATAATCTAAAATAATATATACATGCATATATACAGGTACATGTATATATAGAAAATGCTTTCATAATGCATAGACTATCTCTGGGAATAAGCACAGAAGCTGGTGGCTCTATTTGTCTCAGGGAGGGGAACTGGGCTAAGAGAGCAAAGTTAGGAGAGAGACTGTGTCTCTTAGAGTCCCAGCAAGAAACTGAAGGTGCACTTAAAGTAGGTATTTTGAAGAGGGGCAAAAAAAAGACTATTTACAAAACTGCAGTGACCAGGGCTGACAGCAGCAGTAAGTCATTACCACCGCTCCTGCTGAAGGAAAGGGGTATGGGCTTGGTTCCTGAAACCCACGGAAGGCGGCATTGTAGAGAGAGCTGCCTGATTGGAGCTATGGCCCAGGTGACTGCAGGAGAAGACCCTACAGCTTAGTCATCCCTTCCTTGTTGTCCTCCAACCTCTGTCACGGGGCAAACTGCATGGGGGACATTCCAGTGCACACAACTGGAAGCCACGGTGTGAAGAACTCATTGATGTCGTTCATGAGGTTCAGCCCTGGGGGCGAGGATTAGGGCGGCAAAGAGTCAGAGCCCATCTGGAGGCTAGGGGAGAGTATTGGGCTCAGAGATCTACTTTTCATTGCATTCTTCTTTGTAGCCGCTGAATTTTGTACTGTGTTTATGCATTTATATTAAAAATAAATTACACAATCTCTTTTTTAAAGAATGGATGACTATTTACCTCCCCCTCCAACTATCTGTCATTTTTGCTTTCCTTTTCACAGCCAAATTCATGGTGGGCATCGTCAACACTTACCCTTCATTTTTCAAGCCTTGCTTACGACCCCTTGACACTTGAATGTGCTCAGCCTCCAAAGGTCCGTAATGCTGGCTAAATATGTTTTACTCTCCTTTTTGGGAACATGTCCCACTACTGATCCCACCTCATACTTTCTTAAGACATCTTGGTTTCTGTAGCCCCAACACCCATCTGGCTTACCTCCTGGTTCCCTCTCCTTCTTAATTTCCTGGGTGGGCGCCTCTCTTCCTTGGGCCACCCTCTAGATGTGGCGTTCTCAGCGTTCTGTCCTTGGCCCATTCCGCTCTCACGTAGCAGGACTCTCACATTCTCATGCCTACTCCCTTGTCTTTAATGACTCCCAGCCATCTCAGTCCTGGGCTCAGATCTCTGCTCTAAACCTCACACTTGGAGATATCTCCACTTGGGCCTTCTGTCAGCTGTCTGTTAGGGGCTGAATTGTGTCCCCCTAAAATCCGTATGTTGAAGTATTTCAAAATGTGACGATATTGGGAGACAGGTCTTCAAAGAAGTAATTAAGGTGAAATGAGGTCACCAGGGGGGAGCCAATCCATTCTGACTGGTGTTCTTATAAGAAGATATACTAGCTTCTAGCTCTACTGTTGATGAGCATTTGGGATACCTGGCTAGGGTAGTGTTTGGTCTTTTCTTCACAAATCAAGCCAAGAAAGCAGAAGCCTTACAATAAAATCCAGGGTAACATTATCAATTAAATTTCCTATTCTTTGAGTAGTATGTTATTTTTTAATATTTTAGAGCTATTTTAATAAAATCGCATCTTAAATTTTACAGTGTAAACCAGCGATAGTACCAACCTCACATCCATTTATTGTTACCACAGCAGCAAGGTCTTAAATCTTTTAAACTGTATTTTGAAACATGAAGTATAATATAAATTTTTTCCAAGTATCAATGAAATTTATAAAAGAGTCCCATTCATTTATTTATGCTCTTTGTGCTGGCATTTGAAAAAGTTCTGTGCTAACAGTGGTCTCCCAGGAGCCTCTGTCTTCTCCCCGTTTCCATCCCCCCACCAGACCCCCGCAACTCTCCTGCCCCATGGCTTCCTCTGTCAGCTCCTAGCACTTAGACTAGGACCTCTCAAAAGGCATATCCATTCCTGTCTCTTCTAATTGCTCCTCTTGAGTCTTGATTTATTTTCTCTCCATATCTAATTCTGCTGCACCAACCCTTTTATCTGTATGTCTGGTGTTCAAACTCATCAAGAACTGTGACTTGATTGGGCTGGTTAAGAACCATTGAACATGGAGTGTGTATGGTGGTGGGCGGAGAGTTCCTTTTGGACAGAGTTTTTAGTCCTTTTCAGAAGCTGGTGGTCTAGACCACTTTTATTTATTTTTTATTTTTTTATTGCTTTATTTAAATTCAGTTAATGAACATGTAGCATATCATTAGTTTCTGATGTAGAGTTCAATTGATCTAGACCACTTTAAAAATTTTTATTTATTTATTTGACAGGCAGAGATCACAAGTAGGCAGAAAGGCAGGCAGAGAGGGGGAAGCAGGCTTGCCGCAAGCAGCCTGACGCGGGGCCCGATCCCAGGACCCCAGGACCCCAGGACCATGACCGAGTCAAAGGCAGAGCCCCCAACCCACTGAGCCACCCAGGTACCCCTGATCTAGACCACTTTTAATCAAAGTTTGGTTTCGTCTTACCAGGAAGCTTGTTAGAAATGCAGAATTTCAGACCTCACACCAGAACTACTGAGTTAGAATTTGTATGTTAAAAAGATCCCAGGTGATTTATATGCAAACTCATGTTTGAGAAGAACTGATCTAATTATACCTTATTTGGTCATCATGGCAGAGCTGCCCCTGAAACACAAGTTTGGGAAGCACTGATTTCCTTGTCCCTTGTCATATCATCATAGCCAGGGATAAATAGGCATAGCAGTATTAGCATAAGGAACTGTCTGAACCCACCTTTCTCCAAAGGGGACAGTATAACTGGTAGGTATTTGAGGCTTGATAGCCATCGGATTTAGACATTGTTCAGAATAAAATAGTGTAAAGATGCAATACCATGGACAGCGCTCCAGCCTTGGTGCAGGAGAGATACTGTAGATGGTGGGAAGCTCAAAGAGCTGTCCGTGTAAGACACGGTGGGTTTGAATCCTGCTCTGGGAATTGAACTTGTTAACTTACCTCCCTTAGCTTCACCTTCCTCATTTGTAAATGGGATGGCAATACTTATCTATCACAGGTGGTTTTGAAGCATTATTGAAAAAAATATTGCCAGACAGGCAGGTCTCATGTACAATAAATATTAGTCCCTTCCCTTTTCTTGTCTGTAAAACCTCAATTAGAGTTAATAAATAAATCAATAAATCAATAATAAATCTTGCAAAAGGAAAATAACAAGATCCCTCTAGCTTGGGGCTAATGCCCATGGTTATGACACCAAGGCCTCAGGATTGGAGGCAGTGGTGGAAGAGGTGGCCATCTGGCACGCATAGTCTTCATACCATTTCAATAGCTGAAGGAGAACTGGGAGAGGAGCTGGCAGGCAGACATACTTAGCTCCCTACACCTTCACCCTGCAGGGTAGGGGTCCTGCACAGCCACTGGGGGTTCAATCTGGGATCTGGCTCTACACACGGGATGCTGAGGAGCCATTCTTGGAAGAGTCAGTTGTTGACCCAGTTCTGTTTGGTTCCCCTCTGACTGTTAATTACACTGCCACCATCCTCTGGAGCTGAGCCCCTGCCTCTGAGCCTTAGTCTCCCTTCTCTTTGTGGCTGGACTGCATCCCTTTGTGGAGCCGCGTGGCTGTGTAAGGCTCACCCGATCTTGCACAAAGGTTGATTGAGGCTTCTGTGCCTTTGTAACTGGAGCTGCTTTTCTTGTTCGCCGTAGCTTCGCTCTGACATTCTCATACCAAACTTTTGGCCACTTCTTATGTCTACTGACTCCTCAGAGATTACTCTGCTTCCTTTCACTTTTATACAAGCTGACTTATAATACTCTTTCTTCCATGCCACAGGTCTAAAGGCCAAATTTTAATCTGCATCAGATTAGAATTATAGTTTAGCTTTTTTCATGAAAATTTCCGTTACATGGGCATCTAAAAGATGTTTGCTTCAGGGCATCTCTGGAAATTTAAACCACATCTGAACTAAAGACCAGGTAATGCTCAAAGACGATCTGCCGGGACCAGGAAGCAGCAGTTGGCTGGGCTTCCATGAGTGGGTGGGGCAGGTCCACCTGCCAGAGGAGCTGTGAAGGTAACATGCAGCCGGTGGCTCTCTGGGATCAAAACATTGAATTCATCTGGTTTCTAACTTGTTTCCTGGACATCGAGTTTGCCAGTAGTGATTCTTCCTTTTGCCTTCCATATTGCTTCACTGCAGGTAATTTATGCTCATCCTCATGACTGAACCTGGACTCTCAGGGAAATTATTCAGTACCAAATAACAAATGGTCGCTCTTTAAATACTGGCTCAACATTTAATGAGAGCAAAGGCTTAGTGCTATGTGGGAAGGGCGCAGAAGAAGGAAGAAGAATCGTTGGTGCAGAGCTCCTTGTCCCATCTCTGCACAGAGCATTCTTTTTCTTTCTTTCCTTTTTTTTTAAAGGTTATTTATTTAAAAAATAAGATTAAAAAAAATAAAGTTCATTTAAGCAACCACTACACCCAACGTGGTGGGGATTGAACTCACCAGTTGGAGATCGAACCACATGCTCTAGTCCCTGAGCCAGCCTGGTATGCCAGCACCAAGCATCTCTGTTCCGATCCCAAACTTGCGCACTCTGCTTCCTGAGACTTCCTGGAAGCCTTCTAGTCCTGCTTCCTGTTAGAATCTGGTGACTGCCTGTCACTCCAACAGGCCTTCGGGTTCCATTTCTTGCAACCGGCTCAGGGGAATTTCTTTTCCAAGCGCACACAGGACTTCCAGACAGGTCACGTGTGCGGACACAGTGGTGAATGGGACCCGCAAGTGTGGGTGCGTGGCTAGCTCCTTCCGCATCTCCCTAATGATGGCAAAAAGCCCACAGTTTAGGGCCTTGACAGCATTCACTGGGGTTCTAAGGCGCTGGAGTGGGAGCGGAAGTAGAAAAGGAGTTCTCCTTTAACCCAGTGTCGCCTTCCTCACGCAAAAGCCTAGAGGGTTCCTATACCCATCCTTTCACCTTTCAAGTGAGAGATAAATCCCTACTTGATTTTTTTTTTTTTTTTTTTTTTAGTTTCTTCTAACAACCTTAAGCTATTCATGCTCTTGCTAAAATTTGTGTGTGTATCCTAAAACTATAAAACATGGCCCTATTGTTTGGACTAACCAACTTTTCAAAATGAAATTAACAAAATGAAGTTAAAGGGGAAAAACTGAACACACACAGGCGCGCGCGCACACAAACACGTTTGCCAGATTTTTTGCATCGAAAAGAAAAGGAAAACAAATCCAAACACCCCACATCTACGAGTTCCCCGATAATGATTTCAAACGGGAAAGACTCGAGCTGGGTCTGTCAGAGGGGAGCTCTCTCTAGAGCACATTTTTGTTGTTATCTGTTAAACCAGACATCTCTCCGTGAGTACACGGCCAAGACCCAGGTAACAGTGTACTGTAACAAGAGTGTTTTTATAAATTATGCAAATCAACCGCGCTTTCCCGCTGGCCAGAACTATTTAATTGCCGACCTTGGTCGGGGCCCTCGTTCCCAGCCCCCGCCGGGCGGCGTTTCCAGCCTGCCGCTCGCCGCGGCCTCAGGTGAGCTCCGCGCGCTCCGCGCTCCCGGGCCTGCGGGAGGGGCTGGAGCAACAGCAGAGGGCGGGCCGGGGCTCCGGGCGGGGTGGCGGGGGAGACGGAGATCCGGGCCCTGACTGCGGCTTCCTCCCGGTGGAGCCGCATTCCCAGGCACCTCCGCAGCCCTAGCCCTAGCGCGCCGAGCCGTTCCCGGCCGTGCCGCCTGGAGGCGCGGAGCCCGGCTCCCGCCCGGGCGGAGGCCGCCGGACCGCGGAGATGCGGGGCGGGGGCAGGGCGCGGGGTAGGTGACTTTATCCCGCCTCTGTTTCCCTGCCCCGGGGAGCAATGACATCACGCGGCCTTCTCCAGGCGCCGACACAAAGAGCGGCGCGGAGAGGCCGCTGCGGGGGGAGCCGGCGGCCGCCGCTGCCGCCGCCCCGGGCCCTGGGGCCCCGCCGGCCAGGCCCGCCGTCCGCGGCCCGCGCCCTTCCTGCTCCTCCTCCGCTGCCGCCGCCGCCGCCGCCGCCTCCTCGGTCGCTGCCGCCCGCGCCGCCCGCGTCCGCGGCGCGCCTTTGAGCCCGCGCCGGGCCCCTTCGGCCCCCTTCCCATGCGGGCGGCGCGGGCCCTGGGAGGGGCGCCCGCAGCCAGCCGCGCAGCATGCACTGGGGGGTTGGCTTTGCCTCGTCCAGGCCGTGCGTGGTGGATCTGAGCTGGAACCAGAGCGTCTCCTTCTTCGGCTGGTGGGCCGGGTCCGAGGAGCCCTTCTCCTTTTATGGGGACATCATCGCTTTCCCTTTGCAGGATTACGGTGGGATCATGGCAGGGCTGGGCTCCGATCCCTGGTGGAAGAAAACACTTTACTTGACCGGGGGAGCTTTGCTGGCCGCAGCTGCGTATCTGCTCCACGAACTCCTGGTCATTAGGTGAGCCGGAGAGAGGGCCCCGCGCAGGGGCGCCGAGTGGGGCACCTGGCCAGGGCAGGGCTGGCGCGAGGGGGGACCATGCCAGCCTCTCGGCCACGCCGCGCAAATGCCCAAGAATCCTATCCTTACCTTTCCCTAGAGGCAGTCCGTGGTCACCCGGTCTGAGGGGCAGTTTCGAGTTGACAAGAGAATTAAACTGATTGTGGGAGGGGAAAACATTTATCTCGCAGTCCTTTGGTGCTAAAAAGCAAAAATTTTCCGGGATGTTGTGGAGCAAAATGGTCTATTAGGAAATGCCCTTAGCAAGATCCAAGTGCAATGTTTGCAACAATAGAATGAGGCCTGGTGGAGATACTAAGTTACACTTTTAGGGAATGCCTTATTTGTTTATAGGTAATAATTATGCTAGAATATTAACCACTAACCTTACCTTTTACTTAAAGGTTAGTTCTCCATTATCCCTCCCCAAATTTCAACATCATTAAAAAGCTGAAATTGCAAAAGCTCCGGAGCCCTCTGGGTCCCTGTTAAGGGGCATGGCCAAGTAGAGGGGTGTGCATTTTGGTGCAGCCCTTAACCTGGTTATGGGTTGCTCAGGTATTTGAAGCTAAGCACCATCGCGGGGGATTTCGATGTCATTGTTGTGAGAGCAGTAGGAGATCCGAGGACAGGACTAGCACATGGGCGTGTTTGACAAGACACGGGAGTCACCCAGTGCCGTAAACAGTTGCATAGCCTGCCTGCCGCAGAATGTTTACAGGACTGATTTGGAAATGCCAGAAAATGGAGGCCTCTACTGTTGGTACATCCGGAAGGACAGGAGATCTTTGTCTGAGTAGGACAATACCAAAAGCTCCTGGGGTGGTCCTTTGGCTCATTGACAACATCAATTTATGGTTAAAATCTCCATGGGTTGGAGTCCTCTGTCCCTGGGAGATGACCAGAAGCGGGCAGTTTTCAATAGTTCAGAATATCCCTGTTGACCAGTATTTTTAAAGTAGTGACAAATGTGTTCACACTGCCTTTTTCCAGGGGGAAATCTTACACAATAGCTTGTAAACAAGGTCTACAGGGATTCCAGGAGATTGTGACAGGCTAACTTGGGCATTTGAATATTTCTAATCTCGGAGAGGGTGGGAAATCATTTAAGTCTGAGGAAATGTGTCGGCTTTCACTATTATTTAGCCATAATTGAGAAGTTTTATTTTAACCTTATTATGTACTGTGAATTCTCTCACTTAGCAGGTGACTTGAATCATCTAGTTGAACCACGTAAAGATTTTTGAAGTGAATTTAGATTCACTAGATTACTTCCTGTTTTTGCTAGTTTTAGAACTTGATTTTGAGTTAGATTTCAAGCTGTATGAAAATACCCAAAACATTTGTGCAGTACTTAAATGGTAACCCAGCTGTTTCTCAATTATATTCCAGTCCAGAACCTTTTCAGGATCCAGAACCCTGTGGCTTCTCACCGGTTTAACACTTTGTGGAGGGAGTGAAGGCATGCGGCTTCATAGGACCAACTCTAAACCTTGCTTAAATGACCTTGCAGAAATAGCAAGGAGCCCAGAGCTCATCCTGGGAAGAGGCCACACCCTGGCAGGTGTGGTCGCTAGACACAGAAGAGCCTTCTGCCCGCAGATGTGTCCTTCACTGCTTAGCAGATTACTTGGATACTTACGTGGATTGAGATGTTTTTAATCTTTGTTATATTCACTTTTTGTTTCTTGACAGATGTCTAAAGCCTGGGTAGGAAATGTGTTATAATGGAGGAGAAAGTCCTGTTATAATGCAACTAATAAAAATGGCCACCCATTTTTGATCCCTTAGAAGGGACTCTGCCCATCTAGAAGTGCTTTACTTGGATTTATCCCTCTCAGCTGTGGCTGGATGCTTGGTTCCCAATTCATAGTTAAGGCAATTACAGCGGAGGGAGAGAGAGAGGTAAAACCACTTGCCCAAGATCACACAGCCAGAGTAGTAGGATCCAGATTTGGGAGTGTGTGTGTGTGTGTGTGTATGTATGTGTGTGTGTTTAGTGCCTGAACTTTTTCCCGCCGCCTCTTAGAAAGTACCAAAGATGACATAAGCCCGGCTGTGGGGAGAAGAAGAGAAATGTAAAGAATTGGGGTATGGCCCAAGGAAGACAGGCCTGTAGTAGGGACTGGAGTTTTTGGCAGCATCTAGGGGCACAGAAGGACAGGGGGGAAAGACTGAGCAAGGTCTGGGACTGCCGGACAGAGGTGACATGACAGACTTCCATTTAGGGTGAAATCTCACTGTCAGTTGTCTCCATAGTTTAGGCAAGACAAAACAGTCCAGAATCTGCAGGATGGAAGACCCATCTTGAAATGATCACAGTGTCTGAGGTCACGGACAACGGTAAAGTTGCTACCACTCGACTTGGATTTTCTGCCGGAGAGACTTAAGCTGAGTGTGTGGCCGTGTGTCTAGCAATAAAGTTGACCGGTGAGAAGTACTTAGGAATTTGCATTAAGGAGTAAAACCCAAGGAAGTGTTTTGGATTTTATGCCTGCTTTTCCCACGGCAGTATTTTTAACCCAATACTGTCTCAGCCCTCTACTTTATCTCCCCTGAGTGGTGACAGTGTCGCAGCTATCTTAAAGTTTGAGAATGTGTTGTTTGTAAATTGAATGACTAAATAATGATTGTGTTGTTGGTAGCTCTTTTGCACTTTAGGCGTTAGGGTTCAGCCTGTCCTAGAGAACTTAGGGAATCAGAGCAGCCCCCAGGTCAATCAGTATCTGATCTCCATAAACTAACAGCTTGTCAGTGGCACACAGAGGCACAGTCCCCTGAGATATCCTTCACGATGGGAGGAGGGGCCAGTCTTGAGGCTCCGTACACGTTCTCTTCTGTAACCCTCATTATAAAGTCACTTTGGGAGGTACAGCGGTTCAGGTATTTTAAAAAATAACCTGCTCCTCTGATCCTAAGTCAGGGAGAAGTTTCTGATGTGTGGAAGGAGGACCCTGGAACCAGAGGGGGTTCACATTCACTTCGCTTTTAACCAAGTAACCTTGGAGATGAGAAGAAACTTTTTGGCTCCTTGGTTTTCTCATCTGTAAAATGGGTTAATAATAGCAGCCTGCTTTACAGAGTTGATTGAGTTAGCACGTGTGAACTGCTTAAAACAATTTCACATATAAGTGAGCATTTAATAGAAGTTGGCCATCATTGGCTATTAAAACTTCTGTAGGAAAGTTCCAGGCTTGAGTGACCCAAGTCAAACCGGCCATTTTGATAGAATTAATGGAGAAATTGCCCATTTCAGTGTCGCTGAAGGGCTTAAGAGCTTGGGATCTGGAGCTGCTAATGGCCTGATGTTAGAGTGATGTTCTTTGGACAAATTATTATTATTATTTTTTATTTTTTATTTTTTTAAAGATTTTATTTATTTATTTGAGAGAGAGAGACAGTGAGAGAGAGCATGAGAGGGGAGAAGGTCAGAGAGCGAAGCAGACTCCCCATGGAGCTGGGAGCCTGATGTGGGACTCGATCCCGGGACTCCAGGATCACGCCCTGAGCCGAAGGCAGTCGTCCAACCAACTGCGCCACCCAGGTGTCCCTTTTGGACAAATTATTGAGCCTCTCTGAGCTTCAGTTTCCTTATCTGCTATGTAATATAATATACACTAAATTTAAACTATAACAATATCCACTCTATGGTATTACTTCAGAGTGAAACACGTTAGTATGCATCATGTATACAAAGTCATTGGCCCATGCTTGTCACATTCGTTCTTACAATGATATGGCAGCCAAGTTAACCATTAGAATTAGATGTTTCTGGCCAGTGGAGCAGATTTTATATTTATCTCCTCCCTTTCCAGTCTTAAATTGTTGCCTAGCAGAAAATACCACTCTGTGACTTGAATTATTTGACTGGACAAAAATCAGTTAGTTGTCGAATGTAGTTTGTGCTCTCTGGGAACAGTTTAAGAAGCTTCTTGATTTTAGTATCTGACCTCTCCGACATTTCATCTAAATGAAAATCTTCGTTTTATATAGTAAATTTTGCCAGAAAACAGCAAATATTTTATTCTTTTGACTTGAGCAGTGTTTTCCAAGTGAGTCATTCTGAGCTCTTTAAGTGGAATGGGCACTCTGGTCATGAACTTCTCTGGAAGAGTTGGTTTTACTGAAGGCAGATGCTGCAGGGGGTGAGCTCTGTGGACCGAGGATGCAAAGAGCTTGCCCTTGCTTTGGGGGAAGTAGGTACGGGATTAAACTGGGAGTGATGTGAGGAACCAGAGGCTCGGGGAAGGCCCCGGGGGAAGAGTGACGCCTATGTGACTGGGAAGTGGTTGGGCCAAGCGAAGGTGGGGAGTTGTAGATGGTTCCCGAGGGTTGGTGTCGGAGCGAAGCTCTGGGGGATGGTGAGATAGTGTCATTTAAGGGGATAAGACCCTATCTCTGTGCATGAGAATGGATTCTACCACTCTTACAAGATGCTTGGGAGCTCCACAGATGTTTACAGATTTTTAAGATTTAATCATGCTCCCTGATGCATAATTGGTACTGCCCTCACTTTCTGTGCGTGGGAAGAAGACAGGCCTAGGGTAACGTGGCCAGTAGGAAACAGGGCTTGGATTTGACCTGTGTCCACACTTGGAATCCAGCATTTTCTCTATTATATGGTGTCCATTGCAAAGCCGTACCAGGGAAATCCTCCCACCCAAAAGGGTAGCCAAGGGAAAGCTACATGTGTGCCTGAGACAGAAGAAAGGGAAGAGGCAGGGATATGAAGTTATGTACTGTGTGCTGGGAAGCTAGAGAAGATGAGAGAGAGCCCAGAAGCTGGCTTTCTTGGTGTCATACACGTGAAGGGCCTGGCGAGGGCACACATAGTTTGGAAGGGGGACCAGATTCAGGGTCTCAGATTCCCAGCAGTTGGTTCCTAGCAGAGTAAACTTACGCTATGATTCCTGGGTTCTAGGGACAGTTTCATGGTACAGTCCAGGGGTCAAGAACATAGACTCTGCTTGCCTCGATCAGTCCCCGGTCTGCCGTTTACTAGCAAAGGGACCTTGGGCAGCGTAATCCTCTCTGCCTCAGTTTCTTCATCTGTCACGCACGGGTAACAGTCATAGCTCCCTCAAAGTTATTGTGAAGATTCAATGAAAGGATACCTGTGAATCCCTTAGAACAATGCCTGACACCCGGGAGGCACACACTGTCATGTTTATCCCTCAGTTTGTGCAGAGTGGCTAAGCATAGTCTGCCGGAGAAGAGGTGGGCACTCTTCCTGCCCTGTGGGCTATAGTTAGCCGAAGGAGGTTGATACGCAGCTACTCTAAGCCCTTGGGGTCACCGTGATCGCTTGTAAGGTTCTCTCGTGTTTTGGCCAAGCTTCCACTCTGCTTCTGGGTGAGGCGAGCCCCCGTGACAAACAGATCTCCGTGTTCATGGAGGAGCCGCAATCCACTGGGGGCCTCCGGGGAACTCAGGGCATTGAATGTACAACACGTGGTTTGTTCTTTATTTCTGTTTTGGTTTTGGCAGGAAACAGCAAGAGATTGACTCCAAAGATGCTATTATTTTGCATCAGTTTGCAAGACCTAACAATGGTGTCCCCAGTCTGTCTCCTTTCTGTTTGAAAATGGAAACTTACTTAAGGATGGCTGACTTACCCTACCAGGTACTTGTGTATGAACGGGTCTCACTGTCCCCACAGGAACATCAGAGGGGTGGTCCTCGTCTCACACGGTGGGAAGGGCTTGCTCTCGGTGCCAGCGGGGTGGGTGTGAAATTACCACAGCCTGGTTCTTAGCAGCTGCTTCCGAGAGACTGGATTGTAAGGTCTGTTGATGTTCACACCCGGGTTAATGGGGAATCCAAAGGGTTTGGATTTCTGTAGGTTTCAGGGTCATGGTATTTTTTTCCCTGACATGCAATAGGCCTTGGTTAAGCTTGGCGAGGCCTCTTGGGCAGTGGTTAATTAAGGTGGGTGTACTATTGCTGTATGTGGTTTTTTTTCCTTGAGATTTCTGTTTGACAGCATTATATTTTGTCTCTCATGAGTCTGGGGGGCAGAGCACCTGGCAGGCCACCAGGGAGATAGTGAGATAGCTGTAGATTTTGGGAGAGCATGTCCACAGTGCTCTACCTTCCGTTTGGGTGACTTTCAGGGAAACATTCGCTCATTTCAGCATCAGAGAATGAACATGGGAATGTATTTAATGGTATCCATTTCTTACTGAGTTGTGTCTCACAAATTTGGCAAGTTGTGTTTTCATTGTTACTCAGTTCTAAGTATTTTTACAAAAAATTTTCCTGTCTCTTTTTCTTTTTCATGTAATATCCAGCTATACACGTTTTTGAAGCTTTGATTTTTGTCATTTTTTTAAAAAGATTTTTTAAAATTTATTTGACAGACAGAGATCACAAGCAGGCAGAGAGAGAGGAGAAAGCAGGCTTCCCTCGGAGCAGAGAGCCCGATGTGGGGCTCGATTCCAGGACCCTGGGATCATGACCTGAGCTGAAGGCAGAGGCTTTAACGCACTGAGCCACCCAGGCACCCTGTCTTTGTTTTTTAATTATGTGATCAGAACAGATAGTCTCTATCTTGATTCCTTGAAATTTACAGAGGCTGTGGCCTAGTGTGGCTAGTTTTTATGAATGTGGAAGATCATCCCATATTCTCGTTTAGGTGAAGAGCTCTCTAGATTTACTTACTTGAGCATTTGTTTAGTGGATTATTTAAATCTTGGACATCTCTGCATATTTTCTGTTTGCCTGTTCTAGTATTTCTTAAAGGAGTGGATTAAAATATCCACAGGTATTTGTTGACTTCTTTTTCTTTCTGCCATCGTCTGGGTTCTTGCTTTATGTAAGAGATCATATGGTTAGGTTCATGCAATGTGAAAGATCACATTCGTACTCTTTTGCTTCTTTTCCCAGTATATACAGCACCTGGCTGTGTCTCCTGCTTCTTTTTTTACCTCTTGAATTTTATATCATCAAATACTGAGATTGGTTCTCTAGCTCTCTTCTGGTTCGTATTTGCTTGGGATGCCCTTCTCCATCCTCTTTCCCTTTTTTTTTTTTTTTGATTCTGTCTTTCATAGACAGTGTATTACTTGAGTCCTTAATTGGTGTGTTTTATTCCTTTATACTTGTAATTATTGTTTAACTATGAGATATCTCTAACATCTCTCTCCCTCCCTCCCTCTTTCCTTTCCCTCCTGCCCTCCCTTCCTCCCTCTCTCTTTTTTTCTTTTTCTTCTTTCTGACGTCTTATTTAGTGTTTTTTTTCCCATTATACTTGGATTTTAAGAATTTTTTCTTGTTTTCTGCATTCTAGTGGGTAGATAAGAAGGAACTTTCTTATCACTTAAAACAAATTTTATTTTTGTTCTTGTGGAGGTTGCTCCTAAGATCCAAATTTGAGTTTATTTATCCCTATTATCATTTCTCAAGTGCAGGTTGGTCCTTTGATGATACAAGGATTGTACAGGTTCATGTGAACTTTGCGTTTCTCTTTTCAAGCCCTGATCCCAAACGTGTTGTTGTTGTCTAATGTTTTAATTCTGGAATTTTGGAAATCCTTTCCTTTTTTCCTGGTTCTTTTTTTAGGCAACAGGGCTTACTAAGTCTGACTAGCTTTATTTCCCATGTATCTTCTCCTCTGGGATTATTTATCCTCTTATTTGAGGACTTTCATGGTGCATATTTTCAGATTGAGCCTTTATGCAGCAAACCTCCAGAGACTTTGCATACTTGATGATGCCTTTATTTCTCCCTCATGTTTGAAATGTCTGTGTTCCAAGTTCTTTGCCTTCAGGGCTTTAAAAATATTACTCCCTTGTCTTTCTGCATTGGTATTGCTATTGAAAAGCCTTATGTTTTTCTCTCTTTCTCTCTGGAAGCTTTTACAATTTGAACTTAATCTCAATAACTTACATTTCACTAATATGTGCCTTCACTAATATATATCTTGTTCGGTCCTTTCTAAACTCTTATAGTATGAAGTCTTGAATCTTTTTTAAATTCCGGGGAATTATTGATTTTCTTCAAATACTTCCTTTTCTTTTTTATTTGTTTTAGCCTTCTTCTTTCTTTCTTTCTTTTTTTTTTTTTAAAAGATTTTATTCATTCCACAGGCAGAGATCACAAGTAGTCTGAGAGGTAGGCAGAGAGAGAGGAGGAAGCAGGCTCCCTCCTGAGCAGAGAGCCCGATGCGGGGCTCGATCCCAGGACCCTGGGATCATGACCTGAGCCAAAGGCAGAGGCTTTAACCCACTGAGCCACCCAGGCGCCCCAGCCTTCTTCTTTCTTGTCCCCTATTATCCTGATACCAAAATCTCTGCTTTTATTTTCTCTATTTCTGAATATACTCCTTCATCTTTTCTTCTTTCTTCTGGATGGATTTCTCTTCCCGACATTCAGTTGCCTCTCTCTGTTCTCTTCTTGCGTCCTACTGCTTATCTATTGTGTTCAACGTCTGTATTTTCCTCCTTCATATTTCCCCTTGGTTTGTATTACAGTTTCTTCTTTTATGCCTTAGAGGATCTCTCTTATGCTAATTATGCTTAGAGGATCTCTCTTATGCTAATTAAAATAGGTCTGTCCCCGAGATCCTGCTTCATGGTGCGGAACATCCAATGCTCTTCTGTGAAAGCAATTGTGTGCGTTCTGTGTCGGCTTTAGTTTGGGATTCCCTTTTTGCCAGAGATGTCCGCTCTCCTGCCTGGGGACTTGTACGGGGCAAAGGCCAGAGCTCAGGCTGCAGGTTGTGTGCCTCTGAGGGGATGTAAGAAAAGTAAGGGTGCCCCAGGCACCCCCAAAGCACTTTGGTCCCACTGGTTTGCTGCCTTTCCTCCAGGGAAGGTGGCTCTGACTGGTCAGGGGCTCACCTGTAAGCTCTGACAAAGTGGCAGCACTGGGAGGAGGGGTCTCCGTTGCAGGTAACAAAGCAGCTGGACCAGGCTCTTGGCTGCTGGGATGATATTAGCTTGGCAGCTCCCAGTGCCCCCCCGACCCCCCAAACCTGTGCTTTCTGAGCCAGTTTCTCTGCAAAGGAGGGGTTGGGGTGGCAGGGACCCTCCTAAGGCGGTGCTGGGATGAGATGAGTGGCATCCCTGGACTACTGGACTGTGGGGGCAGTGCTCTGGGAGGGCACAGCCTGTCTGGGGACTGGAAGGAGGTTGCTTAAGCCTGGGACCTGGAAGGCAAGGGCTGAGTCTAGAGAGAGGAAAGGGGAGATCATTCAGGACTTTGTAAACCAGGAGTAGAGCAGAAATCAGCACTGAGGACAGACAAAGCTTGTAGCCTCTAGATGCAGTGGGTCAGATTTGAAAGATTGCTGTTGAGCTTGGCATTGGCAGCCAGCACTGGAAGACATATGTCACGGAGGGGCTCCGGTAGAAGGAAGAGGCCGGCTGTGCTACCCTTTCCCCTCTTGCCTTCAAGCCTGCAAGTGCTGGACCAGGAGCCAGACTGCCTCCATCCCTGTCGCAGAGCTGCTTTTAGTGGGTGTGACGGGGGCAGCAGGACACACATCTGACCGGGAAGCCTGAAGCTAGAGCCGAGGCCGTTGAGGAGGTGGCCACCTACCCCCTTGCAAAATTATTATTTCTTGTTAAGTATATATGTATGTATTTTAAAAGAAAGGTGTAGGCGTGTTTTTCCTTCAGCAAGGTCTCTGTGGAAAATAAATGGAGGGGCAGAAATTTAGGGCAGAGAGCTCAGGGCAGAGATTAAGACAAGAGAAAATGGTTCTGTGGTTTTGAAGGCTGCTCTGTGCCTGCCGTGGGTGCCTTGGGACCTGTGAGCCCTTAGTGAGGGGCTGGGTTGATGCAGGCGGTGCCTGGGAAGTGCTTGGCGGGGTTGGGGGGGCATCGCCTGAGCTCACTGGTACAGAGGCATTTTGTCAGAAATCCAGGAAGCTCTACACTCTGCCCCTTCTTTGCTCTGTGCCTTGAAAAAGAAAAGATTAAAATGTCATATTCCTAAGAGCACGACTTTATATTTGAAGCTTTTTTTTTTTATAAATGTTTTAACCAGAGAGAGACTGAAATAAATATTTAATGGCCATTAGTAGAAACTCAAAAGCTTTTTTTTTTTTAAACCTTGATCTATTGGTCACAGTCACTTATCTTTCCATCTTTTAAAAATAAGATTACACATATTGATAGAGTCAATTTCAAAAACTTTTCATTGTGTAATAATTATAGATTTGTAGGAAGATGCAGAAAAATTTTAAGGAAGTCCTGCAGATATGGTTAATTTTTTTTTTTTTTCAAAATGAAAATAGCTTTACCTTTTTTTCCCTGATTACATAGAGATGACATATGGTCCTTATAAGAATTTCAAGTAATACACAGAGTGTGAATGAAAATCGCCTCTCATCTTACTAGCTAGAGATCACCATCACTAAAACTTTGGGCCACCCTTCCATATATTTCTACAGACACACACAAAGATGCCTACATTGTTTACTGTAACTGATTGTATAAGAAGCCTGTATTTCACACAGTAACTTTTTTTAAATATGAGAAAGAAAAAGAAAGAAATTGACTCCTTTGGAACTCTCTGCTCTGGCTTTCAGCCCTAACTTTATTTTTTTTAAAGATTTTATTTATTTATTTAGGAGAGCAAGAGCAAGTATGAATGGGGAGCAGAGGAAGAGGGAGAGGCAGGCTTTCTGCTGAGCAGGGATCCTGATGTGGGGCTCCATCTCAGGACCCCAGGATCATGACTTGGGCTAAAGGCAGACGTCTAACTGACTGAGCCACCCATGCACCCCCAGCCTTAACTTTTGATTGTTCTCTTTATTGGCTGATCTTATCTGTATCTACCCACCTTCTATCTTTTTGTGTTGAAATTTTGTGTCTGTAAGCTACAGACAAGTTAAAAGCCTAGCACTCTGAATACCCATATGCCTTTCACCTAGATTCACCAATTATTGCCTTTTTGCTTTGTTTCTCTTTGTATAAACCTTTGTGAACAACTTTTTATGAACCATTTGAAAGTAAGCTGCAGAAATCATGATACTTTATCCCTTACTACTTCAGTATGCATCTCCAAAAAAAAAAAAGGACTTTTTTTTTTTTTTACTACAAAACTACCGTACATAGTTGTAAAGGAAAGTACTTCGTTTTTTCCTTTCTATGAGGGAGAAATCATGATACTTTATCCCTTACTACTTCAGTATGCATCTCCAAAAAAAAAAAAAGGACTTTTTTTTTTTTTTACTACAAAACTACCGTACATAGTTGTAAAGGAAAGTACTTCGTTTTTTCCTTTCTATGAGGGAGAAAACCCAGTTTTTCTCTACTGTGTGTTTCTTTCCTCTGAGTTTCCTTTCCTACTAATGTAGAACACTTCACGGCTGATACTTCTGGTCACCAAATGTGTGGATGTCCCCCCCACCCCAACACCAGGCAACCCTCTGTGACATGATCTGGGTGTCCTATAATTTATTTCAATTCTGACACTCTCTACCCAGAGACAGTGTCATAACCCACAGGCTAAGGGCACAGTCCCACAGACTATATCCTTCCCCCCTACGGAATTCAGGGAAATACCTATGTTAACTAGTTTATTAAAAACATATGTTAAAAGATACAAATGAGCAGCCAGATGCAGTGGTGTATAGGGTGAGTTCTGGGAGGCTCTGAGTGGGGGAGCTTCTGTTGGGTGGGGTTGGGGCATGTCCCCCTCCCCATATGGATGTATCTGCCCATCTGGAAGCTCTCTGAACCCCATGCTTTTGGGATTTTATGGAGACTTCCTCACATCGGTATGATCAAGTATTCAGTCCATTTCCAGTCCCTCCTCTCTCTCTGGAGGATGGGGAGGGGCTGAACATTCCTGGCTGCTAATCCAGGTTTGATCTTTCTGGTGACCAGCCATCCAGGGAGCCCACCCAGAGTCACCTCATTAAGACAAAAGATGCTCCTAGTGCTCTTACCACTTAGGAATTTTTATAAGGCTTTGAGGGGCTCTGTGTGAGGAACTGGAGGCAGAGACCAACATATGAATTTCTTATTTTTTTTTTAAGATTTTATTTATTTATTTGATAGACAGAGATCACAAGTAGGCTGAGAGGCAGGCGGAGAGAGAGAGGGAAGCAGGCTCCCTGCTGAGCAGAGAGCCCGATGCGGGCCTCGATCCCAGGACCCTGAGATCATGACCTGAGCCGAAGGCAGAGAGAGGCTTAACCATTGAGCCACCCAGGTGCCCCTGAATTTCTTATTATTTCATAACAGGGGATGCCTGGATTTTTTGGCCAATGTGTTATAATCCACAAAAGTTGCTCAAATTATCTCAAAGGTAGCCAGTGGGAGATCTTTCAAGATGGCTCCAGGGTCACAGTGAACGTAATGGATATATATTTAGTTGAAAAGTGAGGGACCATGACGAGTGTAGCAAGTCAGTGTCCCAAGACTTTGGGATTTCTTTTAAGGTCCCCATTGCAGAGTGGTGAAGACGATGTTAATACTCATGATGAAGGCACTTGTCAGACATTTCATGTGCATTTTCTCACTTAATCCTACAACTATTGTTATCCCCATTCTGTAGATGAGGAAATTGAAGCCCAGGAAAGAGTAAGGGAGACCCAGGGAGGACCAGGGTCACACTGAATAAATGATGGAATGAGATTTTAAAACTCAAAAGATATGGCTTTCATGGCTATTCTGATAATACAGTGTAAGTGTAAATTAATCTCTCCTAGGGCAGACTTGCAGGGGGAAACTTCGGCTCAGAAAAAATAAAGAGGATTTATCTCCTCACGTTTCTTCTCAGAATTACTTTCAGAAAACTACCCTCAGTGGGCCAGTCAGACTCCAACTGCTTAAATAAAACAGGCCAGGAGTTCCTGAATATATTTAAGGAAGTTAAGGAAAATTAAGTATTATTTTTAAAAGATATGTTTTTATTTTAACAGTCATATAACCAGTTCTGAAAAATTGAAGTTCATGGAAAGCTCATCTGCCTCTCATAGTCTTGCCATTTACTTTCAACATTTTTGTGCTTCTCTTTTTAAATATTTCTTGAATTCATGTAATTTTTAATTATATATAATCATAGTTTCTCTAAAATGTTGTCTTCTACTTTTTTGTCCAGGAAGCAAAATACATTTTTTTCAGTTGATCTTTTTTTATGTTTATTTTTATTGGAGTATAGTTGACAGACAATGTTATATTAGTTTCAGGTACACAACAATGATTTGACAATTATATACATTACAAAGTATTTACCGCAATAAGTGTAGCTATCATCTGTTCCCATACAAAATTATTATAATATTATTGACTGTATTCCCCATGCTGTACTTTTCATCCCTGTGATTCATTTATTTTATTACTGGAAGTTTGTACCTCTGAATCCCCATTCACCTATTTCGCCTAACCCCTACATCCCTTCCCTCTGGCAGCCACCACTTTATTTTCTGTATTAATGAGTCTGTTTCTGTTTCTTTGGTTGACTTTTTAGATTCCACATATAAATGATAAGGTATTTGTCTTTTCTGTCTATTTCACTTAGCATAATATACTCTAGCTCTCTCCATATTGTTGCAAATGGCAAAATTTCATGCTTTTTTATGGCTGAGTAATATTCCATTCTGTCTATCTATCTATCCATCCCATATCTTATTTATGCATTTGCCTAGTGATGGACACTTGGGTTGCTTGCATAGCTCGGCTATTGTAAAGAATGCTTCAGTAAACATAGGGGTGCGTATATCTTTTCAAATTAGTGCTTTCTTTGGGTAAACACGTAGTAGTGGAATCACTGGATTGTATGGTGTTTCTGCTTTTAATTTTTAAAAAAAGATTTATTATTTATTTGAGAGAGAGGGTGCATGCACACATGGCGGGGGGACAGAGTGAGGGAAAAACTCAAGCAGACTCTGCACAGAGTGTGGAGCTCGATGTGGGGCTTTGATCTCACAACCCTGAGATCACTACTGAGCTGAAACCAAGAGTCAGACACGTAACTGACCGTGCTGTCAGGTGCCCCTATTTTTAATTTTTACTGTTTTAATTCATACTGTTTTCCATAGCGGTTGCACCAGTTAACATTCCCACCAACAGAGCATGAGGGTTTCCTTTTTCCTACATTCTTGCCAACACTTGTTTCTTGACTTTTTGATACTATTCTGGCGGTGTAAAGTGATATCTCATTGTGGTTTTGATTTGCATTTCCCTGATGATTAGTGATGTTGCACATCTTTTCATGCATCTTTTGTCTATCTATGTCTTTTTTGGAAAAATGCCTGTGCTCGTCCTCTGATCTTGTGTAAAAATCAGATGATGATGATGATGATGATGATTTTAGTGTTGAGTTGTAGGCGTTCTTTATATATTTTGGACATTAACTCCTTATTGGATATGTCACTTGCAAATATTTTTTTCCATTTGGCAGGGAGCCCTTTTGTTTTATTGATGGTTTCCTTTGTTGTGCAAAAGCCTTTTAGTTTGATAAAGTCCCAGTTGTTTTGTTTTGTTTTTTGTTTTGTTTTGTTTTTTGCTTTTGTTTCCTTTGCCTGAGGAAACAGATCCAGAAAAATACTGTTAATGCTGATGTCTAAGAGACTACTCTGTATGTTTTCTTTTAGAAATTTTATGGTCTCAGGTCTTACATTTAGGTACGTAATCTATTTTGAGTTTATTTTCGTGTGTAGTGTAAGAAAGTTGTTCAGTTTCATTCTTTTAAATATAGCTCTCTAGGTTTCCCAACATCATTTACTGAAGAGACTGTTTTTTCCCATTGTATATTCTTGCCTCCTTTTTCATAGATTAATTGACCGTATAAGCATGGGTTTATTTCTGGTCTTTATTCTGTTCCCTTGATCAATATGTCTGTTTTTATGCCGGTATCCATACTGTTTTGATTACTGAAACCAGGGAGAATGATACATCTAGCTTCCTTCTTCTTTCTCAATGGCTTTGGCTATGTGGGTCTTTTATAGTTCTATACAAATTAGGATTATTCATTCTAGTTCTTTGAAAAATATTAATAGTATTTTGGTAGGGATTGAATTGAATCTGTAGATTTCTATGGGTAGTACTGACATTTAAATAATTTTAATTCTTCCAATCCATGAGTATGGTATATTTTTCTATTGTGTTGTCTTCAGTTTCTTTCATCAGTGTGTTATAGTTTTCAGAGTTTTGGCCTTTAATCTCCTTGGTTAAATTTATTCCTAGGTATTTTTTTCTCTTTTGATGCAATTGTAAATGGGATTATTTTCTTAAGATCTCTTTCTGCTAGTTCATTATTATTTTTTTTTTATAATTTTTTTTATGATTTTTATTTTATTTATTTGAGAGAGAGAGACAGTGAGAGAGAGAATGAGCGAGGAGAAGGTCAGAGAGCGAAGCAGACTCCCCATGGAGCTGGGAGCCTGATGTGGGACTCGATCCCGGGACTCCAGGATCACGCCCTGAGCCGGAGGCAGTCGTTTAACCAACTGCGCCACCCAGGCGTCCCATCTGCTAGTTCATTATTAATGTATAGAAATGCAACAGATTTCCATATATTAATGTTGTATTCTGCAACTTTACTGAATTAATTTGTTCTAATAAACTTTTGGTGGAGACTTTAAGGTTTTCTATATATAGTAACATGTGATCTACTAATAATGACAGTTTTACTTCTTCTTGCCAATTTGGAAACCTTTCATTTCTTTTCCTTGTTTGATTGCTGTGGCTAGGACTTCTAGTACTATGTTAAATAAAAGTGGCAAGAGTGGAATCCTTATCTTGTTCCTGATCTTAGAGGAAAAGCTTTCAGCTTTTCACCATTGAGTATGACATTAGCTGTGGGTTTTTTACTTATGACCTTTAATCTCTTGAGGTATGTTCCCTCTCTACCCACTTTGTTGAGAGTTTTCATCATGAATGGATGTTGAATTTTGTCAAATACTTTTTCTGAATCTAAAAAATAAAATTTTTGATAACAAAAACCTACTAGGACTTTCATTTCCATAAGAATTAATCATTAATTTTTGTTACTCCAGTTTTTTAAAGGGGTCTAGATAAAAATGTACCAAATATTCAGGGCGGGGGTGTTCTAGAGGAAAAGGCAAAGGTACCAACAGTAATAAGAAAAGGGGAATATACACTGTACAGTGGAAACACGGAGGAATAGAGGTGATGGTTGTACTTTGGGGAAATAGTTCACTGACCAGGTGAACTAAATATTTAAATTTTGATTAATTTGAACTAAATATTTTAGGATGGATGTGACTTGGCAGAATTTGGGGAAAAGGATTCTTTTTTGGGGAAAAGGATTCTTATAAAAGGTAAAGTGTGTACAAAGTCAGAGAGGTGGCAAAGACCTTGATGTGTTTGGGTGTGCGCAGTTGGAATTCAGCAGCCTGGAGGACTTGATAGCAAGGAGGCTGGGCAGGTGGGCAGCGGCTAGATGGTACAGGCCTAGACTGCTATGTGGAAGGGATTAGAATAGGCCCGTTAAAAACCACCGGATAATTTTGAGCAGCAGAGATCTTGGATCTCATTGGCATTGCAAACAGTTTTTTCTGATGTCAGTGTGCAGGGTAGAATCTGTCTGCAAATGACAGGAGTCCTGAAGGGGATGTGTTAGGATGATATGGGCTGTATCAAGAATTCACCTGAAGCAGGTGCTAGGGTCTATGGTAAATTTACATCCTTAGTGTACAAATTACAAGAATGTCTGATGTACTAGAAGCTTTTAGAGGTATGTGACATTTCTTGTGGTCAACATCAGGGGGAACATCTAGTGCCTGGCCAAGGAGTGGGGGCAGCAAATGCCGCTCTAACTCCCAGTGTTCATAAAGTGTGTGACTCCCTCACCCCTACTCCGCTCCATCTGGGACCATGTCTTCTGAGACGCTGTAAGATTCTAGTATGGTTGTGAGTCAAAGGGAAACTTATCAGAGATACAGAGCTCTAGGCACCATTCCCAGGATTCTGATGCAGAGGTTTGGGCTGGGGCCCAGGAATCTACATTTTAACCGGCCCTGGATTAGAGTCTGTTGGATGCACTTTCTTACTCTTAAGTGTTATAATTTCTGGGGCCACTTGTGTGCAGTGTAGTGGTATTAAGCATTATTCAGGTGTAAGTTGCTGGGATTCAGATGAGGTCTTTGGTTAGTAGCCTGGCCAGTGCAAGCCTTATTATGGTTTATTTTCACTGTTCTGCATCTGTGGCTTGTTCTTACATTGTAACTAGACCAGCTGTTGCCTGGATCATTTCAGTACTACCTCTCCTCTCTAGTCTTTTTTTGTTAACAATATACCAGAGCTCAAGATGAAATCTATGGGAATAAAGTAATGTCTTCATTTGAGGTAAATCCTTTTTTTTTTTTTCTCCAAGAGTAGCTATTTGTTGTCTTAAAGAGTTTATGTGCTGAGTTCATTCACTTGCACAGTATAGTCGCTATCAAATATGGGGTTGGAATGTTTGTTTCTTGTACCCATCCAGTGAAATTTAAATAAAACATTGCTTTTCTCTTTTCAAAATTTACTCTGCTTAGAATTATTTTGGTGGAAAACTTTCTGCTCAAGGGAAAATGCCTTGGATCGAATATAATCATGAAAAAGTTTCTGGCACCGAATTCATAATTGACTTTCTGGAAGAGAAACTTGGAGTGAATTTAAACAAAAACCTTGGCCCGCATGAAAGAGCCATTTCCAGAGCAGTGACCAAGATGGTGGAGGAGCACTTCTACTGGTGAGTCCCGCGGGCGTGCTGGGCAAGTGCCCAGGGCCTTTCCGGGCCTTTGGAATAAGCCCAAGTCCAGTTTCACTTTTCAGACTCTCCTCAACCTTTTTGAAGTTTTCTACATTCTGACCGACTTCGGGGTTGAAGTTATGACCATGAATTTCCAGGTGTCTAGCTAGACCAAGGGTAGACAGGCATTTTCTGTAGAGGTCTGGCTAGCACCTATTTTAGATTTTATGGGCCATGGCTCTGCTGCCACTCCTTAAACTTGGCCATGGTCATGCCAAAGCAGCCATGGATGACCTGGGAATGATGAGCAGGACTCTGTTTCAGTGAACCGATAAAAACACTGACATTTGAATTGCATTTAATACTAAATATTATTCTTCTGAGTTTTCCCCCCAACCACTTAAAAATGTATTCTTTTATTAAAAATGTATTTTTAAAAGTTTTTTTACCTTTTAAAATTTTGATTCATTATTTATTTATTTTAGAGAAAGAGAGAGAGAGCGAGCGAGCACGAGAGCAAGGGGAGAGGCAGAGGCAGAGGGAGAGAGAGAGAGAATCCTGAGCAGACTTCACTCCAAGCTCAGAGCCCAACGTGAGGCTCCAACTCATGACCTTGAGATTATGACCTGAGCTGAAATCAAGAGTTGGACACTTAACTGACTGAGCTACCCCGGTGTCCCCTCCCCCAACCATTTAGCAATGTGGAAACTTCTTAGCCTTCGGGCTGTGTTTCGCTGACCCCTGATCTAGACTGTAGCTCGCTGAGGTGAGGAAGGTGATTCAACTGACTCTGCTCTTTACCAGTAGAAACTGCCGAATAAAATACTGTTACATCAGACACCCAGAGGAGGGAATGGAGACCAAGTCAGGATAGAAGTCTCACATAAAGGAATTATTCAAGCTTTGTGAAATTATCGTCAGTTTTCCTTAGACGACAAGAGCTTCTCTGTGTTCCAGAAGTCAGGTGTCCTAATGCTCTCTGAGCGTCTTTGCCCCGCCTGGCTGACTCCTGGGTACGACCCTTGTCTGAACCATCACGCGTTGTGTGGGGAGTTGCCCGAGTTCTGCAAGTGGCCTGGTCCTGGCTAGGACCGCTGACTTCAACAGGCACAGGTCTCCTTGGTTTACAAACGCATCGTCATGTGGGTTTTTTTCTTTGCCTTTCATCCATTTTCTGTAGTTTTAGTGCCTTTCTGGACACCCCAGTAGATTAGAGAAATTTTCTCCCTCATGTCTCTAAATTTATCTTGTTCCAAAGACTTAATTAAGAGTCATGAAACCCCTGTTCTGGCATTTGGTGTCACTCCTGGGCCAGGTTCTTGCCGGTAGCTTTCACCTCCCCCACTGAGAGAGGCCCGCTTAGTGTAGACGGTTCTTCCCTGCCACCTTCCGATCTCATCAGTTGGGCCCTCTTTCTCCATGGAAACTTGCTTGTTCTTTCTAAGGAAAACTTGCTGTTCCCTTTCTTGGATCTTAAGGGACTCTCTATTTCTCTTTTCCTCTTTCTGCCTGTGCTTCTTGCCCAGTGCATTCCAGGGAAGACCTGAAGTGTCACTTCCTCTTCCCCCTCCCACGGTAGGGGTGAGGAGGTGGGAGCAAGGAGGGAACCTGGCAGAGAGTGGCGGCAGGGGTGCAGATTAGCCTGGAAGTCATCATAGACTCTGTGTTCCTGGAATGAACCCAGGTCTCTTCTGGAGGACACCCACGGAGAATTGTCGTGACCCCCATCTTCTGGAGTGCAGGGCTTCACTGTGGACGACTGCACGTGTTATGCTGAGCCTCAGGGAAAAGCCCGCGGGACAAAGCCCATCTCACCTCTTGCCACATTCGGGTCCCTACTTTGCAGCAATTGAGAGAAATGCAGAACCAGCACAGGGCCACCCTGACCCTCTGTGTCTTCTTTGGATGCAGCCCTCCCAAGAGCTACCTTGTTTGATGGGCCCATTAATGCCGAGAGCTCTTGCTTTGTGAGCTGCCTGAAAAGAAGCCAGAAGTCACCGTACATTTTCGGTAATACTTGCGTTCCACCTCCTTGATTTTTGTAGTGGTTCATAAAATGTATATTCCAGTCAGAAAGACTTTGAGCGAGCAAGACTCCCAGGTACCACCTATCCCTGCTTTTGGCTCTGGGTGTGCAAGCGTTCTGTATGTTTACTTCCTGGTGGAAGTTCATCTGCTCTTTCCCTCCCCTTCTTTCCTGGCACCAGCCCCAGCTAATACTTGAAGGGAGGCAGCTCTTGGTGGGGGTGGGCGGGTGGAGGGTGAGTGGGAGAGTTGGGAGCTGGTACTCTGGTGGGGAAGAATCTCAGTTCCATGGACCATAAACACCCACGTGCTTGGGGGAGTTGCTTAGGTCACACATAGACTCTTCTAAGGATAATTTTGTTTCTCTAATCTGCTTTTGAATTACAAAATACATTTTTGGGGGGGGGATTAACTACTATTTCTCATGTGTGTCTCCTCAAAGGTTAATTTGAGAAAGAAATAGTGAAGGTGGGAGGTCAGGTCTTGATAGAGATACAAATATCCAGTGAACTTTCAAAAAAAATTCCCCAATTCCTTCAATTCCCTTTGGTCCCTAGCAGCAGAAGGAAAAACAAGCCTTGCTCTGTTTCATAAGACTCCCTAACCTTTAGTCATGTTGTTGCTTTGGGGAGACCTTGAACAGGCTTTCCCTAGAGCTCTAAATCCCAAAGGAGTAAAGAGCCCTGTCCCTCCGGTAAGAAAATGCCTGAGACAAAGAGTCTGTGGACGCTTTCCATCAGGTTCCTCTCCTGCTCCCCTTTTCCTTGTCTCAGAGGCCACACACAAAATGTGCAAGCATGGAAACGGTGGCCAGCATGAGGAATGGACCACTGTCTGGAGGAAAATATTACAAGGATGAGCTTTTCATGAGAGCTTGTTAAATTCCAACAACGTGTGAGCTCCAAGGTTGGGTCTGTGTTCACAGCGGTGGAGGAGATGAAATCAGTTGTTTGACTCAATGGAGTCGAATCATCTGGAGTTTTCAGATATGTTTATTTGATCTGAAACTGTAAAAACACTCCAGGTAGGATTTTCTAAAAAGCAAAGACAATGGAAAGCTGGCATTGTTACGTAAATACCACCCCATCATCCCAAGGCTCTGATTCTGGTTTGTTCAAATAAGCACACTAAGTAGAAAGAGGTTTTTCTTGAACTTAAAATCCATACCAGCATGTCCCACTTGCATAACTATTATTGAACATGAAGAAGACAAGTTTTTTTCCTCTTTGTTCCACTGAGTGCTTAAGTTAGATCCAATGCAGGCAAGTTGGTATGAAGGGCAGTACGAGAGACATGGGGTTAAAGTAGTGGAACGAAATTGCCTTGAGAACAGATACTATGATTTCTGTATGACAGGCTAGTGTAGTAAGAGTCTTGTAGCCCTTGGGGCACCTGGGTGGCTCAGTGGGTTAAAGCCTCTGCCTTCGGCTCAGATCATGATCCCAGGACCGTGGGATCAAGCCCCATATCACACATCGCACATCACACATCAAGGTCTCTGCTCAGCAGGGAGCCTGCTTCCCGTCTCCCCCCCACCCCGCCTGTCTCTCTGCCTGCTTGTGATCTCTCCCTCTCTGTCAAATAAATAAATAAAATCTTAAAAAAAAGAGAGAGGCTTGTAGCCCTACAGGGAGGTGTGAGGGCACCATGGGCGAGCTGTCTGGTCATACCACTTTGACCCATTAAAATATAGACGTTAGAACCGGGAATTCAAATTTGCTTTTAGATTGGCCATGATTTTTAAATTTTGAGTTGGGCTTTTGGTGTAGTTTCACTGAAAGGGGAGGTAGGATCCTGACTAAAATGACTTACCCAAGATCTTGTCAAAAACCTAGTAGTCTCTCACTCCTTGATTACAACTAGGTTAATGTGTGCCCCTCTGCCCTGCTGCCCCTGCCCCTAATTTCAGATGTAGAGAGAGGTCCTCTTTGGAGGGGCTCTTCTGGGGCCTGTGCCATTCAGGGAAATCACAGAAGCTCATCATACACTCTTGCATTGTTAGAAGACAAGCATACGATGACAGGGATGGAGCAGGACATGGAGAAAGGCGTCCATGGTCAGGAAGGCCTCATGCTAAGGCTCACTCATCAAACAGTAGATTGCCATGGTCTGCACTTTCCCAATGTTACTGTCATCTCTGCTGTGCGCCAGGCCTCCTGTTAGGTTATAACGAGGGAGATCTTCATCGAAACATCAGGGGTCGGCTCTTTTTTCCTGTCCTCTTGATCTTCTTTAAAAATGTTGAACAGTATTTCTTCTTCTGTTCTAAGGTAATCAGTCTTGAAGAGAGGCCTTGACCCCATTTTGCAGAACAGATCAGGAACATCAGTTGTTTAAAGGAAATGAGTATCAACTTTCTGAAAGAGGTTCTCAGAATGATGACTGAATTGTTCAGCCTCGTCTAGCTTCCAGACTGGCCCTCCCAGCCCTCGCCCTCGCCAGGTCATGATTCACAAGTCCTTGCACTGTGGGTCTGTTCTCGGTAGAGAGTGACGTGGATCTCAGAAGCAAATGGGCAGCCCCTTCTTCATTCTTCAGAGGCATTTCTCTTTCTGCTTCATTCCATTTAAATACTGTCAGCCTTTAGAAACACTGCGTAGCCATAGCTGGCTCAGAAGTGAAGCTTTTCTACATTTCAATCAATAATTCATTCTTTCAGTAAACTTAATGTGTGACTGACACCTAGTGGCCAGGTTCCATGCTGGATGGGGGGAAGCCAGGTGATAAGACGCTGTCTCGGTCCTCTGGTGACTCACAGGTGGAGGGAGACGTTGAGCCATCATAATGGTGGGTGCTGGGGGAGAATTGAAGAACTGAGGAAAGGCAGCCAGCACCTGCTGGAGTGATGAGGGAAAGGCGTTCCCAGAGGAGATGGTATCACAACCAAAGTGAGGGACCGTCAGTTGTGGGTGAAGGGGCTGGGCACCTGGGGAAGATTAGGGTGTCTAGGCAGAGGGGGCAGCATCTGCAAGAGTTCCGAGGCAAGACTGAGGAGCTTGGGCAGGCACATGGAATTCTGTGTGGCAGGTGCACAGGAGGCAGTGTGGGGGATGGGGCTGGAGAATGGCCAGCCCTTTGTGGGTCAGATAGTAGGGAGTGGGGCGGTGCACTGAGCTCAGCAGCTTGGCGGGGGGGGGGGGGGGGGGTTGGTGAATGACTCTGAGAAATAGGCTGATGGGACTAGATTTGCATTTTAGGAGCTCTTTGTAGCTGCGTACAACAGGATTTGAAATCCAGACAACTGGATTTCTGAAGGACCTTGAGGGGATGTCAGGAGACCTGCTAGGAGACTACTGTGCTCAGGGTTGAGAAATGATGAAGGGCTGAGCTACCTGCTGATTGAATTGGAGAAAAGGGCAAATTCACAGGGTGACTGACTGTCAGGAGCGCGGGATAGAGAGCAGTGAAGAATGGGTCCCGAGATTCTTTCTGGCTTGGGTGGGGAGAAGCAGATTTGAAGGGAAGGAAGATCATGAGTGCAAGTTTGGAAATATGGGTTTGTAGAGGACCCCTCAGGTTCTCTACAAAGGTGTCAGGACAAAGGTCTGGGCTGGGTATGGGTTTAGGAGTCATCAGTTTGAAGTTGTGGGTGTGAATTAGATCACACCACAAGTGCGGAGTGAGATGTAGAAAGAATAGCAATGAAAATCTTGGGAACCTGCATGAGGTGGTGGGAAAAGCAGTAGAGATGTAAGCTAAGGGAGAGCTCTTCTATGAAAGACACAGCCAGTGTCACATGTTGCAGACTGTTCAAGAAAGAGAAAAATATGCAAAGAATGTTAGGGGTGGCTTGGTGGTTCAGTCAGTTAAGCATCTGACTCTTGATCTCAGCTCAGGTCTTGATCTCAGGGTCATGAGTTCAAGCCCCATGTTGGGCTCCATGCCCAGCATAAAGCCTACTTTATTTATTTATTTTTTAAAAAGATTTTATTTATTTATTTGACAGACAGAGATTACAAGTAGAGAGGCAGGCAAAAAGAGGAGGAAACAGGCTCCCTGCTGAGCCAAGAGCCTGATGTGGGGCTTGATCAGGAGAACTTAGGATCATGACCAGAGCTGAAGGCAGAGGCTTTAACCCTCTGAACCACCCAGGCACCCCCTAAAGCCTACTTTAAAAAAAAAAAAAAAAAAAAGAAGAAGGAATATTTATTGGATTTTTGCAACAAGGAGGTATTTTGATTTGGATGAGAGTAGTTTCCATCAAGTGTTAACAGTTTGTTAATAGTTATGGAAGGAGGTGGATTCTTGGTTGTAAGGATTGGGAAGCATGTATAAATGAGGTTTGCTGCCTGTAACAATTGCATTAAGAGCCCACGAATTACCCATTTTCTTTGGTATTTAAAGTTTGTGCCCACTTTATAGGAGTTGACCCTTACAAAGCCTAGCTGACCCTCATTTGCTTCTCTTCATTGACACTGGGCAGCAGTATTAGGCTCAGGGAGGGAAGGAGGAAAGAAATCAAGAGAAGTGTGGGAAAGAGAAGAGAGGAAGACCAGTTTCTCAGGTTACCTCTAGATGCTAAATTCCAGATCAACCCAGTATCCCTCCTTCTGTGCCCTCCATTCAACCTGTTAACGAAGATGGAGAACCTGATGCCATTGCGTTGGTGCGGTTTCCTCCAGCTTAGCTGTATGACCCAGCACAGCCACCTCTTCCTTTCCCATCTGCTACTTGAACCCATTAGCGCTCTGTCCGTCACTGCAACCTCATCCTGGGCCCATGTCCCCACTTCCTGCTCTACGGAGGAAACGGAAGTCACTAGGCAGGAGCTCCGAACCCCTCACCTCTTGTGACACTCTCTTCCTCTCTGTCTCAGAGAAAGTGGTGACTTTGCTTCTCTCTAAGCTGGCCCTTCCAGCCTGGCCTTCTCACCTTCTAACTTGCCCTTGACCTGTGGACTTCCTAATACCACCTAATACCACCTAATACCTAATACCACTCCTTACCCTAGAAACTTCCCCTCTGACAGCTTTAGCACTCTTGCTGACTTGCCATCAGCTACAAGTCCTCTATCTTGAGTCTAAATGTATCTCCGGAGTTCTCAGCCTTCTGCACGTTCTCACTTGGGGGTTCCATGGGACCTTCAAACGCAACAGCTTGATGTGTCTTTCATCATCTAAACCTGTGGTACCTGGTGTGTGCCCACCCGTATTTGTTAATGGCACTATCATCCACTCAAGTCATTGGCCTGAGAGAGAAGACTTAATCTCTCCTTATACCTAATCCATCAGTCAATAGACTCTTTTTCTCATACTCCAGAGTTTCTCCTCTGTATTCCCTGTACACCCTCCCTCCCATCGCCCTAGCCCTTAGGTCTTGCCAGAGTCTTCTAGCCAGCCTCCCTACTGGTGGTTTCTCCCTTTCCAACCCTTCCTTCACATCGCCACAAACCTGATTATGTCCCTGGTCTGCTTAAAACCTTTCAGTGGTCCATCTTTGCTTCCAAAATAGAGTTCAGCACCCTTTGTCTCAGGCCCAGCCAGATCTGGTCCTGGCCCACTCTTCGGGTCTCTGCACAGGCGTCCCATGTCATCCAGCTGGTGTTCTTCACGCACATCCTTCCCCCTGCTCTGACTGGTGAGCTTCTGCCCATCCCTTGGGATCACTTAATGCTTATGGTGAAACCTGTGTCATTCGTCTACAAAGAATGTCTCTTTTTTCACATCAACCTGTCAGTTTAGAGCCACCACATTCCTCATTTTTACTCTTTAGATGCTTCCTGGATGCTCTTATGACCTGGTCATGCTTATTTTGGGAGAATTTAGTTTTATTCTTGGTTCATGGACTTGCAAAATAATCAAGGATGGCCTAGGTCTTCTACCGTGCCTTTTAATCCAGTATAATTCAAATCAAAGTACTAAATTGTTCTAATGGAATGTGAAAACTGATACCTTAATTACTGCAGGTTTAAAAAGAAGAGCAAATAGGAAAGTATTCAGTTTGCATGTTTATAAAGAATTTACTAGAGTAAATATGAGATCTTTTATGTCAAAGGATCCATTGACTTCTCTTCTCTTCCATAGTGCAGAGAATTGTGTTGAAATTGGTTGTAGGACTTCTCAGTAAAAGTCAGGAATGCCTAAAAACTTTCAGAGAAATCTTCTGTTTATTCTTTTCTTTTCTTTTTTTAATAGAAGAAAGAACAGAGGAGAGAGTAGAACCATATAAAATGATCAACATTTCAGGGACTTTTTTTTCTTTAAAGAATTGAGGTGGAAAATAGCTATAATTTATTATAATTCCTTGTGTTTTCTCTGTAAAAATATTTTTCACCCTTCTAATTTTTTTGAAGTGGCCCTTTTGCTCAATGAACTAACACTAGGAGGTGAGACGACTCTCAGTACATCTTTTATTGCTCGTTATGGGGAAAAACTAAAATATCTTCTGTAGACACTCCCACAGCTACATTTTTCTCAGCCTTCAGTAGGACACCCTTTTAATTTCTGTCCACCAGCACTATCAGCACTATGAGGAAACATAGGAACATTCCTGCAATTGCGTATGTTCCGAGCCCCAAATCGGCCAAGGCTCAAGGGTGGTGGTGGCCAGCAGCCCACGGGTCGCTGCTCAGCTTCTCTGCGAGTCCCATGGCAATATCTGGACCAGAGAGGTGGCCACAAGCATCGCCCAGATGGGAAAAATGACTCAACGGAGTTCCTTCCGTCTTTGTATTCACTTTAGAGTCCTGGAGCACAAACTGAAACCATTCTCCAGACTTTCTGGAGAGCAAATCAAAAAAATAATATTTGTAATTTATATAGTTTATACTAACCTTGGACAGGTATATCTACTCCCTAATCCTCTGCCAAGCAGGCAAGAGTTTTCTTTTTTAAACAAATCTTTGATATGGTAAAATCTAAAATGCATACACAAATTGTTTCAAAAAAACCCCCAAAGATGCAGCTTAATTAATGAACACAGAGCATATCCCTGCATAACCATTCCTCAGATCAAGCAAGAGAATGAAGCCAGCCCTGCAGTCACTGTGCCTCCTTCCTGGTGTCCCCACAGACCTGCACAGTCCTGCCTCAGAACCTCTGGAAGGTTTTCTGTGGCGTTGTTTTCTGTGGGGTTGCCTAAGAGGATCCAGAAGCCAGCCTTGGGAGGTGGGGGGCGGTGTGGATCTGAGGGTGGGGGCCAGGAGAGGTTTGGTTTGGTGGAATTGTGGCATGGCATCGGTATCTGGATTTGTTCTAGTTTCTCTTACAGACCCGGAGTCTAGGCATTGGCCGGAAGCTGTTGTGACATCTGCCATGCAGAGACTGCTCTTTGTAAAAGCCGCTCTTGCTCATTTCCTCCCGTGTGCCCACTTCGGTCGCACTCTCTGGAAATGGACTCAGGAGCTGATGTGTACCTAATGCCCAGTAGTAACCTGTTTCCACACAATTCCAGGACGTTAGCTTATTGCCAGTGGGTGGACAATCTCAATGAGACCCGGAAGATGCTCTCTCTTAGTGGTGGCGGTCCCTTCAGTAACCTGCTGAGGTGGGTCGTGTGCCACATAACGAAAGGAATTGTGAAGCGCGAGATGCACGGCCACGGCATTGGCCGCTTCTCAGAGGAGGAGATTTACATGCTGATGGAGAAGGACATGCGGTCCTTGGCAGGGCTTTTGGGTAACGTACCACACCTTCTATTCTCTATTTTCTGTCCGCACCTTTTTTGCATGATCCTTAAAGCGCTCCTCGTTGGCTGATTTGAAGTCTTATTTTGGTTGGTTTCTTTGCTTCCTCGTGTAGGTGGCAGCCCCACCATTTAACCCGACCCCCTAACTTTCAGGAGCAAGAATCTGTGTCCTCCGTCCCTAGTGCCAGCCCAGCCCGTGTGGCGAGGACACGGGCGGGCTGCGGGCTCACCGGCAGGCAGCGCCGCGGGCCGCTGGGGAGGCCGTGGGAGCCGCGGGTGGTTCTTAGCCGGGAAGTTCTTCGGATTATGACAGGCCTGGGTGGAAGGGCTGCTTGTGAACGCCTCTGCTGGAGGAGTCCCGGGGTCTCCACGGCCATCTGGCTGCTGCGAGCGCAGGCAGCGCCACTTCTGACCCGCTCCGCGGACACCTGCCGCGTGTCATTTCTCACGCCTGTTTCCGTTGGTGATCTCGGTGCTCTCCTTCCCAGCGCGTTGTAACGCTTCTGATTTTGCATTTACGGCACACAGTGGGTTTCGCTGTGCCTGGAAACCGCTCGAGGTGGAGGAGGAGGAGCCCCGGAGCGGCGTATGTGTGGGCGGGTGAGCAGAGGTCGGTGTCCTTGCTCCCCTCATTGGCTGGGCTGATGTGACTCTGTGCTGATGGGACTCTGTTCTGGGCCGAGCGCGAGTCTCAACTATGTCAGTTCAAGAACACATTGTTTGAATTCAGAGGCTTCGGTGTGGGAAATGATGGTTTCTCCTGGGGACATCTAAGTCTAGGGAGCCAAGCCCTCTGTGTGACCAGCTGTGTGACCTGGTCCCTTGGGACGGCGTATTTTGGGGTTTCACTAACTTTCTTTTGGCCTTCTCATCTCCCTTCTAGGGCACATCACGTTCCTTACCTTCTGGGGGGGGCTTGGGGGTCAGTTTTGTTGAAGCCCATGGAGCCTCCAGGAACTGTGGGCTGTGCTAGGTCGATCCTGCCCCCTCTCCTCCAGGGTGACTGGCTCCTTCCCTTTTCTGCACTCCAGGTGCTTCCTGGACCTGGAGTTACCACCCACCCCAGCCCCCCGTCCCTGGCCTACAGGAAGAGAGCCCAACAGCATATACAGCTCTCTGCCAGCTTTGTTTGGGGGAGGGGGTTGATGCTGTCCAGACCGTCTGGTGCTTTCTAGGCCCTGCCTGACATAGATATGGAATTGGCCTTAAGTTCACCTCGTTCCCGTGGAAACGGCCCTGGACTTGCAGCCTCTTGGAGCAGGCCTGCCGTGGGCCCTTTTCTCCTTCGGAAGTGCTCTACCTGCTCGCAGCTTCCTTTCCAGCTCACGCTGTGGGGAGCCCCAGCAAGCCAGGCACTGAGCCCTCAAAGTTAAGCCAGAGGTTATGCAGTAAAGTGCTGCCCTTCTCCAAAAAGTTCACAATGTTGTTTCCTTAACCAGGAGCGGGTGAGCATCACTTTTCTGGAGCACTTCCGGTCGGGAGAACCAGGGAGCACGGGGTAGCGATTCTCTGATACTTAAATGACTTAGCAAAGTGCTTCTTTCCCAGTTACCTCCCATCTCCCAGAGGGGAGGTAGAGCAATTGTTGGCAGCTGGGTTGGAGACCTGGCAAGTATTCCAAATACCATCAAGTCTAAATCATTTCCTGAGATGAGAAATTGATTGGGCTATTTGAAAAGCAGGAGTCCACTGGAGTTCTCTACCATGCAGAAGCTCAGGGAACAGTCTAGGCTCTCATGAGAAGCACTTTTGCTGCCTTTGGGGAGGGATAGGCTCTTGAGCTGAACATCAGAGGTTTTCTTACTAAATGAGACAAAAGTGTTACCTCCCCCCTCACCTGGAAATGTAGCTTAACTTTTAAGGCCCAGATGCCTGAGAGACTCAAAATGCATAATGACTTTTTGTTAAGTATTTCAAGATTTGGGGAAATTGTCTAGGGAGGTATTTGAGTCATCAGGATAAATTAATTATTGCTGTTTCAGTTCAACTGACTTCAAGGATTGAAGACCTTCTTTGGGGCCAGTGCTGGGGAATACAAAAGTGAATAAGAGATGGTCCCCACTCTCTGGCAGTTTCCTCTCCAGCGGGAGAGACAAACTTATAAACCAGGAATAGGTGAATTGTGGCCCATAGCTGGTGGCCTGTTTTTTCTGTTTGTTGTTGTTGTTGTTTTGTTTTTTCAATGGCCTATGAGCTAAGAATTATTTTTATATTATTAAACTGTAGGGAAAAAATGCAACAGAGATGAAATATGGCCCAGAAAGCCTAAAATATTTACCATCTGAAGCTCCATAGAACTTTGTGGATCTCTGCTCTAAACGAATACCCATGTTCAAGTTGGGCTGTGACGGGTTTCATGACAGAGGTCTATGCTTGGTGCCCTGGAGACAGCAGGGTAGGGTGAAATGGCAGGGAGAGCTTGGGAGGGCCAGAGAAGAGGCAGCAGGCGTTTTGGCCCCAGAAAATAAACAGTTGTCCCAAGGAAGAAAATAGGGAAGAACCATCTGGGCAAGTCATGAGAAAAATGGTTACAGGTGAGAGACATTTTGGAATCACAGTTGAAAGGAAGGTTAAAAGGTAGTTTGGGACCGTATTATAAAAGGTAATAATAACACTGAGATTCTTCGTCATAAGAAAATACGGAGAGGGTGCCTGCTTTTGAGTATTAGAGAGAAAGAGGCATGTTTGTGATTTAGAAAAGTGGCTCTGTTGGTGTCATAGCAGATGACTTGGGCCTGAAGGGGTGGGTGTTAAGAGAGACTGAAGATAGGCAGCCCATTTCTTTGGATGTAGTTTAAAAAATTGTGATGAAATTCAAATAAAAAAATAAATTTAAACAAAATAAAAATTAGTTGAGAAAGATGATACCTTAATTTTGGAAAGGAGGAGACAAAATTATTATTTATAGAAATTAAGAGCTTATGGGGGCACCTGGGTGGCTCAGTGGGTTAAGCCGCTGCCTTCAGCTCAGGTCATGATCTCGGGATCCTGGGATCGAGTCCCACATCGGGCTCTCTGCTCAGCAGGGAGCCTGTTTCCTCCTCTCTCTCTCTGTGCCTGCTTCTCTGCCTACTTGTGATCTCTCTCTGTCAAATAAATAAATAAAATCTTAAAAAAAAAAAAAAGAAATTAAGAGCTTATGTAGCTAAAATAGGGACACCTTGGTGGCCCAGTCAGTTAAGCATCTGCCTTTGGCACAGGTCATGATCCCAGGGTCCTGGGATCGAAGCCCCATGATGGGCTCAGCAGGGAGCCTGCTTCTCCCTCTCCCTCTGCCTGCTTCTTCCCATGCTTGTGCAATCTCTCTCTGTCAAATAAACAAATAAAATCTCAGAAAAAAGAGATTATGTAGCTAAAATAATAGAGAATCAAAATTATGGTTAATGAGGGAGTTCAGTAATTTTACAAAGTTACAGACATCCAGATGGTCAACAAGCACATGAAAAGATGCTCAACATCACTTGTCATCAGGGAATGCAAATCAAAACTACAGTGAGATATCACCTCACACCTGTCAGAATGGCTAAAATTAACAACACAGGAAATGGCAGATGTTGGTGAGGATGTGGAGAAAGAGAAACCTTCTTGTACTGTTGGTGGGAATACAAATTGGTGTGGCAATTGTGGACATCTGTATGGAGGCTCCTCAAAAAATTAAAAATAGAACTACCCTTTTTTTAAAAAAAAGATTATTTATTGAGAGAGAGAGAGAATGAACAGTGGAGAGGGGCAGAGAAAGAGAGAGAGAGAGAGAGAGAGAGAAGCAGACTTCCTGCTAAGCTGGAAGACGGATGCGGGGCTTGATCCCAGCACCCCGGGATCATGACCTGAGCCAAAGATGGACACTTAACCAACTGAGCCACCCACATACCCCCAAATAGAACTACTCTACGATCTAGAAATTGCACTACTGGGTATTTGCCCCCAAAATACAAAAACACTAATTTGAGGGGATACATGCACCCTTATGTTTATTGTAGCATTATTATAACAGCCAAACTATGGAAGCAGCCCCAGGATGAATGGATAAAGAAGATAAATATATTATAAATAGTGGAATATTATTCAGCCCTAAAAAAGAGAATGAAATCTTGCCATTTGCAACCCATCAGTAAGAGCTAGAGAGTATTATGGTAAGTGAAATAAGCTAGTCAGAGAAAGACAAATACCATAGGATCTAACTCACATGTGGAATTTAAGAAACAAAACAACAAGGAAAGGAAACAAAAGAGAAAGACAAACCAAGAAACAGACTCTTAACTATAGGGAACAAATTCATGTTACCAGAGGGAAGGTGGGTAGGGGGATGGAGAACATAGGCGATGGGGATTAAAGATAAATTCATCCTGATGAAATAAACCAAAATAAAATGGCAAGAAGTTTACAAAGTTACAAACATGTAAATCTCGATATCTCAAATAACTGATTAGGAAATATTAAAAGTTTCCATTTATAATGATAAAAAATCAAAATATTAGAAATATGTATGAGAAATATGCATGTATCAGGTCCTACAGAAATAAAATTGGATAGTTCTAATAAGAGATAGAAGGTTTTTTAGAAAATGGGGAGTATACCCTCGTTTATCCATTGGCGAGTGATTCGAAAGTATACCCTTGTTTATTCATTCAAGAGCCAGAGGTCGAACCTAGCTCTGTCACTTCATAGCTCTGCGACCTGGGGCAAGTTTCTGAACTTCTCTAGGCCTTAGTTTCCTTATGTGTAAAATGGAGACAATAATGGTGAAAAGAAAAGTAGCACATGTAAAGTGCTCAGAATAGTGCCCGGCAGGTAGTAAGCAATCAAGTAACAGGCAAGTGTAAAACACAACTGTGATGAGGGCAGGAAGCAGAGGTTCATGGTGCTGTGGGTGCGGATAATGCGGGGAGGGTGGCCCAGTGGTCAGTGTTAGCCTCTCTTCGCTTCAGCATGTTTCCATGGCCCCTTGGGGTAGGTGTATACGTTGGAAGCCGAAGTAATGACCAGTAGTGGATGCCTGACTTTCACCTTGTGCAAGAAGTGTATAGACTATTTCTATCCCCTCCCAACAAGGTGAGAATCAGAAAAGCATGGGGGGGAAAAAAAAAGAAAAAGAAAAGAAGCAAAGCATGACGTAAAAATTCAGTACAGAAAGGCCAGGTTTTGGGGAGGCCTTGTGAGGCCATGTGAGGGAGGGATTTCGCATCTTGGGCTCCACTGTTTAAGTTATCCCGACTTATGTTGTTAGGATAACCACAGTTGCCCTCTTGGTACACATCTTTCTAATATTTTTATGTGTAATTTTAAATCATATAGATATAGTTGTATAAACATACACATACACATAATTTTCCAACCTGTCTTTTCCTTCATATATTGCAAGTGTTTTTTTCTATACCATATGTTGCCCTGTGCCTGCTCTCACACTTGAGGCCATAAAAACTGACATAAAACTCATCAGCCTTCTGCCTCTTTTGTATTTCTGTGCTATCATTAATCCTGAGTCTGCAGCTATGAACTTGAAGTGGAAGGGAAATAAGACAGAATGAATATAAGAAGATAAGAATGCAGCGGGGTCCCGCCTTAGCACTGAGATCCCCAGCTGTGATTGTGTGATAGGAGATTAAAGTAAGAAAAAAGATGGACTCTGGTACCCAGTCAGAGTAATGGCACCCATTTGGCAGATGAGGAAACTGAGGCACAGAAAGGTTGAGTGACTTGCCCACAGTTACACAAACAGCAGAAAGAGATGTTGGTGACCAAGTAGGGCATAGGCCTGAGCTGCTGCCTGATGGACATATTGTTGCAAACGTTTATAAAATGGCAAGACTTGTGAGAATTACCACCCGGAGAAGTACTAGGTGAAACGAGGGCCCTTTTGTGGGGGAGACTAATGTGGTCACAGGGGTTATGCAGGACTTCTTTGAGGACATGGCAGTTCCAGACTCTGAAAGATAAGTGGAGTTAGGCAGACGTGTGTGTGAGGAGGAATGGGGTGGGAAGTGAGACCAGCATGGAACATGGAAGGGACATCACCTGTGAAGATCTGACATGAAAGGCAGCTGGAAGCCTTCAAGGAATGAAATGATGGCTTGTGTGTGAGTAACTTTGTGCGAACCGAAGTGTGGCATGAGGTAGAGGTAGGCAGGGGCTAGATCACACAAGTCTTCTGTATCACTTAAATAATCTTGGTCTGTCTTCTAACAACAACAGAATCTGTCAGAAGTTGAAATTAGGGAAGCGACATGACTTTATTTATATATAATGCGCTAGAGGGGCCACGGGTGGGTTTGGGGGCCCAGTGAGGAGGCTGTTGAAAGGTAAGATGGTGTTGTGGATTACAGTCCTGGTGGTAGAGTTGGACCTACCATGATGGTTTAGAGCTATATTCTAGAGACAGAGTTGACTGCAGTTTGGTGACTTGATATATGTGTGGGGTGGGGTGGGGGGAGAGGCAGTGATGGAGAGGGCAGGGGTAAGGAATAACCAAGTTCTTGACATGAACAGTTAGTACACAAAGTAGCCATTCATAGTTGGAGAATGCTGGAGTAGAGAGGAACATCATGAATATCAGGTGTGGGTCTGCTGAGTCTCAGATCCCTGTGAGACAGACACGAGTGGAGACAAAGTGTATGATAAGGGCACCCCTTTTTCCCCCTTAACTCATTAAATTTTTTTAAAAAAGATTTTATTTGAGAGAGAAGCGCAAGAGCATGTGGGCGGGGGAGGGGCAGAAGGAGGAGGAGAAGCAGGCTTTCTGCTTAGCAGGAAGCCCAGGTGCAGGGCTCAATCCCAGGACCCGGACATCAGGACCTGAGCCAAAGGCAGATGCTTAATTGACTGAGCCACCCAGGTGCTCCATTAAAAAATTTTTTTTTTGGAAGATTTTATTTATTTATTTGAGAGAGAGAGAGAGAAAGAGAGAGCATGAGTGGGGGAGGAAAGGTGCTTTTTTGAACTGGTATAGAAAAGGCAAGTTAATTTAGTAAATGGTGTTGGGACACGTGACTAACCATTTGTTTTATTTTTTTTTAATTTTTTTAATTTTTTTATTTTATTTTATTTTTTTAAAGATTTTATTTATTTATTTGAGAGAGAGAGACAGTGAGAGAGAGCATGAGCGAGGAGAAGGTCAGAGAGTGAAGCAGACTCCCCATGGAGCTGGGAGCCTGATGTGGGACTCGATCCCGGGACTCCAGGATCACGCCCTGAGCCGAAGGCAGTCGTCCAACCAACTGAGCCACCCAGGCGTCCCCATGACTAACCATTTGGAACAAAATATGTACAGCCCTCCTGACTTTATGTCATATATCTGAATAAATTCCAAATGGATCAAGCATTTAAATATAAAATATAAAACCATAAGGGTGTCAGGATAAAATATGGGAAAACTTTTATATAATCTTGAACTTGGTAAAGTTTTTCTAAATATGGTACCAAAGGGAGAAGTGACAAAAGAAAAGTTGAATTGCTAGATTTCTTGAGACAAAACCACCTGGATGTCAATAATCACCATAAATAAGGTTAAAATTGAAATGGAAAGCTGGAAAAATGTTTGCAATCTGTGACAAAAGAATTAATGTTACTATATGAAGAACTATAAAAATCTAACAAAGTGAATACTTGGAGAAAACTGGACAAAAGACATAAGAGAATTTGCAAAAATGACACACGATGAGTAAATATATGAAAAATGTTCAACCTCTTTAGTAATCAGAGCAGTGCAAATTAACAAATGAGGCACTACTCTGTCAATCAGATGGGCAAAGTTTTTTTTTTTTTTTAATGTGGTGTATTGGTGGGGTTATGAAGGAGGCATTGGCATTCTCTACTGATGGAAATAAAAACTAGGACATACTTTCTGGAGTTGAGTTTCACAGTTCTAAAAGTCATAACATTTTACATATTTACTTATTAAATAATTAAAAAAATCAGGAATCAAAGCTTTGAACCTTAACAAGAACAAATAGGGAGAAATGTCAAGTTCTGTACTTAGGTCCCCCAATTGAATTGCACAAATACAGGGTGGGGGAGAGACATGTGAAAAAGAGACTGCGGGATTTTAGTGGTTTTCAGTCTCTGAATGTCACCAAGTGTGATAAGCTGTCAAAGAAACTAATCAAAACCTAACCTGTTTAACGCAGCATCCTGTCTATAGATTTATCTATGAGAAGGATTATAATACTGAAACTTTGCGATCTTAGCAGTTATGAATAATATGGGTTTTCTAACTGGAGTCCCTGGTTTTTGTTTACGATGATAATGGAAAACCGAAGTTATTTTAAGCACTTGCTGTTCTCTTTCCCACCCTTTTCTCCCCACTTCTGTTGTTAACTTTCACTTCTTTCCTCTGGTGGGGGCGGTCTGAAGGTTTAACCAAGGCAGAATACATATAAATTAGTTTATTTTTAGGTGCCCACTTGCGGATTGTTTGTGAGTAATTTGCATTCTCTAGAATGGATTTCATCAGTTCTCTTTGGTACAGACATACCTAAAGAAATTATTATTACTTCAAAGGATTTTCTAAAGAGCTAAGCCTTGAGCTCTGGTATCAAGAGTTGGTAGTCCAGTGGACTAAGATTCCTAGTTTGTACAAAGCTTGAGACAAACAAAGGGCTTTTTAAAGGGTACAAAGTTAAATGACAGCAAGGAGAAGGTCAAAACACTGGACTCATAGTTTGCTTCTAAATAGGTAAGAATTGAAATCTAAACTAGATGAGAAGGTCTCAAGAGAGCACTACAGTATTTTCACGCAACTAAAAGACTAACAAGCAAACTAATTATTTGAACGTGATTTTTGTATTAGTTACACACAAAGTGTAATGTTAGGGTCTTGGGAACGAAAGATGAGTAAAAATGGTGTCTACCTTGAAGATCCTTATAAACCAGTAGCACTCAGGTCTCTGGGTCCAAACAGTGTCCTAGGACATGAAAACTTTTCCATGTGATCCTGGAATTTTGAGTGTAATCCTTCAGAAATGGGAAGAATCGGATCGTGTCAGAAGATAGAGATAGGAAATTGTCCCTATTTCCAAAAGGGGAGGGAGAGGTAGTTTCCGATAGTGAAATAAAATACTAGAGTGAATTATTAAATAGATGGTTACTTTTCACCAAGAATGATCTTCATTCATTGTGAATAAATCATACCAGAAAGTGACTACTTTGTCTTCTTGAGTTGTTGGACTTACTAATTGGATACACCGTGTCCTGATTTATTCAAACCATTGGATACCATCTCTCAGGATATTTTTGTGGGCAAGATGGCTGGTTTCCAGAGGGGGCTTCCATGGGTGCATACGATGGCACCAGGGTCCGTTGAGTGCTCTGGTGAGGAGGAGAGGAAGCCTTAGCAGGTTGGACTCTCTTCACCCCTGTTTTACCTAGAACAGCTCCCTTGTTATCTGTTTATATCTTGGAAATCTGTTGCATTTTGGTTCGATAGAGAACTTTCCCTACCGAAGAAGAAAAATTAAAAGCCCCCAGATTAGCTAGTGGATTTGTAGCTGATGGAGTGACTCTATCTTTACAGTGAGGATCGAGGGCTTGATGTCACTTAAAGAGAGCTCTCCAGGGACTCTGCTCTTGACTTTTCTCAATGACCAGTTGCCAACTTCAAAGACATGCTTAGTGGTTTTTTCAATGACTCTAGGTGGAAGGATAACTGAAAACCTGGTTGGGAAAATCAGGAATCTAAGCTTTGAACCTTAACAGGAAGAAACCTAATAGGGAGAAATGTCAGATTCTGCACCTAGCCTGTTTAATGCAGTGTAGAGTTTCAATTGAAAGTTGGTTCCTTAAGGAAACCTTTCTGGACCTTTCTCCCCGTGTGTCAGTCAAACCTGTTTTTTGCCCCAGGCACGTGGTGCTTTCTTCCTCCAAACACTCCTTGCACCTTCTTTTAATGGTTTGGTTTGACTGTCTCCTCAGCGGGACTGTGCCAGGCCTGGTGCACTGGTTTCTATCTCTAGAGCGTGACGCAGTGCCCGGCACACATTAGGCACCCAGCAAGTGTTTGTGGAACAAAGGAGTTCAATGTTAAGTTCTGGGATCCATTTTTTAAAGGAGCTTGATCAAACTAGGGTGTATCCAGAGAACAGTGGTTAGGAAGGTGGTTCGTCTCAAAATAGTTTCATGCAAGGAAGCTGAGGATCCCGGGGGAGGGTGGTCTGCAGAAGTGCATCTGTATGGGTCATATACCCGCGTTTTTCAAATACCGGGAGTGGGTACTGACTTAGGTGTGGATGCAGCTGATGGACATATTTGGGGAAGGGGGAGGGGACAGAGGAGAGGGTGGGGTGTGTATGTGGGGGAATGACAATGGATTATAACTCAGGGTAAGGCAGCACTTTAAAACAGACCAGTCCTAAATGGGAAGGGCTTGTCTTGTGATGTAGTAGGAGTGGTTGTTCTTACTCCAAGGTGAGGTTCATGACCACCACCAGCCATCATCAACCGTCATCACAGGTGGTGAGATCTTTAGTTAGAGATGGTCGGCCTCTGGGGAGGGGAGGTTCTTCCCGTTCTGATGGTTTCATGGTTTTATATTCATTCTCTAGAGAGGAGAGCAGAGATGTTTCCAAGTTATGAAACAAGGCAGAGGCCAAAGTAGAGATCATTCGAGTTCTGGTTGGTGTCTCAGATTGTGATTTGTGTTTGGCTGCCGCTCCTGCCTTCTGCAGCCCCCGTGCTTTAAATGATCTGGGTTTACATCCCCTGTTATTGAATCTACTTTCTGAACAATGGTTGGTTCCCAATAAACCTCTCTTCGAATTTCCACTTTATTTTTGAAGTTGTTTTGATTTGAAGGCTCTTGGACAAGGGATTTGTTTTGTTTTGTTTTGAAGCAAGCTTGGGAATAGGCTATTTTAATAGCTGTTCTTCCTACCCTGTTTAATTATGTTCTGCAAACAGCTCGGCAGCACAGTAGGTGCTGAGGTCTAGGCTGGGAGCCCACTGGGCCAGACACAGCAACCACACACCTCGCCTCCCAGTGAAAGGGACAGGGTGGGGCAGGCAAGTCTTCAGGACTAGGTGCTGGAAAACGGTGGGAAGCGTCAGTTTTTATCTACCACGTAAGAGCACGTTCAGCATATGTTGAGTAACTGAGCAGAGGGCAGAGGAATAAAGACAGAGAAGTAATTTTGCCTGTCAATCTAGCTAGAAAGATAAACATGCAGATAAAAGAGGAAAATAACAGACACTAAAAAGGGAATGTTTTGGAACCTCAAAGCAGTGTTTCCTAATGGGAGTTCTACGCCCTTTCCACATGACTGGCACTGCCTAGATGATGGTGGTTCTCAGCCCTGATGGCTCATTAGAGCACCTCGGGGGCTGATAAAACACAGCTGCACAGGCCCTATGCCAGGCCAAGTAATCACATCTCTGGGAATGGGGTCTGGGGAAAGGTGTTTTTAAAACTGAACAGGTGATTCAACTGTGTCTGTAATCTGATATATAGGGCAGCGGGGGAGGTGAGAAGGGCTGGCCTGGGTGCTGGGGGGTGCTGGGAAGAGGACTGGGGAGAGGGGTAAGGACCGTGGAAGGGCCTCAAGAGGGCGCTGGGCTTTGGTCTGGGCAAGTATCAAAAGGGAAAAATCCAGGGACGCCTGGGTGGCGCAGTTGGTTGGACAACTGCCTTCGGCTCAGGGCGTGATCCTGGAGTCCCGGGATCGAGTCCCACATCAGGCTCCCAGCTCCATGCGGCGTCTGCTTCGCTCTCTGACCTTCTCCTCGCTCATTCTCTCTCTCACTGTCTCTCTCTCTCAAATAAATAAAATAAAAAAAAAAAAAAAAGGGAAAAATCCAGAACAAGCCAAGTCTGCTGGATTTTTGTCTCGAGAGTAACCCTGATTGGGTCTGTGGGCACAGGATTTCCTTCTTTCCATGTCAGAAATTTAGTAGGTTGATTTTTTATAGGGATACATTTCAGACATTTAGATACATAAAAATTTTTTTTTCCCAATCTTGAAAATTTTATTTTTTTTTTCCACATTAAAAATTTTTTTTTAAAGATTTTATTTATTTATTTGACAGAGAGAGATTACAAGTGGGCAGAGAGGCAGGCAGAGAGAGAGAGGAGGAAGCAGGCTCCCCGCTGAGCAGAGAGCCCGATGCGGGACTCGATCCGAGGACCCTGGGATCATGACCTGAGCGGAAGGCAGCGGCTTAACCTGAGCCTAACAGCATCCTTGAGACATTGTATTTTGCAACACCCCCCTAGGGCTAGTTATTTCACAGAAGAGAAAGCCCGGCCAGGGTCAGAGAGGTGAGGGGTTGGGTCTCGGGTCTCTCAGCTAATGGGACACTCTTCTTTGGCTCTAGTACAACTTCTGTGTGTTTGCCTTGGTGGCTTGTTAAGATCACACGCAGGGAGAGTAATAATTTGACTTGGAAACCATAAATTCGATTTTTACCTGTACTGATTAGATTCCAAGGAGTGTTTAAGCTTTTTACACATTCCTCCTGGAGTCCTATACTGCCCTCGGGAAGGGGAAGTGATTTCCTCTATACGTATTATCCAATAACTCTCAGCTGCTTGCAGCCCACTATTGGGCATCAACTCTTCTTTTCAGGCATCTCTCTAGTCTGGATTTCTAGGATGAGGGCAGAGGAGTGGCTGGCCAGGGGCTGGCGGGGCCAGACCCTGCTCATGGCAGTTGTGCCCGCACAGGATCTAGGCAGTTGGGACCCAGACTGTGGCTTGTTCCTTTTCCATTTTCATTGTGGCTGTCTCAGTGGGTATAAATATGTTGGTTATTCATAAAAACAACAACAAAAAAAAGGACTTCTAGCACAACACAATTAAATGCTAATGAGTACCAAGTGTTTAGAAATCTTTGTGGCTTATTTCGCAGCACAGATTGGTTGGTATAAATCTGACGGAAGCAACCTGATCTCTATCCTGGGGGCATTCTGTCTGTTTCTTTCTCTGAGAGAGGTCTTTGACTTTGTGTTTAAAATATCAGGGTTCCAGTTCCTGAATGATTAGAATAAAAGAATGAAAAATTCGCAAGATAGCGCCCTGTGGATAACAGGCTTTTAAAATCTTCACCAGCACACGTCCTTTCCTCGTGTTGCCAGATACGGAAGCCTTTCCGCATTGTGTTCTGTTTGGGCTGATTTTTGCCTGGATAAAATTCACTGAGTAGACTGCCTAACTCAGGGAGGAATTACAGAACAATGATGGCCTGATGTATCGTAAAAATTAAGTCCTTGGTGAATCCAACCACATTTTTATTTAAAATTTTCAATTTGTATGAAAAAGACTAATCAGCATTTAAAACTTTAGGAAAAAATGGAGGTATCTTTCATCATTCTGTCATCTAACTCAGTAACGATTTTCTATTTCCCTGCATCTTCTATATGCATATTTTTTAGAAAATATCATTTCTGATGGATACATATCTTTGTATTTTGCTCATTCTTTTAAAGCAAATGCTGAAATGTGCTTTACTTTTGAGGAATTATTTACTTTAAATAGACTCACAGGAGTGAAATTACTGGGTGAAAGATTATGAACATCATTAGGTTTGTTTCTAGGCATTGCCATGTTTTTTTCCAAAAGAGAAGCACAGGTTTACAAAGTGACCAGTAAAAGTCTGAGCTACCGGTTTCACTGAAGGCTTACCAGTAATTGTTCTGATTCCTAAAGAAAAAAAAAAAATCATTTACCACTTTACTCATTATAAACTGTTATCTTCAGTTTAGTCTGTATTCTGATTCTTTAATCACCTGTAAGAAATATTTTTTCTTTTTATTTTTCCTAATTGTTTCTTATGTGAATCAGCTGTTCCAATTTTTTGTCCATTTTTCTACTGAATTTGAGGTTTCCTTTAAAATGTAATTGATCTATTTATATCTCACTGAGTTCTACTCTCAGTGATGTCTGAGGCAAATATTTTCTCCATCTCACTTGGAATCTTAAAGATGTATGCATGTGGACAGTCTGACTCATGGTTATCCTCGGCCATCCTGACCCCACTGTAGGCATCCGCGGTGCTTGTGTGGGTGCTTGTCCAACTCCTCCCAGTCCCGAACCCAACCCTGCAGGAACCTCTGCTCCTTTCACTGAGCTTCCAGCCTTTTCCTCGAGGCCGGCTTCAGACCTGGGGCTGTTGACTTCCGACCAAGACCCCAGAGTCTGCTGGAGCACCCTGTGTAGCCCACCTGCCTCCCACACTTGATTACTGCCTGCCTCTCAACCTCAGGCTTCTTTCTCCTTCAGGTTCTCCTCACCCTGCCATTTTGTTAGCCCCTACTTCCCCGTTTACTTCGCTTTCACTCAGCCTAGCGTGTGATCCCTCATGGAAGCTATTCTCATCCCTAGTGGCCCCCATTGGCTCACCTTCCCCAGCTAGCAGTGCTCCAGGTGGCCTGGTCAGCCTCGCTCTATGGAGTCCTGCCCCCTCCCTTCCTTCTTCAGGAGTTTGAGTTCAAATTCTTTCTTTCCTGTCTTCAACCTTTATTTCTTTACAGATTGCTCCTACTTACCATATAAGTCTCTCCCTCCCTTAAAAACACCACTCCAGTTCTGTCCTGTCTCTTGCCTTCCCTTCACACAGTTTATCTGAAAAGCCACAAGTCACACTCACTTCCCATTCACTCCTAGCCCCTGCCCCACAGTTGCTCTTGAAAGGGTAAAGAACAACTTGCCTGTTCATCAGATCTGCTTAAGAGCCTTATTTTTATGTCCGTTTTTATTTTGACCTTTTGGAAGTGGGAAATGTCAGCCTGAGGGAGAGGCTGAGAAGGCTCTCTCTCCTGCTACAGGCTAAGGGAAATAAGTTTTTTAGGTGTGTTGAAGAACAAAGGATTGGGACGTCTGGGTGCTGCAGTTGGTTAGGCAACCGACTCTTGGTCTTGGCTTAGGTCATGATCTCAGGGTCCTGGGATCCAGCCCCTGCCTTGGGCTCCGCTCAGCCTTCTGGAGTTTCTCTCTTCCTCATCCCCTCCCTCCCCCTTTACTCGTCCCCTGTGAGTACATTTGTGCACACCTGACCCGTTCTGGCTCAAGTAAGTAAGTAAATAAATAAATTTTAAAAATCTTTTAAAAAAAGAACAAAGGATTCAGGCTTTTTCTTTCTCTGGAGGCTTCATCCTCCATTTTCAACTCCTCAGATTCCCAGGCGCCCCCTGAGGAGGCATTAGTGTCCTGCTGTTTCAGCTGGGGCTCCCGTTCTTGGCTGTAACCTGCCAACACTTGCAGGCACTTCGTTTTTATTAACTTATTAGTGCTCATGAAGATCTTTTTTCCATGAAGAAATTTAGGCACAAGAAGGCAGCTTCCCAAGGAACAGCCAGCTAGCAAATGGTGGAGCTTAGATTGGACCTGACTGGTCTGGGAGAAGCCACAAGTCCTTGCTGAACACTTTTTTAGCCTTTATCTTACTTATTGGATCTGTTGGACCCTTTTTTCCTTTGCAGGTTCCTAAAATACCGATGGTGGAGGGAATGAGGAATTCTTTTCTATTCTTTAAGGGTCCTCTAGCTGGACTAAAAATCAAATTTACTAAGATAGATTAACAGGAGGGAAAAAAAAGTTTTATTACTTGTGCAGAGAGGCCCAATAATGAAATTGAGAGCGAAAGAAATAACCAAGGCAGGCAGTTTTTATATTTTTTAAACAAAGAGACAATAAATCTGAGGAACTGAGAGGAAAAAAAACTCCTTGGGAGCTTTGGTTAGTAAGGAATTCTGAACAGAATTTGGGCTGGGGTAGTAAATTAGTAAAAAGTAACACAGGTTGTTTATATAGCCTTCTTGGCTCTAAATTTCCCATCTTCAGGGGTGAGATTGTCTCTTTAGCTCCTAGAAGACAGGGACGACATCTTTCACGTGGGAGATTTATTTCCTGTTTTCAGGGGGATGGGAGGGGCTGAGTGTGCTGGCACCCTCTGTCTCTGGGTCACTTTTATACAAAATAATCAATATGTCAAAGTGGCATGTTTTGGGGCAGCCTGCCCTTAGCCCCTGCAAGCGTTCCTAGGATTCCATCCCCTGCCCGCCTGCGTCCAGCTCTTTTCTTATCTTCACTCAGATGTCCCACAGCCGCCTAAATTCAGCACATCCTGAAAGGACTCACCCTCCCACCGACCAGCCCGTCTTCCCGTGACCTCTCTGTGAATGGCATTGTCATCCATTCAGTTATTCAGGTTGGATGCTAAAAAGCCCTTCTAGATTTCTCCTTTTCCAGGAGACCCTCCACCTGGCTTCCAAAGTCCTATACTGCTGGAGTCCTGCCTTCTTTCCAATGTCATTTCTTTCTTTCTTTCTTTCCTTACTTATTTATTTTTTTTAAAGAGGGAGAGAGAGAAAGGGTGGGGAGGGGCAGAGGGAGAGAGAGAATCTTTTTTATTTTATTTTATTATTTTTTAGAGAAGGGGGGAGAGAGAGAATCTTAAGTAGGCTCCATGCCCAACACCGAGCCAGAGCCCTATGTAGGGCTCCATCTCACGGCTCTGAGATTGACCTGAGTCGAAATCCAGAGTCAGACACTTAACAGACTGAGCCACCCAGGGGCCTATCCAGTCTCATTTCTTAAGCTTCACCCCTTGCCCATTATACGCTAGCCACACTTGTCTTCCTTCTGCTTTGCAAACCCACTGAACTTATTCTGACTTAGGCCATTTGTCTTGGCCATTCCTTGTGCCTAACATTCTCATCCTCAAGATCTTGGCATTGCTAGATCCTCCTTGACATTTGTATCTCTGGGTAAATAATCACCTCCACAGAGAGGCCTTCCCTGACTGACATAGCTATTTAACGTAGCTGCCAGCCACCCGCTAGCACGGCACTTGACTTTAATTCTCTGCACGGCGCTTATCACTTATTGATTGATTGGTTTATCAACGCTCCGTGTGATGTAAATTCCACGAGAGCAGTGACCTTGTCTCTTCTGTTAGTCCCTGTATCCCAGGCATCCAGAGCTGTCTTGCACATCATCGAAATAATATTGACAAGAGCTGACATATATGGAGCCTTGCCAATGTGCTTAAGCAAATAGTATATCTTATATATTAGACCCTCATATGGTAATCCTTACTTTCATAATAATATGCATAATATATAGTCCACATTGATTATATAATTTAACATTATACATATAGATGATATAAAATATCTAAGATAAATATGCTATGAACATATATGTGTATGCATATGTGTGTGTGTCCCAACAGTAATTAATAACAATATCTATGCTTAGATGATTTGATGAGAATTAAATGAGGCAGGAACTATTCTCATTAATTCTCACCAACTGTAGATGAGGATAGGTATATGGTGATTAATTTCAGTAGTAGTATGTCTGGTTTGTCAGTGAGGAAACAGAGACAGAGCGGTTAACTAACTGACCTAAGGCCACAGAGCTAACAAGCAGTGGGGTCAGGCTTGGACCTCAGTATCGGGCTCTAGGGCTGAAGGGTTGGGTATACCTCATCACCGGGGTACTCCCCAAGCCCCTTCATCTCCTGTTCTTTCTGCCCCACAGTTGGAGGAGGGGCACCATATCTCTCACCTAGATTTTGCCACAGCTTCTTAGCTGGTGTCCCAACCTCTTGGTTTGCTTTTTTAATTTTACTAGTGTTTCATCTAAAATGCAAATCAGAACTGAAGTCTCCCGGTCTTGTAGACTAAAATCCAAACTCCTTTTCTTTACAACCTGAATTCTGCTCACGTGTCTGCCCTCATTTCCCGCGTCTCCCTCTCACATGCATTTATTTCCCCCCGGGACTGCTGAAGCACACGCTGCTATTTTGCAGTTTTGTGCCTTCGCGTAGCCTTTTCCCTTGCCTTGCTTCATCCCACAGTCTCAAGTTTTCTTTCTACTTAGAAACTTCCTTAATGTTCTCCTCAATCTCCTCCACCCCCATGAGGCTACCTACATTGAGTGTTTCTCTTCTCTCCTGTTTCATTTTGTGCAGACTTCCATCATGGAAATACTATATTGAACTTGTCTAGGCGCCTCCTGTTGCTCCCCCCACCCATCCTGACCTGAACTTTCCCCCAGTCTTGCCTGGGAACATTATTATTTTGAAGGAATTTGCTGACTGACTTCCCTCTGACCCTGGTACCTAACAGAAGGCCTGGTAAAATAGTAGACACTCCGTAACTATTTGCTGAATGTATACTAACTTCCAAAAGGCAGTTGAAGCAATCCACAGATAAGAGAGGGCATAGTCAACCATAATAAAAAACTTTCAGAAACCAATTGAAAAAATCACTTTCTTGGAATGAGTTTATTCCTGGAGTTGGGCACAAATGACTACTGAGATAGAAAGGGAAACTTCAACTCAGGACCCTGAGATCAAGAGTTGCATTCTCTACAGACTAAGCCTGCTAGGTGCTCCTTTATAGACAGTGTTTTTGAATGTAAACGTTTGTAAGTTTTTCTTGATAAACTGAATTGCTGTTCTGAAGGCATTTTTCTGGGGACTACTTTATGTAGTTCCTCTATATATTTTTTCCTGATACAATTTATTATAGTGATTGAGCTTGGAGAGCCTAGAGGTTTTGTTAACTTACCCAACAACCATAGCACAGGCACCTCATAGACCCACCTTTCAGTGTAGGTTAGTTCTAGGGGGAGGAGTTGAAGGCAAACTTCAGCTAGTTCTGAGTCAGCTGTTTTACGTTGAACTCTGTGGTGACGTAGCTCTTCCATATTGTTGGTTAAAGAGGGTTCTCCCTACATTAGGAACCTGGTGGTCTAGCCTTGGATGTTCTCTTATGAGAACTTAAGGATCTGACTTGTTGGGCTGTTAGGAGGCCCTCCTGCCTCCATGGAGCAGTGAGCTGTAGCTGTCTGGGACAGGGCAAAAATAGCTTAAATACCTATACAACACCTTGGTTGAGCCCCAGAGTTCTATATCCTAGAGTTCTATGACATCAAATATGGGAGGGGTGACTCTGGTCCAAAAGATTTAAGGGCAAGGTATTATAAAATAGTTGCCATTCACTGAAAAATATATTTACTGTGTACCTACTGTATATAGGGCAAGGGGCTGGGTATTGGGGGTACTGTGTTAACATTTAAGTAGGGCTCATTGTCTAATACGATTTTGTTCTTCACTGATTTCACAATATAGACAAAGTCACAAGGAACCATTCCAATGATACTGGCAGGACCCCTACTTATCAAATAACCCCCAAGTGGCTGAGTTCATTTAACTGTTAGATTGCGCGGGGGGGAGTGATTAGTGTTGTACATTTGAACATTGAGGGACATCTGCCAAAGGTTATGATTTAACATAATATAGGATTTTGCCTTGTTGATGCAGTTTTTCCCCTTGATCCACTGTTACTGAAAAAGATCAGGTAATTTTGATTTTTTTTTATTAGGAAAATTTTCAAACACACAGGAAAGTATAATAGTAGTACAATGAATAACTTTTTATTATCATCACCTTGATTTCATAGTTGTTAATATTTTGTCATATTGCTTCAGCAGTTCCTTTTTCTTTTTTTTAAGTGTGCATTTGAGAATAAATTATAGTTATCATGACATTTAACCTCCAGATACTGGACGGTAGCTCCAATAATTCCTTCTGTAGGAGGCAGCCTCCAAGAGGGCCCCCAGTGTTCCCTGCCTTCTTGTGTAATCCCCTCCCCCTGAGTATAAGCTGGATTTATTGATTTGTTCCCAACAAATAGGATATGGCAAAAACAATGGACTATCCTTTCCGAGATGAGGTCATAAAAAGACTGTACTTCCATCTTGGGCATCTTCTCTCTCCTGCTGTTGCTCTCGCTCACACTGTTATGAGCTGCTCTGTAGAGAGGTCCATGTGTCAGGGAATGCATATCTCTGGCTAAGAGTCAGTGAGCCCCTGAGGCCTGTTGACAGCCACGGGAATGAGCTTGGAAACGCTCACCCTGAGTCAAGCCTTGAGGTTATTGCAACCCTGAATAACTTCTTGATTAAATCAGTGAGACGCCCTACGCTATGGGTACCCAGCTGAGGCTGCCTGGATTCTTGACCCATGGAAATTATGAGGTAATACATGTTTGTTGTTTTAAGCTGCTACATTTTGGGGTACTTTGGTATTCAGCAACAATAAGTACACGGACATAACTCCGATCCTATGAATCCCTGTAGGAGACTCTTCCAGCTGCTGCTGAGTTGTGAAGAGTGAAGCCAGGTTGTCAGCCAAGGAAAGAGCACTTATCCTGCGATGGTGGGTGGCACACATCAGATCTCAGTTGCCTCAAGTTGTTTAAATAAAAGGTTTTACATCTTTTAGAAGTAGAATCTTATCTTTCTGTCTCTCAAGATACTATTATTATTGCCCATTCTGATTTTTAAAGGATTATTTTCATCTTGGCTCTGAAGAAATCTGTATCTATGCCAAAGTAATAGAGCTTGGCATGTGGGAGGCTTCTGTCTCTGGATTCGGTGATCTTTGAGAAAGCAGTCTGCTCTGAGGAGAGAGCTATGGGGCACATTTTAACCCATCTAATGGTTAGGATACCTGGAGGAAAGCATTCAGTATAGGAGTAATAGGTCTCCTATAAAGTAGGGTAAAGACTCAGTCCTACATTGGGCATCACACAGAATTTTGATAACATGTTTAGCATAGTCATGGGTATGTCATTTGAGAATATATGGGATTCCTTGATTGATTGATTAATTGATTGAGGTGTAGTGGAGGGGCTCAGGGAAATGGAGAATACACTCCCATGCCCAGCATGGGGCACAGTGTGGGGCTCAATCTCATGACCCTGAGATCATGACCTGAGCAAAAATCAGAGTCGGATGCTTAACCAACTGAGCCACCCAGGCGCCCCTCGATTCCCATTCTGTGGTAATTTGATTTCACCTCAAGAGATCTGTGCCTATTGAGTGAATGTGAGTAAGATCCATCACTCTGGACAGGCCTTAAACAGTTGTGGTGGTTAAAGATCTTTACCCATTTTTGGTGCTTGCTCTGATGTTTGAAAATGGTTGAGGATCCTGGGTTCTAACTAAGGTGAAACCTGAGATCCACAAAATGAATAAAAGTTCTTCATGATTGTGGAGTCTGCCCCCGTGGCCCTGATGCCAAACACAAAACCTCCCATGGGAATCTATGACTAGTCAGCTATCTCAAAAGGATAAGTTCCTTACAGAAGGATTTGAACTTAAATTTTGATATGACATGAAGTACTGCCTGATATATTGTTTCATTAGCCAAACCAGAATGTGGGAGGTACCAGATAGTCTTTATTGAATTAAGATATGGAACAACTGATTCCTTTGTCCAAATACAAGGCAGCCAAGGCTGAAATGAAATTAAGGGGAAAGCCTCTCCTGGGATGTAGTTTGAGTGATATCTGTTCTTTACCCTCAGAAGATATACTAGGGAAGGAGAGACTGGGGGGACCCGGTGACTTTCATACCCCTCAGATTTCAGACCAATGTGTGGTCAGACTCAGAAGCAACAATATGGCAGCGACTTCAAGGAGAGAGAAATAAGGTGGATCATTGGTGAGTCAGTAGCCTCACGTCACCATTAGAGATGTAGTTGAAGTTCGTTCCAATTTCCAGGAGCTGTTGTTTGTTGATATTAAATTAGGGTGTGAGACTGGCCAGGCATTTGCCTCCTCCTGAGGAATACTTTCCTAATCTAGATTTCCCATGTGGGAAGTTTTTCCACAACGGGTGCCAATGCTTCATCCCAGTTTTCTAAACTTGTAGCCTATGCCCATGGAGGCTTGGGGTATGTGGAAGTCAGAGGTACTCAGTCACCTCAAGAGGGCTGACGCACAGAAGAGCAAGTGCAGCTCTTTCCTTATTGTGGGGAAGAGATGTACTTCCTGTCTCATCCTAGGGAATCTGGAGAGGCGAGGTGATTGGTTTTGGTCAGTGGAGACAGGGTCAAGATCATACAAGCTGAGAAAAATTCTTTCTGTGGGTTCTTTCAGAGAATCCTACAGAAAATTGCAGGAGTATCTGGTTGCTTTCCAAAAATTAAATCTGAGGAGGGATTAAATGTAGGTGCTGCTTCTGGTGTGTTCCCCACATATAAGATATATAACCTCACATATAAGATAGCAATCCCTTTCTCCCCATAACGGAAAGAATCACATGCACAGCAATTTTAGAATATGCTGGGAGTATGAGCAAGAGCTCTTTAAAGGAAGTCGCCCGACAAAGGGAGTCTGATCAGGAGTGTAACAGAATAAAAAGTAGATTTTATTTTTCCCTGTAGCTTTGCTCTTTTGGAGATTCACATGCAGAAAAAGAGCTTAATGTGTGTTGTTTGAAGGTTGGATGTAAACTGTACTATCTTTGGGGAGAGTGCTAAAAAATCTTTTTTGCCCCAATTTTCCTCAAATTCCCAGTTAACTAAAGGTGAGAGAAGGACAACAGGAAATATGGGTGATGTCCTTATTGACTTCACTGGACTTTTCTGCTTATAAGTCATATCAATGCTCAAGTATAAGGAACCGTGTGGTTGAAATATGCAATTACTCTTTATTTCTTAGACTAATAGAAAAATAAGTGCTTGAAAATTTTTTGACTATTTTCTTTCATTTCTCTCTTGAACTTACATTTTCTAACAAAGCCCTTTCTCCGCCACTTATAAGAAATTTACCTAAGTGACCGAAGCAGAATTGACAGTGATCAGTGGAAAACAAGAACAAAATTAGTAAGGGAGAGTCAGAGGTTCATTTCTACAGTGATTTCCAAAACCTTGAAGTAAACTTTCTACCCACAATTCCATAGTGATATATGTGCCCATGGTCAGCTTTTGCTTAGAAGTATGTTAGTAGAGATTTACTTTCCTAGGAATGGGTAGAGTAAATATGACCATAAATTCTTTGTGTGAGCTCAGAGGAAAGAACTGGGATCAGTGATGGAATTTCTAAGGAGTCATATTTTGTTTCAGTGTAAGCAACTGTCTAATCATAGACTAGTCTGTCCTGCCCAAGAAGGGATAGAGATGTCTTTAGCAGGGCAAGGGCTGGGACATATGGGGTGGGGAAGTGGGAGAAGGAATTTCTGGGAGAGTCACTGGACTAGTTCTGTCCATGGTCAGTACTTGTGTTCTGATTACTGGTGATGAGTAGAAGATCATTTCTAATGTTAAAATAGCACCGCTAGTTTGCAAAGTACTTTCACATTATTCTGTCTTGTAATACTTAAAATAAATAGCTCTCCATTTTAAGAAAGGACAAAGATCACACATAATTAAGGCTATGATCACCTAATTGGCAATTTCTACTGTGATAGGTACCCAATGGATGGAAAGTAAAACTGAGGGTTATTTGCCCTCAAAGAGCTGAAAAACTACTTGAGGAGATAGTGCACACACACAGGGCAGACTATGAGATAGCATGTGGGAATTACCTGTTGGTGCGCTAGATCCGTGTTTCTCAAAGGGTGTTCCCTGGACCAACAGCATCAGCATTATCTGGGATCTGTTAGAAATACAGTTGTTTTTTTGTTTTGTTTTGTTTTGTTTTTGTTTTTTTAAAGTTGGCTCCATTATGGAGCCTAGTGCAGGGCTTGAACTCACTATCCTGAGATCAGGACCTGAGTTGAGATCAAGAGGAGTTGGATGCTTAACCGATTGAGCCATGCAGGCACCCTGTAGAAATGCATTCTTGAGTCACACCTGCCGAATCAGAAATTCCAGGTGGGGGGTGGTGGCGTCATTCCGTGTTTCTAAAAAGGCCTCCAGGTGATTATGAGGCATGCTCGAGTTCAAGACCACTCACTGATCTAGTCCAGACAAGTACTTCTCAAACTCCGGCACGATAAGAATCACTTAGAACAGTGCTATTTAAAAATTTTTTTTCCCAAGTTTTCATTTAAATTCTAGTTAATTAACATAGATGATAAAATTGCACCTGAAACTGCTGCCTGAAATATGGCCCCAGAACTGCAGGCTCTCCAAGGTGGTTTTCACTGACCTGAAAACTTGTTAAAACACAGATTTTCCAGTCCCACTCCCAGACATTCTCATTCAGTAGATGGGACTTGAGAGTCAGTGATGCCGAGGGGCTCAGACTGTTCTCTGAGCAGCCTTGCTCTGAGCGGCCGTGCCTCTGGGGTTTAGCGGACGAGTGCCCAGTGGGAGGGACTTCTGCGCCAGGACCATGCGCGTGGTCTTCGCAGACTGGAGGACAGACGACCTGAACTGAGTCTGACGGGAAGGTTTAGGTTGGCTAAGAGGAAATTATTTGATGCAGGGGTGGAGGGGAGGATGGGATGAGCCCCCAGCATGCGTGACGGAAGTAGACCATTCACGCTAGTCACACCTTGGCTCCTTCTGCCTGGGACTGGGGGGAGTTAACAGCTGTCAGCTCTCACGCATCCTCCCCGAGGAGAGGGAGCAGGAAAAAGCCTAGAACCAGGAGCACTTTCTTAGTTGCGTTGTTACGTGGTCCCGCCCTCTAAGTGAGACTTGTAAGACCCATGATTGCGCTCTTTTTTTCTCCTCTTCCCTTGGTTCCCCTGCTCACCAAGCCTCGTTTGCTTCAACTCTACAGCTTGTTCTCTCAGTTTGGTCTGAATCTTCAGGCTTCGATTCTGACCGTTCTCAGACTCCATGTTGACTTAGTTCTCCCTGGACAACTGTGTGGCTCTGCTCTCCATATTCACTCTTCCCCATCATGTCCTACCCATCCCCTCAGGCTGTCCTTGGTGATGGGGAGGAAGCTGGCCAACGTGCTCTGTCCTCTTCCATATACTCTCATCTTTGTTGTGTCCTGGTGTCTCCTGGTCAACCCTGTGTTGCTGTCTATGACAGGAGAAGTGGAAGATAGTGTGGCAAGAGCTGACTCAGGCTTGGAGGTCAGGATAAGCAACCTTGGATGAATGGGGTCACTTAAAAAGATTTTGACCAGTGATCTTATAAAATCCAATCACAGCTCAAGTCTGAGGTACAAAGAGCAAATATCCTTTAGGGCTCCAGAACATTTTTGTTATTCTTGACTTCACGCTCCCCACCCAATTTGTGGTCATCTTTGGGGTCCCCAATGGTTACTGCATCTGCATCATGGCTTTTGCCATGGAGAAGAGCTGCCCAGACCACCCAAGAGAGGTAGGATCAGATTCTAGGAATACTGAGGACTAGCTAGTATCACCTACCCTCTGTGCGGCCAACTCTAATTGCCCCTGCCGTGGGCGCGTCTGCATGACCCCTCTCCCCTGACTGTTTGGTCACTGTCCTTGCATGTCGTCACTGGTCTCTGCTCCCTAATGGCCATTGAAGATCCAGGCATGGAGTCCTGTGAAATCACCCTGGACACCCGAAGTCACCTTGCCTTCATTGGCTGGATGTACTCCACACTCTCCTGTGACGTGGGCTTGCTCTCACAGTCAGGAGGGCTCTGCACCCTCATGGAGGTCTTCTAGGCACGTGGAGACTGGTCTCTGGGGGAGAATCTCTCAGGGAGCCTGATATCCCTCACCTTCTAGGGTTTCTGATATTTTCAACCTTCATTTCTGCTCACCAGTGTTCTGGTCCTCACTCCCAACCTGGAGGCTGGCAAGGAGTCACAGGGACTCAGGTTTCTCTCAGCTGCTTCTGTCCCTTCCTATAGAAGCCAGCGGGGATAGTTTACCTACTGAAAAGGAAGCTTGAGTTGCCTTGTCCCCCAAGCCTGTTCTTTCAGTGCCCTTCAGAAATGCCCTTAGTGTTTTGTTTTTGCAACGTCTGGCCGCAAGATCTGGACCCACTTGGTGAAAGCTGGGAGTGTTGCAGTCTTGAGAGACCTTAGCTCGGCCTCTTTGTCTCTAAGCAGAGTCAAATCTAAATTCAATTTCCTTCTTAAAATGACTTCCTGCCAGTGTCCAAAAGGCCAAAGCTAGAACAATTTGAGCGATAAAATATATAATGAAAGTACTGGATTATAAGCCATAGAATAAAATAAGTATTGATGAACACATACTTACATAAATAAATAATTGAATACATTAGTAAATGGGGGATGCAGGGAGTAGTAGATTTCTAATCAATAAATGTAGAAGGAGTGAGAAAAATAGAAAATCCTGACGAGGCAAACATAATAATAATTGTTTCAGAAAACATCCCCTAGTGGATGCTGAAATCAGTGGGCCAGACTTTGCAGGGAAACATGGTATTCATACAGTTTCAAAAGATCTCATCCAGGATTATTAGTTGCAAAGGAAAAGTAGTACCGGTGCAGTGAGGAAACCTCACAGGTACCACCTTCACCACATATTCAAGGTTGACATCACCGTGATAAGACACATGGACATTATGGTCCTTCTGATAGGAGGCCCTGAGGAGGTATATTGGTCAGGTTTCTTCGGAGAAACAGACCAGTAGGATGTATGTAAATATATACATATATATTTGGGATATGTATATTTAGTATAAAAATTTGTAAGAAGGTTATAGAAGGGGACCTGTCTCAAGGTCTTCAGGGTGACCCCATGCTGGAGACCCAGGAGAGTGGAGGGTGTGGTTCCAATCCAAAGGCCTGCAGGCTCAGCACCAGGAAGAGCCCATGTTTCCGCCTGAGTCCAAAGGCAGGAAAAACCCTATGTTCCCCCCCCCTTTTTTTTTTTTAAAGATTTTATTTATTTATTTGACAGACAGATCTCAAGTACGTGGAGAGGCTGGCAGAGAGAGAGAGAGAGAGAGAGAGAGAGAGAGGAGGAAGCAGGCTTCCTGCTGAGCAGAGAGCCCGATGCAGGGCTCGATCCCAGGACCCTGGACCATGACCTGAGCCAAAGGCAGAGGCTTTAACCCACTGAGCCACCCAGGTGCCCTCCCATGTTCCCTTTTGAATGCAGAAGGATTTCTCCCTTAGGAGAATTCTTAGGAATTCTTCCTGGGGAGAGTCAGCACCACCGCGATCCCCTCCCCCCCCCCGTTTTTTAAAAGGCCTTCAACTGATTGGATGAGGCCCACCCACACCAGAGAGGGTAATCTGCGATACTCAGTCTGCCACTTAAATGTTAACCTCATCCAAAACACCCTCACAAAAACACCCAGAATTATGTTTGGCCAAATAAGCACTCCATGACCCAGTCACATGGACACATAAAAGTAGCCATCACAGAAGGTGACATTAGGACTTCCATGGGATTCTTGGCAAAAATACGTGACCTGATCTAATCATGAAAAACCGTAGGCGAACTCAGATTGATGAACATTGTACAAAATAACTGGCCAGTATTCTTTATAAGTCTCAGGGTTATGCAAGACAAGGAGAGACTGGGGCGTTTGCAGATTGGCGGAGAGAGTAAGGACACCTACAAGCAGTGTGGGATCCTAGACTGGCTCTCGCAACACAAAAGGGTATTATTGAAAAATGAATAAAATGTGAATGGAGTCTATAGTGCAGTTAATAGTGTGTTAATGTTAATTTCTTAGTTTTGATGCTTGGACTGTGGTAGTCTAAGATATTGATATTGGCCGAAGCCGGCTGAGGGGTACACAGGAGCTCTGTTATTTTTGTAGCTTTTCTGTAAGTGTAAAATCCTTTCAAGATCAAGTTTTTAAAGAGCTTTCTGCCATTTGGTACTTGAGCACTTTTCAGTAACAGTACATTTTTACAATAACAGTAAACTTTTAAAATTTAATAAATTTAAAAAATATTTTGATATTTTTAAAATTTATTACTGGTGTGTGTGTGACTTTGATTTTACCATTCAACATTTTCCACAAATGCTAAATTCTATCAGTTTTTTTGGAAACACCTTTAAAAAGCCCTAGACTTCTTTTCTTTCTTTTTTTCCTGTTTTCTGTACTTCTCCCTCTCTAAAGCAGTGTTTTTGGTAAATGATTACAGCTCAACCCTCCAGGGGGGGTTAACCTCTGAGATGATGACCTGTGGGGCCCTTTTACACAGAACAAGGAGCCTGCGGCCGGAGGTCTGAAGACCTGGGAGCCAGCCTTCTTAGTCCAGTTCTGTTACTAACTAAATCCATGACTTTTCGATGTTAATGTTCTGATGCCAAATGGGAAGTTCAGGTTAGATACTGTATGCATAGTTGATGTATGTATTCAAATGATTAAAACTTTTTTTTTTTTAAGATTTTATTCATTTGTCAGAGAGAGAGAGAGCACAGGCAGGGAGAAGGGCAGAGGGAGAAGCAGATTCCCTTTTTTTTTTTTCTTTTAAACATTTTATTTATTTATTTAACAGAGAGAGAGATCACAAGTAGGCAGAGAGAGAGAGAAGCAGGCTCCCCGCCAAGCAGAGATCTCGATGCGGGGCTTGATCCCAGGACCCTGAGGTCATGACCTGAGCCAAAGACAGAGGCTTAAGGGAGCCCGATGGAGAACTCATCCCAAGACCCTGGGATCATGACCTGAGCTGAAGACAAATGCTTAATCCAGTGAGCCACCCAGGTGTCCCCAAATTATTACATTTTTTAATTAATTTTTTTTTTATCAGGGTCCCGGGTGCTCTATTTTTAGGTTCCCAAGTTTTTGTTTTGTTCTGTTTTATCCATATATTTTTTTTCCCTCTTGCCTCCAAAGTCTTTGGGTTCTACAACAGCTCTCGATTTACACACTTCATTCTGGCATTTTCCTTAGACAATCCCTCTTTCTCTCTCTCTTTTTTAAAATCAAATTAAGGAGAGCAACATTTTTTTTTTCTTTTTTCTTTTGAGCAGGAAGCCCCTGCAGCTGTCCTCTGTCTTGTTTTTCTTCTCTCTGAACAGTGTGTGGTCCTTTTCACAGTTGTGCCTCCAACGGTCTCATGGCTTCTGTGCTGTGGCTTCCGAACATTTGGGCCTCGACTGGGCTGAGCCCTGGCACCATCCTATCGGATCACTGGTGGGCACGCCCCTCTTGCCCACGCAGGGAGGCATGAGAGCTCAGGGTCAGGGTCCCTTGGCCAACCTGCATCACTAATACCAGCACTAAGGCCAGGGCATGGAGCCAGCAGGGTGCATTAAGCAATAATTGACACTTTTTTTTTAAATTTAGGATTTTATTTTTTTTAGAGAGAGAGAGAGTAGAGAGTGGTGGGCTGATGGGCTGACAGGGAGGGAGACGGGAGAGAGAAAAATTTTTTTTAAAGATTTTATTTATTAGAGAGAGTGAGCATGTGTGCAGGTGCCCAAGGCGGGAGAGGGGCTGAGGGAGAGGGAGAAGCAGACTCCCTGATGAGCAGGGAGCCTGACTCGGGGCTCAATTCAAGGACCTTGGGATCATGGCCCGAGCCAAAGGCAGATGCTTAACGGACTGAGCCACCCAGGTGCCCCAGAGAGAGACTCTTGAACAGATTCTGCTCACAGAGCCCAAGGTGGGGCTCAGTCTCACGACCTTGAGACTATGACCTGACCTGAAACCAGGGGCGGACGCAAACAACTGAGCCATCCAGGTGCCCCAGGAAAATAACTGACACTCTTGAGAACAGATGATTTACCTGGGTTTGCTTTGTTACTTTTGTCAAGGGTGGACCATTTGCTTGTCCTCACCGGAATGGACAGTTTGGTTAGGTTCACGATATTGTGGGGTATTCCTTTATCCCTGTGGAATATAGAGTAGAAGTGATCTTTTTAAAGATTATCTCCAGCTCCATTTGTTATTTTTTTGTTGTTTTCAACTTATTTTTAAAATTGGATATAATTGACATAAAACATTATGTAAGTTTAAGGGGAACAAATGTTGATCTGATACATTTCCATATGCTTGTATCATACTGTGTCGGTCTGTTAACTCTCATTCCCAACTCCAGCCATTTCTCCTTCTAGCTCATTTATATGCAGGCATCAGATACTTAATTTTATCAGCGTGCCCCTCAAAAACAGTGAAATGGGTGCAGCATTTAGAACCATGCCTGGTATGTAGTAAACATTGCATTAGCATCTGTTTAATAAAAATAAGAAATTATTCTCACTCCCCCAAAACTTACCATTTAGTTGGAAAGATAAAATGCACAAACAAACAAGCAAAAACCAAGCAGCACGTAGCACAGTATGGAAGAAATGTCACTCGAGAGAGTGGGTGAGAAGAGGCGAGACGTCTCTGCTGTGTGCTCACCTCCAGTCATCTCCCTTATTCGCCTAAACAACCAGCAGTTCCTCCCATTTTATGGCTCAAGAAATTAAGGTTAGTAGGTATAAAAGGCCTTACAAGGTTTATGTGTAACCGCAGCATTTGAACACAGGGCTGGCTGCACTGAAGACTCCTGTTAGCACCAGATAGAATAGACAGAGGAAGCTTTGGAAGGAGGCTCGTGCTGGACCTTGAAGCATGGATAGAATTTACCAGATGGAGAGACGTGGGGAGCGCATACAGGTTGTGGGGGGCAGGAACAGGGGTGGGCACAGCGTGGGCAAAGATGCATCCTTAGGAAGCATGAAGTGTGCTGGGGAATGGGCAGCGTTGCCCAGGTTTGCTAGAGGGAGGGAGGAGCGGCAGAGAAAACCGGAACCTGGGTTGGAGGCAGAGCCTAATGAGCCTTGAATTCCAAGTTTGGACTTTCTTTCATAACCCATTTCATAGCCCATTGATGGTGTTTGTGAAGGGGAGAGACGTGGTGAAAAGAGGACTTAGGGTGCTAAGTGCTCCTCGTGCATGATGCCTTTCATCTTGACAATAGCCCTAGACAATGAGCGTTGATACCATCCCCATTTTCCAGATAGGCAAACTGAGGCTCTGAGAGGGCCAGTACCGAGCAGGCTCCCACAGTGAATCACGGTGCTGCCAAGATGTGAATGAGGTGAATCCAGTTCTGCCTGTGTTGCCTTCGTTTGCTACAGCGCCTGTCAGTGGCTCTGCAGACGACCTGGAACAATTGTAACAGGTCGGAGGAGATGGTCCAGGTGATGAAGACTGAGCTGGCTCAGCAGCGATGGAAAAGGAGAGATGGGAGCAGGGGTGTGACACATCGCTGTGTGTGAGCCCGATCTCAGGGCTGGGCCTGTAATTCCATAGTTTTTCTTTCTGTAGTCCTTCTCATGGGAGCTGGGGCTCAGTGCTGAGAGCATTGCCAAGACCGTGGAACAGCATGGAAAACCTTGCCGTGCAGCCCAGGCTTCTTGAGTTCTTCTGAGGACATGTATTAATTTAATAAAATAAGTGCTGACGTTGGTGTGCTGGTTGTGGGTTACCTTTGAGATGGGTTAAGCATATTTCCAGGCATTTTCAAGCATCTCACGTTTTAGTTCCTTGAGTTTGAGACAAGGAGGTACCTCCAGAGGTCTGTGGGTGATCAGATCTCCCTTTCCCCATGAGCCTTCCTCCCTTATGTGCTTTTCTTGATATGTTCCCAGTTACTTCCCTGTTTTGCTACTGTATGGATTGGTCCATCACAGAATTAATTTGTTTCATTTTTGCTTCTTCTTCTTCTTCTTCTTTTTTTTTTTTTAAAGGAAAAGGGGGTACGTGCATTTTGACTCTGCAAAGCTTTTGACAAGAGTTAAATGAACCTATAATTCGAGTGCACTGAATGCCACGGTGACCACGTGGGTGCAGACCAGCCCAGTGACCTCTCTGCTCTGTCTGCTGCAGGTGACAAGAAGTACATCATGGGGCCCAAGCTTTCTACTCTGGACGCCACTGTCTTTGGACACTTGGCACAGGCAATGTGGACCTTACCTGGGACAAGACCTGAGCGGCTGATCAAAGGCAAGCCCTACAAACCTCTTCAGGCTTTAGGAATTGCTGTGGGGTGAAGGGTACGGGTAACACAATGGAGAATTCTAGGTCTATGCCTGTGAACTTGACTGTGCTTTTTGGAGACACCAGGCTCTGGTGTCCAGGGCTGGGGTCAGTTTATTTAATTTTTTATTATTATTGTTACTTTTAAAGGTTCTATTTATTTATTGACAGAGAGAGAGAGAGAGAGAGAGAGAGACAGCGAGAGAGGGAACACAAACAGGGGGAGTAGGTGAGGGAGAAGCAGGCTTCCTGCTGAGCAGGGAACCTGATATGGGGCTCGATCCCAGGATCCTGGGATCATTACCTGAGCCAAAGGCAGACACTTAATGACTGAGCCACCCAGGTGCCCCGGGTCAGTTTATTATGCTCAGGATGTGTAGGGGTTGAAGGAAGGCCAGACTTTCACCTGCCATCTTTCCTAGACCATGTTCTCAACAAAGTTGATGCAAACTGTACAGTGTATTACACCAGCTCCTTACACAGTGGACTTAACACTTGTTGATAACAGGGCTGGGATTCCACCTCGTGCCCTTATTTTGTTGGTCTTCCTTAATTTCCGTGGTACATTGGTGCCAAGCCTCACCACTTCCCGTTCTACGTAGTACGGCGGTAAACGTGGTGGGCTGGGGCTGATGGACTCACCGCCCATCTCGATGCTGTTTTTGAGTCTGAACTGGTGTTACATATTTCACATGTAGGTATAGGTACATATGTTTCTACATCATTTGAGTTCAAAACATTCTTCCCTCCTGTTCCAGTGGGTATCTGTAGATCATACATTGAGAGCAGTAGAGCGAGGAAGTTCAAGATTATGAAAAACAGGGGAAATGTCCGCATATGTTTTACAGTGTGATACTATATAAAATGTTATTATTATTATTAGTAGTAGTAATTGTTGTATATTTTGGCCATAAGACCTGCCACAGTTACATTACGGACTGGGGAGGGCGGTGGGTAGAAGTGGGGATGATTGGGACCAGACCTAGGGGATGAATGAATATATGTGTGGGGGTGGTAAGCCAAGAGTTGAATTCATGTTGGCGAGGGGCAGGGACAGTAAGCTCAACGTGGGCTGGTATCAAGGGACCAGATCTTGGTGTCTGTGTGTGTAGGGGGTGGGGGGCAGACTGAACAGGTGGGATGCACATGAAAGCTGGGCCTCTGGGAGAGGCTTCCTCTCGTGAATGGGAACTGTTTGGAGTCCTCTCCAATTTTTTTTTTTTTTTTAAAGATTTTACCTATTTGAGAGAGAGAGAGAGAGAGCAGGAGCAGGAGTGGGAAGGAAGGGCAGAGGGAGAGGGAGAAGCAGACTCCCCGCTGAGCAGGGAGCCTGATGCAGGGCTCTATCCCAGGACTCTGGGATCATGCCCTGAGCTGAAGGCAGATACTTAAACTGAATGAGCCACCCGGGTGCCCTGAGTCATCTCCAATTTGAAGAAGTACCTGAGCAGGTACCTGGGGGCTGCTGATACAGGGATCAAAGTTCAGTATTTGGGTTTGGGAAGGGGAGTGACAGAGTTGACCAAGGTATTTATGCCCCCGGTGAGAAGGCTGGGGATGTAGATGAGATCACCAGTGAATAGTGTAGAGCATGTTTTTAATGTTGCTGGATGGATGGTCAGAACCAAGCAAGGCAGAATCAGACAAGAAACTGAGGCAGGTGAACACTCACGTGTGGTGGCCACAGGTGGGTGTATAGGAAGGTTGGGGAAGGCTGTAGCTGTGTGTGTGTGTGTGTGTGTGTGTGATTCATGTGCATGCCCAGAAGCTCAGGCCAGGTAAAGGACAGGAGAAGTCATTCTCCAGATCCTCCCATTGGTGAGGATGTCTCCAGATACATTACCAGACTTGGTTGGAATAGAGCAGGCATTGACTGAAGATCTTCCGGAACTTCGGCTGGGTGAGGCTAGGGATAGTATGGACTGATATTTAATTTCCTATGTAATCAGCACAGAGATGTTCCTTGTCTTGCAATGCGTTGGAAGTTACCTAAATCAAATATGTTACCTTATTGGTGATGTTTGTAGCATTTAAAATAGTTTCTCTTCATTTTAATCATCTAAGATATATTGGTTCCCTTTAGTTCATGTTGTATATCTACACTCTATTCCTGTTACTTCCTATTTCCTGCCACCGCTCTTACTCACCAACAAGTACACAACAAGTGCCACATCTACTTACATACTTCTATACACACATACCCCATACACAGTCAGTTGTACACACACGCCCACGTGCATGAACACACCCAGCTGACGTCATCTGTTATTAGTCAGAAGCATTTGGGTATTATCCATTATGACTAGAACTATCAAATTCTATAGAATCTCCTTGCAGGAATGAAACCTCTTTTGTTAAATTATTTATGACTTGTCCCTTTTCACTTTTACTTCCTGGAAGGACTCGAGACATTTAGTGTCCTTTTTAAAGAAATGGGTCAGCCTTTTTGGAGGATCAATTTTGAGTTTCACCCAAGATCCACACACTTGGGAGAATCTGACACCACCATGTGTGAGGGACTTTGGCACGTAGCTGTGTGTACTTTGGTTCTTAAACAAGTTAGAAGCTTCCAGCTCTCCCTGGGAACCGGGAGTAGCACGAATCGTTAAAGTCCACAGAGGGTCTCTAAATCCCATTTTGGTCATTGGTTGCATGGCCTTCCAAACCTTCTGATGGCAGCAGCTAAGGCAAGCCACTACTTTGGTTTCTACTTCTTCCTCCACCTTTGCTCTTTCTATGGTGGAGACTTGCCCAAGAAGTAACAAGAGGAAGGGGAAGCAGGAACAACGAAGCACCTGTATGCTTTTGAACTGGCGCAAATCTAGGAGCATCAAAGCTTGGATCAGGCAGTTTTCTGCCTTAGCTTTGGAACATCCAAAGCACTGTTGGCCTTGCCACATGTGTGAGTGTGGGTGTGTGTGTATAATATTCGCTTTTGGTCCTAGATATTAGTTACAGTATCTAGCCACATAGTGTAGCAGAACCATCGAAAATATTGAGAAATTTTCCTTAATTTAAGGGAGTAAGAGGACAGACTTTGAATATTAAGCCGTTCTTAAAATATACTTAGTATGTGTTTGTATATTATAGATGTAGATATGTGAAATATTTCCTTGCTGGAGAAAATTGAGAAAAGATAGAAAAATTAAAAAATAGATCTTGTGCCCCCGTCACTTACAGAGAACTACTGTTAATATTGTGGTTGGTGTCCTCATCTTTCATCAAGTACATGTATATGTATATTTTAGAAAAATTGGGATCATGATGTTGATACACTTATAAACCTGTAGTTTTAATTAACTATGTATCATGGCCATTTCCCTTGTTGTTAAATATGCTTTAAAGCAACATATGTAGTAGTTAGATAATATCCTATGCCCTGGCTACATTGTAATCGATGTGATTAATCTTCTCTTTCTGGACTTGTTCTTGTTTCACATAATTTTTAAACTAATATTCTCTAGTGAATATTGTATAAAAATATATTCTTGCTTATCTCTGGTTATTTCCTTAAGCCAAATTTCTAGTTGAGGAATTTCTATCTCAAAAGGTCTAAGCTCTTGGTCTGTATAGCTAAATTGCTTTCTGTTTTTTTTTTTTAAGATTTTATTTATTTATTTGACAGAAAGAGAGAGAAAACACAGGTAAGGGGAGCAGCAGGCAGAGGGAGAGGGAGAAGCAGGCTCACCGACCTGGGAGCCCAGTGCGGGGCTTGATCCGAGGACCCTGGGATCATGACCTGAGCCAAAGGCAGGTGCTTAACTGCTAAGCCACCCAGGTGCCCCTCCCCTTTAGCTTCAAGGAGTTGAGGGGAAGGTGGTGTCTTCGTCACACCATTCAAATTTATTTCAAACTTTTCTGAAGAGGATATGCTCCGTGCCCTCCCTGCCCGGTGACAGAATGCCAAAGAGAGCAAGCAGGGGCTCTTTGTGAGGTCAGCCCTTCACACAGGTCTGCAGTAGTGGGGGGTGCCGAGGAAATGCCTGTAATAAGCGTGTGGGGGTGCCAGCCCCATGTTTTCCAAATACTTGCTGGTTAATGCCTGAGGGCTGGACAGGTGCTGCTGGGACCTGCTGGCCGTCTCCCCCCCACCCCCACCCCGCACTTCTCCCTCACTCTCATTCCTGCCGCACACAGTTGGCAGCTGGGAGAAACAGAGTCCTGGGTTCTGGGGCTGGTAGACAACGTTTTCGGTGTCAAATTGTACAAAACATTTTTTTAAAAGATTTTATTTATTTATTTGACAGATAAAGATCACAAGTAGGCAGAGAGGCAGGCAGAGAGAGAGAGAGATGGGGAAGCATGCTTTCTGCTGAGCAGAGAACCCGATGCGGGGCTCCATCCCAGCACTCTGGGATCACGACCTGAGCCGAAGGCAGAGGTTTTAACCCACTGAGCCACCCAGGCACCCCAAAATGTTTTTGAACATTAGAGAAATTGCAGTGATGCTAAATAAATAAATAAATAAAATTAGTCACTTTTTTTCAAAGAGCATTGGGGAATATTTCCATTTGGAGGACCTCTAAGAGAAAAGCTCTTAAATTCTTTTTGGGAGTGACCTCGGGGTCGAGGACCATTTGGCTTTCTGATAAATGGCCTCTCAAGCCGCCCGAGCATATCACCAGTCACTCATTAGTACTGCACTAATGTACCTTATCGGAACTTTAGATTTAAAAATACAATGATTGTCAAAATAACTTGGATTAATAGGAATATTTTAAAAGATTTATGACTTCCCCTTATCCATGTCTAATATCCCCCCCATGGAATAATCAATATTAAGAATTTGGAATGAATCTTTTTCTGCCTTTCTTTTTCATGTGCAAGTTTACATACATGTATATAATAGTTTTGGGTTTTTTTAAAACTATTTTTAAACAATGGGATTGCATTCTATACATTACTTTTATAACTTGCTCTTTTCATTTAATAGAATGTCATACCTTTTTAACAACTACAAAATATATAGAATTGATGCACCACAATTTATTCTATCAATCCCTATTGATAGACATTCACGTCATTTTCATCTTTCTTTTCTTCCTTATTTTTTACTGACACAATGCTGTTGACATGCATATACATACATCTTTACGTACCAGGGTTTTTATCTTAGTATAATAGAGACATAGAAGTGGAGTTCTGGGCCAACAGATAGGTACAGTTAACATTTCAACAGATGGCACTGGATTACTATCCAAAAAAAGGTTATAGAAATTTATAATTCCACCAGACATGTAGTTACAATGCCTCACCCTCCACGTTGGAGGTTATCAGACTTTAATTTTTACCATTTTTTTTGGTGTGACCTTGTTATCTCATTATTAGGTACACTTTGAAAAAAATGCAGTTTTTCTATTATTTCACAAGGTTCACACCTTCAGTGTAGGCATTTCTATTAACACAGGCGTCTCTCTCTCTCTCTCTCTCTCACACACACACACACACACACAATTTCTACTGCCAACTTTTTTCTTTTCTTTTGTCCGGTAGCATGGCGAGTGGGTCAGCTGCTGGAGAATCCAGGGACAGAAGGGATCGGCGAAGTCAGATGGGGGTCGAACTCAGCCGTAGCATTTCATTCTTCATCCCACTGTTTTTGATCAGTGGTGGGATTTGAGGATGGGTATGTGGGCTTCCAGTTTTTGCTTATCAAAAGCAATCCCTTTCTGGACTCCATTATGGAATGATCACTTCTTGACAACTCATTATCTTTGAGGGGCAGTACCCGTCCCCTCATAATTCTTAAGACCCCAGGAAGAATTACAGAAAAAGCTTCTGGGACAGGGGGTGTGAATCTATTAATTCCCAAACCAGGCTGTTTGTGTTGGGGGGAGAGAATAGATTTGTGGTGAAGGGCACGGAGTCTGGAGACTGGGTGTTGGCATCCTGGCTTTGCAGCTTTCTAGCTATGTGACCTTAGGCAAGTTAATTAACCTCTTTGTTGCTTCCGTGTTCCCATGACAGATGGGGATAATAATAGTTTCTGCTTCGTAGGATTATTGCAAATACTAATTCAACAGATGAGTAAAGTCCTTCAAACCAGTGTCTGGTACACAGTAGGGACTATATGCATGTTTGCTGTTATTATTTTTATTAACTTTTATTATTGCATGCTGAAGGGGAATTCGTGTCACACAGGACAAAGGCAGGGCAGCCCTCCTGGAAGAAAAGTGAAGCAACAGGCTGTAGAAAAAACAGCCACAGGAGAAGCGCCTAGAACCATATATGGTGTAGATCCTGTGGATACCGTGAATAGATTCTGACTTTCCAGCTGCTTGCTAAACAGCTCGGAGCGAATGGTCTTGATTGAGGCAAACACAGCTCTCTCCAGACCTCACTGTGAAGTGACCATAGTCCATCTTTGATCACTTCCTCCCACTCCAAGGCCTGCCCCCCACCCCCCATCCCGCTGGCCAAACCTTGCTGGGGCCTCCACAGCTTTGTCCAAGTCTTGGTTAGCTGCGACTGGCAGCAGTACCCCGGGAGGTGTTTTCTGACTGCTTCCCTGAGGGAGAATCTAAGGGGAGGGTTTGTCTGCGTCTTTTCAGGGAGCACTGATGGTGGCTCCTTGGCTCTGGCTCCTGGGCGTGTATGCAAATTCCTTGAGTAGGGGGCAGTCAGAATGGACTCTTAGTATGGGGGGAGCTGTTATGACCTGAGGCAACTGAAAATAGTGCCCTGGAAGCGATATCAACCCACCAGTTTGTAGGGCTCATGGAGTAGGGGAATCGCTTCTTCATGTTTTATAGGCAGCGTGCTTACTGAAGCAGAGCCATCAAGTTTTGAAAAATTTCCGTTGGAAAATGTGTATAATGATGTCACGCAAAGTAACGGGAAGTGGTAATAATGACAAATAAATAGGAAATATGCTGAAATAAATTCCACCAAAATGTTCATTGTGATGACCTGGGATTGATGAGATTATAGGAGCCTTATGTTTTCTCCCTTATCTATTTATACCGTTTTTATATACAGCGTTCTCACTTTCCAAAATGAGAATCTATTATCTTCTTTGATAGAAAATAGAGTAGTTGAAGGCTATAATCAATAGACCCATTAATACAGAAACAACCTATATGGCCATAAAGGGGGTATGGTAAAAACAAAATAAACAATGGTACATCTGAATAATGAGCTACTGTGCAGTCATCAGTTAATAGCGTGAAATTGAAAGTTCTTTACTACAGGTTCTTAAGGAGGTAAAAGTAGCATAAGAAACAGAATATATAGTAAATGCTTAAATAGCAAGTATAAATATATGTAAGCATATATATGTCTATACATTTCTGGAAGAACATAAACAAAAATGTTATTACAGTTGTGATTATTGGTAATTCTTTTATTTTTGGTGTATCCATTATTTTCTAATTTCAGCAGTGAAACATTGGATTACCTGTATAATGAGATGTTTATATAACTTTTAAAAAACAAACATCCAATATCCAATATCCCTAAGAATATTCTTAGGGCTAGGAAATCCAGAGAGGGATAGCGACAAATTGTGTGTTTGTAAGCAATGCTGCCATCTGGTGGATCAAAGGCAAAAACTCACCCTCGCCTTTTTTCATAGGGAATTAGGAAATGAATGTCCTGTTCTGTGTTGTGTTTCAGACGAGCGCTTGGACAATTTTAGTGACTTAACAAAAGTGCTCCTTTGATTCACATGAAAAGAAATATCCCAGTGACTGAGTGGGAACTTAATTATGGGCATAGCTGTTCCATTTTATTTAAAAAAAATATTTAAAAACCTGTTTTACTAAATGTGCCTGTGGGTTCACTCATCCACAGAGAATTCTGAGTTATCCATTTTATTTAGGATTATTTACATCTTAACATAACTTTTTCCAACTATGTGGCATAGTACGCAGTCCTTAATAACACTGCAAATATTTGCGGAACGAATGATTATTTCTGGCTGACTTAACCCAACTAACAGTTGGTGTATTTCCATGGGCTATATTTTAATTCAAATAAGAACCAGTCAAAGCACCAGTTCTCTTGATAACCAAACATAAAAAAATAAAATGCTTGACACGGCCAAATGAGGGTCATTTAGCTGCCACTTTGGATAAACTACCCACCATAGGACTCCCTCCTTTTTTTTAGTATATGTGCTGCCGAAGCGAGCACAGGACTCCCTCCTTAATCGTACTCAGCCCACTCACGAATTTGACTTTTCCTGCTTACCTTTCTTCTTACACGCATGAAAACCTAAATATCCGATGGTCCCTCTGTGGAAAAACATTGTGACTGTCTCCCCCACCATATTCTTCCCCAATGAATTCCCCAGGCCAAGTGGCTAACTGGTAGACTGCTGCCTTTGAGAATTAACCCTGACTTTCCTTACCTCTTTCCCCCCCAACAGGTGAACTGATCAACCTGGCCATGTACTGTGAGAGGATAAGGAGGAAATTCTGGCCCGAGTGGCACCACGATGACGACAACACCATCTACGAGTCTGAGGAGAGCAGCGAAGGCAGCAAAACCCACACGCCCTTGCTGGATTTCAGCTTTTACTCAAGGACAGAGACCTTTGAAGATGAGGGAGCAGAGAACAGTTTTTCCAGAACCCCAGACACGGATTTCACTGGACACTCGCTCTTTGATTCCGACGTGGACATGGATGACTACACAGACCACGAACAGTGCAAGTGACGTTCAGCCTCGCTGACCGTCTTCTGCCCGAGCTGCCGCTCCCTGGGGGGTCCATTTCCCAGGTGGAAATCCAGCTCAGCGGGGAGGAGATATTCGTGCTTGGCACACTTCTCACAAGCTAACTGGACTATAGCAGCCTTATTTCTTTTTGTACAAATGAAACACAGAACCATTAAGATGGCTCCATTTAAAACAGGCAAAAAAAAAAAAAAAAAAGTCAGCATGGTTCCTGAAATCCATTTTTGTTTTCATTAGAAAACTAACATCCTGTGGCAGATCAGGGGCAAGAACAGGTCATCTGTGGATCCCAATTCCGTAGATCCCCTTCAGCCCGAGGGCTTAGCTGTGAGACGGACTCTCGAGCGCCCTTCCTTGCTTCACGTGGGTTCGAAGTAACCCGAGAAGTCATCAGGAGACATGTAGGAGACGAGGGTTCTATGGTGGCTGCTTGTATTTTATGTGTGTATATTGTATGTTGAGATAATTCAAATAAAATCCCTAGATATTTCGTGAACACCTACTACGTGCAAAGCACTGTGCTAGGTGCTAATCAGTATAAGTTTTCTTCTCAGTCCTGCCAGTGACCAGCTGTGTGATTTCGGGCAAGTCCCTTAATTCTCGTGTGCCTCATTTCCCCCACCTGTAAGGTGGGGATAACACTTCTCTCCACCTACCTACCTCACAGGGGTGTTGTGAGGATTCATGGGGTAACATTCGGCGCTTTAAACCTCTTGGAAGAGCTGCGACGTAAACACCTTTTCTTCTCGATTGTGCTTCCGACGTGCGGAGATTCGAGGGCAAAGGAATTCCGCGTCCGGCCAGCAGCAGCCACAGTCCCTCGCCAGAGCCGAGCGGACGAAACACGCGCAGAGGCACAGCTAGGACTCGGACCTCGTTCTTTCCTGTGATCTTGCTTGAATCGAACTCTTGGGCGGAGAGAACCTTGAACATGCCCTCCCAGCTCATCAACAGCGGCAAACAGTCTTCAGTTCTGTGTGTCTGCAGAAGTCTTTCTTTCGTTGCCTGAACGCACGCTGGAGGGTTGTCCTTTGTCGACTCCCGAGCGTTAAGTTGCCCGTGTTTGGTTTATCTGAAGGGAGTAAAGCTCAGGAACATGATGGATTTCACGGAAGTGGAGGGGAAAGGATTTGGCTGATTTTTCTAAGCAGATGCTTGCCAGCTTGTAATGTCTTTTTTGAAAACGGACCTTGTGAGATGTGCTGAAGTGATGAAGTGTGAAGAGAACCACGGCGCTGGCATCAAAGCACTTGGTGCAGTGTACACTCTATGCAGTTTTCCTAATGCAGCTTCTCCGGTGTTCTCAGCCATTGCCCTGCGAGAGGAAGGCAATGCCGGGGACAAATGTTAATGTTTCTTAAGGATTTCCCATAGCATCCCTGCGCTCCCTCTCCTTCCCCGTGGAGCACAGGGACCCTTGGGGTTACTGTATTTGCTAAGGCCCTCTGTCTCTGAAGACATTATTTTTGGTGACTTACAATATTTTCCAGTGAAATAGGGGGTGAAGATGCTGGGGTAATGGTCGTGGATTTGAGCAGGAGAGTCAGTGTTCAGATTCACATCTGCAACCAGAACTGCTTTGCTTCTGATGACAGCGGGCTCACGGGGCGATGGTTATGCGTTGAGGGGCTCAAGAGACACTGCTTTAAAGACAGCAACATGTGCTGGGACATGTTCATGTTCTTTGCTTGACAAAGACTCTTTGAATATGGCTTTTGCAAAAAAAAATCCTAATATGCTGTGGATTCCACTGAGAGGTCAAGGGGGAGAGTTGCTGAGGCTGTTTACCATTGAAGCAACCGTGTAGGAGATGCCCTGAGTTGGACATTCTTACTGCACAGGAAACCCGGTTGTTAGTATCTTATTAAAACCATTCATCTTGGAGAGGACTGTTTGGTGCCTAATGAAAATGTGGTGGAGAAGCTATGAATGGAGGATCGTGTTTCATCTCCAGGGTCACTTGGGAGGACTGTCCGCTTCTGTCTCTAATGAGTGTGTTCCAAGGCCAGCCGGTGGTAGTTCCGTGTGACTAGGGAAACTCTGGGCTTGAAAATGCAAATTCGACAAACAGATGGACTGTTGTTGACCCATCGTGCAAGGACCGAGTTGCCTTGTCCCCACTCTTAGCTGGAGAGAGTTGTGTTTGGAATTTTGCCTATGATTTATTCTTACTTTATCACACCAGGTGTGTTGTATCTTTACTTTGAGAATGATTAAGCTATGATTGTGTAGAGTTGCATTTTTTGTTGCTTTTTTTTTTATCGTGCATTGCTTGGAGAGCAAGTACATGGAGAGACAATGTTCATTGTCATTCTATCTGGGTGCCTCTCAGGGGCTTGAATGGACGTTACCACTTGGAGTCTTGGGTACTAGCCCGACAGCTCATGACTGGGTAGCCAAACATTTTGTAGGTGTAACTCAATTTGGAACCCTGGAATTATATCCCCAGGTTTGACCTTTCCAGTGTGGGTTATGGGAACAAAATAACCAAGACAGACTCGGTGTGGTTTGGATGACGTGGGTAGGCTTTCTTGGGAGGGCTTTAATTTTATCTTTTTAATTTTGATTTTATCTTTCATTCGTAAGTTCCCCAGATCTGAAGTGTTCTCCACTATGGTGAACAGGTGCTACTTACAAGAAAAAGTAACAAGAAATTAGGGGACATTTTGGTTATCTGGCTTACTTGTTCAAGTTGTGTTTTTGTTTTGTTTTTTCCTGGAAAGTAACTTAAGGAAAGTGTGATCTTCAATGTTAACAGACGTTCTAGGTTGGGCAGAAGACCCGCGCTAGCCACCTGTTCTTTTTTTTACCCCCCAAAATTTCTCCCCTCTCTCCCTCTCCCTTTGCCCCTCATCCCCACTCATCAGGATTGAGGAGCAGCAACAGTATCTGCATATGTCAGAGTAGATATAAGGGCAACATAAATTTCTGCAGAGGTAAACCGTATCTTCAGAGTTTGCCATTTTGTTGTTGTAACGTAACGAATTGTGAACAGTGATGCTCCTGAGGCCAAGGGCTACCCAGATGACTGACCATAGACTTGGACTTGAATCACGACTACAGTCTGATGCTCCAGTGAACCCTGCCTGTATATGCTGTGGTATTAGGTATTGGGATAGGATTCCTGAAGGAGTGTTCAAGGAAAGGAAGAGCTAGGGATTTTAGCTTCATGGGTCTTGTCTAGATTATTTGGGAGAAAGTGTAGAATTAAGCAGTGTATGGCTGGGCCATGGGTTGGTTGTAGGAAGCCCCTTACAAGAGAGCCTTTGAGGTTGTTATTGGCCCTGCATCACACGTACGTTCATTTGCAGGGCAGGACCCGAACCGAAGTCTTTTGCCCGGCCTTAGATGGTTCTTGCCATGACACCATTTTGACTTGGTTTCCTTTGAAAACCCACGTCCCCTGAGAAATCGCTCTGTGCCCATGGAGCCAGCATGTCCCCAGTCTCTCTCCAAGAGTGCTTAGAGTCTTCCGCTCTTGTCCTCCATGTCCATTCAGTCCGGTCCAGGCCAACCCAAGCGATCTTCCGTTAGGGTTTACTCTGCAAGGTACTGCTAGGCTGTGCGAATAATAGCAAGTAGCCAAGACTCCTTATTCTTTGTTATTTATCTTTTAAGAATGCAAGCCCATATGCTCACTGACTGTGTGTTTACTGAGCACCTACCCTGGGCCTGGCCCTGGGATCCACCCTGGCTATGGAGTGGGGAACAGAACAGACATGGCACCTCATGTTAGGTCATCCTCTTTTCCTTAGACTTCTGTGGTAGCCTCTTCTAAATGCTTGGTCACTTCCCTGATCCATTCTACCCATCACCACTAATTTTTTTAAAAAGCTCTGGCCCTGAGGGTGTGCCATATTGCCTCAGGGTGAGGGCTGCTCCCTGGGCCCTGATATCTTCCCCTCTTCCTTCTTCTCCTTCCCTGGGGTGTCTCCCAGGGCTCCTCCGTGTGAGCGATCCAGTGCATCCAGGTTGGTTTGGTTGCCATAACTTAGACATACCTCATTTCCCTCCTCTGTCTCTGCTTATGCTAGCCTCTCTCCTGAAACACCTGCCCTTTCTGTCCTCTGGCCCAACTCATGCCCACCTCTTAAGGCCCAGCTTCCTCAGTTCTGCAAGAAGACTTCCCAGCTCATTATAATCTCCCCTTCCTCTAGAAACACAGCATTCATCATCTCCTTCCCTGATGGCTGCATGGGAAAGGTATACCCAAAAGCAGGCCACGTGCTCAAAAGCAGTGGTTTTCAATTGACCTCAGAGATGCCACTGAGAATCCTATAAAAGCCCTCTGCCTTATTACCAGAAAAATACATATATGAAAATACACAAAATTTTACGTAGAAGTGCAGATTTAGAGACCTGAAATCATCCACGGATTCCTTAGGCGCTCACGGACTCCAGTTGAAGAAACCTTCTGTATAAAGAGCGTTTAAAAGTTCCCATGATTAGTTGCCTTTGACCTATTCAGAGAGGAGAAAAATTGGTATGGGACGTGCATGCAAGAGAATTTCTTACTATTCATGCTATGTGTGTTGAGTGACAGGGAAGGAAAGGAGAAGAGGTGTCTTGCAGTCATTGAGAAAATAGCTTTGTTTTGACAGATTTGGCATTCTGAAACTGACAAGGCTTTATTGTTATTGTTTTTGTCACTTGTCCTTAAACCATCCAAAAAGTTGGTTTATCCGAATTAATTCAGGGCCCTGTGAGCTTCCTCTCAGCTCTCAAGCCCACCACTTCTGCATGGGTAGGCTGACCAGCGGGGGGCGTCAGGTAGGAGAGAAGAGGCTGGATTTTTCCTTATAGGAAAAGGTCGGCACAAGCACATTTTCCTGTATTCATCCATCCATCCATCCATTCATTCATAGGATAATTGTTGAGTGTATATTCAATAAAAGGATGGTGCCTTTGTTGATAGGTAACTACTCAGGTTCTTCTGTGTCGCTGTCGTCGTCTTTTTCTTTTTTTACAGGGTGAAGTGATTTTTATTGCTCCTATCATCCAAGATTCGTTGCTCTTCTGTATGTGCAGGGCTGTGTAAGTTGAACAAGAACCGATGAAAGTACATTTGAGGACAAATACTTCCAAGTCTGAACGCTGAACTCCGGCAACCCATCCTTAATAAGTTCAGCCATCCATTATGTATGATTGTGGAGTGCTTGACCTTTATTCAGTTGCTTCCAGTGGTCTGGATGAAGCTTGGCAAAGTTTGAGAGGATCCCCTTGGTGGGTGGGACGGAAGGTCCCGCATGACTGGAGCGCTCTCGCCAGTGCCGGGAGTAAATGCAAACACATCGTGAATGTTTTCTTCATTGGAATTCCTTACCAGAAACTTGGGTTTTTAGTCCCCGACTTTACAGAATGTCTGAAAATTATTTAAGGTTCCTTAACCTTCAGGATAAGATAACTGGAATGAGTAACGTATCAGCCTTGGTCTTGAGTGACCGTTACAGAGGAAATTGAAAAATCGCTTAAAGGAAAGTGACTCAGCTCTCTTGGGGCTGACAATGTGACACCCTCAAGCATTCTGGCTCTTGCTAAGGTGGGGGACTTGTCCCCAGAACAAGGCTTTCTGAAACTTCTGTTGCTGGCTAGATTATGATGAGGAGGGATGCTCAAATTTCAAGAAGATTATTGCCCCAAATTGTAAAACTTTTAGATAAATGGAGGGGCCCATTGCAATAATGAACTAACTTATGAATGTGGTCTAGCCAGCACCAACACTTGTGATCATTTTAGTGGGAGAAACAAGTTACCTAGAATAAGAGATTGGTAGAGACTTTAGTGTTCTTATGTAATTAAATAATGTCAGCAATGAACTTGATGGCCTTCTTGGATTTTTAAAAATTGTTGTTGTTCCTGACTGCAGCTTTAAATATTTTGAAGCAATCCACTAGTAGCAGAGCAATATATATTTATGACAATGGCTAATTTTATAAAAAGTAGTATTGCTAAATATGACTAATTCCCCTCTCCCCTGCCCCTACCCTTGCAAGCACTTTTTTTTTTTTTTTTTTTTTTTTTACTTTGTGGTTGAAATAGAGCAACTCATTTATCAATGATAGTTAAACCTTTTCCTTTCTTTAGTACTTTCTAAAAATTACCTATGGCTTTAAAAACAATAGGATTCAGCTCCTGAATTGCCATGTTAATTAGCTGTGGCTAAACAGATAGCAGAGAGAATGCAGTTGTTCAGTGGAGGGCTAGGAAAGAGAAATTCTTTGGATATTTACCGTCTCCCTCCTCTTAGACAAAACAGAACAGAAGAGCAATGTGGACTCTTCCCTCTAACAGTTGTTCAGAACTGGAAGCGTTGTGCCCTATTTGCTTCTCTCTCTCCATAAGAGATCCCATTTGGCTTATTCATGCACAACCCACGTCCAAATGATTGTATTTTTACTTTAAGCAAATCGTACCTGAATTCTCTTGCAGCAATAAGATTAAAAACAGTGCTCAAATTTTTGAGGAATCTCTGCTTCCGCCGGGGTGACATGTTTTGTTCCTCCTGTCAAAACGATTACCTCAAGTAATCCGTCTCACGGGATCATGCTTCTTGTAAACATGTGTTTTCCCCAGAGATGCGCATCCCGCGGAGTGTCTGACGCCTCGCACGGCAGTGATGGCGGTCATGGTGGGGAGGAGGAGGGTCCGAATTCTTCACTTGGTGGTATTGGGATTTCGTGGAGTGGGAGGAGAGGAGGAAAGGGTGACAGATGCAACGACTTCAGGCAGCCATGTGGCATGGCTGTGTTAGAATGTGTCAGGCACATCAAAAGTTGTCTCAGTGGTGGCATTAGTACCACAGTACAAAATCCAGGCTCATAAATCAAAAACACAAGCAATTTGTAGGGAAGGATTGTTTGTGGGTATACAAAAGACTGGTTCAGGGAGCACTGAAGTAGCATTGATCTTTGTCTTAATTTATACGCTCAAGCTCCGGGATTGTCCCACCTGAAGCCAAGTCTGGGAAGTTGGGGGGCAGCTGAGAGCAGAGCACTGCCCCCCCCGTTCCTTTGACTCTGGAATTTCCTTCTAGTTTCTCAAAAGGGTTTGTGGCATATGGTTTCCATTTTATAAATAAAAAATGTACAAAGTAATGTATATTTGTTTTATAGATGTATTTTAGAGGGAGACACCCCAAATCATCCGCATTGAGGTAGCGGTCTCCAAACCTTTGTGCTCATCCACCCCACAGTAAAACTTTCTGAACTTGCCCTTTGGTATATTTATTTGTAAACACACACACACACTTCTCACACTGCTGTACTGATACATACATTAAAAACCATGGCAAACATAGAACGTTTCAAAGACTACTCTCCTGTACTCAATAGAGTTTAGGGAGCAGGGCAAGGTGTATTTAGGGCTAGCGCCTAGAAGGCTGCAATTGATTCAGGAATGTGTGCGTAACATTTGTGGCAAAGCGTATGTAAAATAGGCATGATCGTAGGTCAAGGAATGGATGTATGTGTGTATTTATTTTTACTGAAAATGGGCATTTTTGGTTGGGGAAGAGAATAGCAAAGGGATGACCCCTTTACATGAGCTATTTTTAATTCTGGTTTTGGGACCACTTGATCTAGAATGTTTCGAAAATTTCTGGAAGGTTTCACAGTCCATGGATTTAAGCAAAATAAGAAAAGAGGGGAAGAAAAACAAATTATGCAAATGTGGGATGTATTGCTTGAGAATTTCGGTACCCATCTGAAAAGCATGTTCCGATAATTCCTGGTAATCATCGTCTCGCTGACTATGTATCTCTCTTATATTTGTTTATAACCCCACGTCTCCAAATGTGTAGAAGATGCACGGATTTATTTCCAGATACCTGAGGCAGGAAGGACTGAGGAAGGACTGAGGTTGGTCTCATTCAAACCCACATTTCAGCTGTTTGGGGGCTGATGGGTGGACGCGGCCTAGAAGCATTGAACCTGCACCATCTGTTTTGCGAACACAGTGATGGCATCTTGCTGAACAAGGGCCTCAATGTGGAGGTGGCTTTCGAGTGTTTCTGGACCTATAAGTTACGTTAGCACAGTTATTGTTAGTAGTTTATAAAGCCATATTTAAACTTGTACACTTGATTGTAAGATAGATTTGAATTGTGCACTATGTTGATTACTGTATATAAATGTGGAAATTCTGTACATTTGGTCTCAATGCTGTATGTATTTGATGTGTAAATGATAACTTGTGGTTATGAAATAGCTTGCTGTGAATGTCTTTATTCCCATTTGCTTCTCTTTTGCAAATTTGAACGTTTAAACTTTACACTCATGAGGAAAATCTGAAATTTTTGCAACCAAGACTGTTAAGTGGTGGCCTTTTAGATGCTTGGGAAGATCTTTTCCTTGTAAGGCTCTTGTATGACTAAAACAGAGGTAATGAATTTTTTAGGCATATAACTTAGATCAGAATTTCAAACGAACTTTTTTTTTTAAAAGATTTTATTTATTTATTTATTTCTCAGAAAGAGAGAGAGAGAGAGAGCACAAGCAGGCAGAGTCAGAGAGAGAAGCAGGCTTCCTGCTGAGCAAGGAGCTTGATGCGGGACTCGATCCCAGGACCCCAGGATCATGACCTGAGCTGAAGGCAACAGCTTAATCGACTGAGCCACCCAGGTGTCCCTCAAAAAAATGTTTTTTAAGTCGAAAAACAGGTCTTTGAATATGCTCTCCTACCCTCTCCTGTCTTTAGTTCTTGCCCAGAGCTTTTGGGGAGTGATGTCCACTAGTAGAGAGAAGAAAAGGAGAATGTGGGAGCAGGATACATATTAAGACCTTTACCCTGGGCACTAGGCCTGGAGAGAGCAATTTTCCCTTCTATTAATAGCGTCTAAATGAGTTTTTGTACCACGTTGATGAAGCCGTTATGATTCCCATTTTGTAGATGAGGAAGGAGACTTGGGGAGGTAGACTGGGGTAAAGTGGCTAAGTTGTGCTCAAGTCATAGATTGGCAGTGAGGTTTTTAGAAATACAAATATTACTAAGTGCTCCACCCAGACGTGCCTGGCAATGAACGGCGAAAGACAGCTGGGCCTCGGGGCATGTCAGGATTGAGGGAGACATTTAGGATGTTTGGAATCCTACGTAGAAATTTCACTAACTATTATTCACATCTTAGCATTTAGAGCAAATTGTAATACAGTAACATCCAAATCCCAAACTTCCCAAACCATGGGAGTATCTATTAAATAGAAATGGAGAGAATACTGTAAACCCACATTCTGGAGATAACAATTTGGTTTAAATTTTTTTGTAATTTTTAATTTTTACTTTTTGAAAGATTTTATTTGACAGAGAGAGAGAGAGATATCACAAGTAGGCAGAGAGGCAGGTAGAGAGAGAGAGGGGAGGAAGCAGGCTCCCTGCGGAGCAGAGAGCCCGATGCGGGGCTCGATCCCAGGATCCTGGGATCATGACCTGAGCCGAAGGCAGAGGCTTTAACCCACTGAGCCACCCAGGCGCCCCAACAGTTTGGTTTTTAGACCTCCTTTCTCTCTTGACTTATGAATCCCAACTAATCAACCCTGCCTATTAACATAGAGCCTTATTAACATAGGCCCATAATTGAAAATGTTTTGGGACAAATCTGTATCTACTTCAACTTAAGTTAGCTCCAGACCCTTCGAGAACTTGTGTGGAGGTCTTGGAGTCAAGCCTGGTGTCTGTCCTCTTTGGGAAGCTTGCTCTCCTTGATTTCAGAGGCGTCAGAAGAAGTTTGCCTTCTCAGCGCACTGTGCTCTCAGAAGTACCAGAGAAATGTCTTGCTGCTGGTTGTACTGAATATCCCAAGACTTGATTCTTCATAGTTTTGTCCTTCCTTCCTTTTAGAGGAGATGCAGAGCCATTGCTGTCCCCGCTCTGCCAGGGGCTGTCTATTTTGTTTGTACACTATGTTGTTTGCCACTGTCAGCACCCATGAAACACTTCTCAGCTGGGCTGGTTCCCATTCGCCACAGACTTTTCTTTCAAAACCTACCCAGGTTAAAGTAGCTGATCCCATGGATGAAAGAAAACTCTGGAAAACAAGGGAAAGAGGACCAGCTTCCTCCCTCATGGTAATGACTGTGTTGCTGCCCTGTGTGCCCACGAGGTCCCTGGTCTATATTCATGGTGGTGCGCTCACCATGAAGACTTAAGGGGTCATCTCCAGTTGAGACTGAAGGGTCACCTACCCGGGCATTGTGTTTGGCCCGGGCAAGCACTCTAGGTAACCCATGCTCAACATGGAAACATCCAGGTAAACCCTGACTAAAACAATGTCACAGGCAGCCTTGAAAGAGAGGAAAGGGCCGTAGATGGCAGGGAGCAGCTCCGGGCCCCTTCCGCAGCCCTCCCGTGTCCGTGTTTATTGTGTGGAAGTCTTGCTCCTTCCTTCTCCACCCCTACGGACCTCCCTCCCGCTAGCTGGCACATTCCAGGGCCAATCGTGGGCATTTGAGGACTGCTCAGGAACAGAAAATCCAGACTCACTAGTGGCCCAAGCGTAAGAAGGGGGAAGTGGGGAGGAAGACTGGACCAGACAGTTTGGAATCATCCCTCTGAAGGTAAGGAGGGCTTCTGAGCTGGGGAGGAACACAAGGAAAGAGTATTTAAATAAGATGCGTCTGTGGACAGCCTTGCTGTGCGACCAGGCAGGCAAGGGGTGGCAGGAAAGCAGCTGGGCCTGATCCCAGTGGCTTGGAGCAAGGTTGGAGGTGAGAAACGGGGCAGGGGTGCAGGGGGAACTGAGGGGGGCACCGCCTGCCTCCGAGTGCGAGGAAGTGCTGCCTCCTGGATGTGGGGAAGGAGGTAGTGCTGGGAGACTGGGGACGCCCAGGGCCAGGTGCAGGCAATGTGGAGAAGGGACACTGGTGTGGGGGAACGTGGTGTTTGGGGTTACTCACACCGAACATGAGGAACCAGTAGGAGACACGGGTCTGGAACTTGTGAAGGGGAGAAAAGGGCAGCTGCAGCCCCCGAAGGGATTGTGAAAGCAAATGGAGAGAGATGAAAAATCTTCAGCAGCCTGCAATTATGTGACGTTTCGCTCACTGTCTTCAGGATACTGTCTCAGTAACTCCCTGGCCAGGCCACCTGGTGTCCTCATACACAAAGCAGGGGGTCTTCAGGCTGATCCCATCCAAACCTCCTCTCATGGTTCCTGATGGTCGAATTCCACTTCTCTGCCCACTCTGATTCCACTTCCTGCTTTATGGCTTCTCCTCACGTCGGATGGGGGAATTTCATGACTCATCAGGTACTAAGAGCTAACATTTACATATCACTCACTACCAGCCAAATGCCATGTGGTCTTGGCCACCTACATACCTGAACTCATTTACCCTTCACAGCGACCCAGTGAGACAGGTGCCGCCCCTGTCCCCACCGCTACGACCGTCATCGTCACCACTTTCCTCAGCATCATCGCCATCAGCACCGTGTCTAGTTTATAGATGAGGAAACTGAGGCGAACAGAGGTTGACTGTCTTGGCCTGGATCACTGCCGAGGAAACAGCAGAGCCGGGGTTCAAGAGCTTAGCTATGACCCCGCCGTGGGCCGCTAGGTCTACACCATTCTAGCAGGTTCGCCACCAGACCACACAACCTCTTGAGGAGAAGGCTGTGAGGCTGGAGAGTGCTTGTGCTGAAGCAGACATGACTTAATTAACTTCTGCCGAGTCATCCTCAGCCAACTGCGCAGGCTCTGCCTTCTCATAGAACACACGCGGATTCTGTCACCAGGTCCTTGATCCACGTTCACACAGACCCTGGCTCTCTGTTGGAGGCTATCTGAGATGCAGGTGATGCCTGGTTCATGGACTTCACTTCTGGTGGTCATGGCCATTGGTCCCACACACTTCATTCACCTTGACTCCTTAGAGAGGGAATTCCTGGGGGAATGACTGAAAAAGGAGAAAACACCCCTAAGTGGCAGGGTTCTTAGGGTTCCTGCTGCCCGCTGCCCAGAGGAGCTCTCCATATACTCGGCTGGCCCCTGTCTCTAAGCGAGTCTGCACACTTCCCGTCTCCAACCCCAGACCTGTCTGTACATATGCCCTTGGGAGGCTGCCTGTGGATGTCTCCACCTGTCCAGATGGGAGCTGATAACCCTCTTTCCCTCATGCTTCTGAGCCTCTCGGTGTCTAAGCCAGACCCCTGGAGTCACCCAGTCCTGTGGATTCTGCTTCCTGCTGCCAGTTTGAGTTCATCTCCTCCTCAGCTCAGCCTCGACGTCTGGGGCTGCTGCCTTCTCCCCAGGTTCCTTCCTTCTGGTCTGCCTCCCTCAAACCCATTCTCCCTCCTTGCTGCCAAGCTATTTGCGAATTTGCGTGTCATCCTTGCGAAGGGGCCATGCTAATCTTCTCCGTATCTTTCCAGTTTTAGTGTCTGTGCTGCCGAGGCGAGCACTGCCAAGTTACTCAAGCAGGGAAAGTGGCCACGTGGCTTCCGTCATATTCAGGATAAAGTATAGGCACGAAAGGCTTTCCGTGACCTGAAACCTGCCTCCCTCGCTTGCCGTATTTCCCATGACTGCCCTTCCCGACCTCCCACACCAAACTCCAGAGCTCCCGAACTATGAATTCGCCACTTTGTTTTACCTGTCATTCCGCCACTGAAGGAATGATGCTGTTGTAAAAAAAAAAAAAAAAAAAAAAAGAAAAAAATTATTGGCATTTTTCCCCCTCTTCTGTTCACATAGATAACAAATGGGTGACTGTAGTTGATTTTTTTCTGTCTTCTCTGCTGAATGCTTTCTTTTCACCAGACTTCCCCCAAGGAGAGACAGCCAAAGAGAAAGCTGTTCTCTTTCATTTCTTTGACATGGTGGGGAATAGAAAGATAAATCAGACACTGACTCTACCTTCACTGGCAGGTAAGACATAAAACTTCGGTAAAGGATAGATGCTGATAAATACCACAAGAGAGGGACAAAGAAGATGGCCTGGACCCCATGGTGGGGAGTCCTTCCAACGCAGGAACGTGCGAGAGAGGGAGCGCTCTGAGCCTCTCTCTACTGTTGTCCTGCTTTTGCCATGCTGAAGGTGACTTAACTTTTCTAGCTCGTCACACTTCCAGGTGTGCCCTCCCCCCAGCACAGAAAGGAGGAAATGTGTCTTTCTTTGGTTAAAAAGACTTCCAGAAGGCTGGATGTTTAAAAATGGCAGTCTCGAGGAGCCTGGGTGGATCAGTGGGTTAAGCCTCTGCCTTCAGCTCAGGTCATGATGTCAGGGTTCTGGGATCGAGTCCCGCATCGGGCTCTCTGCTCAGCAGGGAGCCTGCTTCCTCCCCCATCTCTCCGTCTGTCTTTCTGCCTACTTGTGATCTCTCTTTCTGTCATATAAATAAACTCTTTAAAAAAAATGGCGGTCTCACGATCTGAGCTGTGAGAAGTGTAAGGTAGTGCTGAAGCCTCATCTTTCTGAGATGACCCCCCCGCTGTCAAGGACCCGGTCTCCACCATGAGCATCTTAGCTTCATCCCATTAGCATTGAAAGGATAAAGGAGGCCAAGAGGTGTCTTGAAAGGGTTAAAATGGCCACGGAGCACATCTGTGACAGGGAAAGTCAAGGCTTTCCAGCAGCTGCTTGGCTGCAGGTGGTGTGGGCTGACTGGGGGCCTGTACCTTATGTCTTAGCATTCGCTAGATCAACCCCTTTCTCCTTAAAAGCAGCTTCTGCAAGTCACTGTGCAGCAGCTTTTTCTATGAGCGCATATGAGCTTCAACTCTTAGACGGGATGGAACAGGATGGGAACCCCACGCACATACGCACATGGCTGTATCCTTATCAGACCTTTGCTCTACTCGTTGTGGGCTATTTGTCCCCTAGGTGGGGCTCTGTAGCTGGCTGTAGGATGTCTGATTTCTTGTGTTGGATAACTTTAAGGGTTTAGGGTTTGCAAGTAGGTAGAGGTCGGAAAGGAACAGCATAATCCCTTTATCCCAAAGCACAGTACTTGTAGCAAATGCTCAATAAAGATTGGTTACAGGAATGGACAGATTCTAAGATGAAAGATCAGATTGCAAAGAAATTCTCTGAAGTCTGAAGTTTGACATGACAGACTGTGCAGAGGCAGCCAGTAAATAACTCATCGAACAAACCACAGGTGACTGAAATACGGGGCAGTAATTTTTGTAGGCTCAAGTGGTTTATGCAGTCCTCAGGATCTCTTGATGGAGTTATGGCCCCGTAATTCAAACAGCTCCCATTTCCTTGACACACACAGACCATGGATCTGAATCCCGAATCCCACCCATGGTTGGCACTGCGCTTTTCTCCACCCCCGAAGTCTTACGCTGCCCCACAAAACCCTGTGCTGCAGCCTCTAGTGCGAGGTACATTCACCTATGCTTGGTTTTAGACTGTTTCTATGTATTACAGTGTATTTAACTTATGAATGAGACTACAGCCACTAAAATTGTGCATGGCTTTCTTTGGGAGCCTCGGAGGTTTATTCCTTTGAGCTCTCAGTTTTTGCATCCTATAGAAAGCAGAGCGATGTTAGTGACACTTTCTTGGCTTGAGTGTTGGCACGTATGGACTTAGCCCGATCTCTGCACACAAAAATAGAGGGAGAAATCCCTCGTAGGAGGAGATTAGATTTCCTTTTTTACTTTTTCCTCCTCCTACTTCAACTCTTCCCCGATAGGAAGAATTTGAACTCATGTTATTACTGTTAACTTTCTTTCCTACACAGTCTTACATACAGAACCAGTACTTGAACATTTATATGTGTGTGTGTATATATATATATATAATATATTTTTATATAAAGTATTTTATATAAATATATAAAATATAAACACATAATATGTAAATATATACATATACACTTATATAAACATTTATATAAATAAATAGAAAATATTTATATTTTCTATATATTTTTGTATCTATTTTAAAGATTTATTTATTTGTTTGAGAGAGAGAGAGCAAGAGAGAGCCCAAGCAGGGAGGAGGGAGAGGGAGAAACAGACCCCTGCTGAGTAGGGATCCCAATATGGGATTTGATTCCAGGACTCCGGGATCATGACCTGAGCCAGGTCATGGTTAACTAAGGCAGACAGTTAACCCACTGAGCCACCAAGGGGCCCTGCAACCAGTACTTTAAAAGCAGATATGTCAGATACGATTATAAAGCAACTTATTATTGTTTTTTATTTTTTTTTATTTTTTAAAGAGTTTATTTATTTGTCAGAGAGAGAGAGAGAGAGAGAGAGCACAAGCAGGGAGAAGGGCAGAGGGAGAAGCAGACTCCCTTTGAGCAGGAAGCCTGATGTGGGACTCAATCCCTGAACCCTGGGATCATGACCTGAGCTGAAGGCAGATGCTTAATGACTGAGCCACCCAGGCATCCTTATTATTGGTTTTTAAATTGCCCCTGCAAAGTCAGTCTCTGCAGGGCTAGTTTTACCCCTAATATTGGATGAAATTTTCTGTAAGCCTCATTGTTTATCAGCTTACTCTTGGAGAGTAAAAAGTTGGAGATCTCTTTAGTCTCTCAAAACAGGTGCTGTTCTGTCAGGCATATGTGCAGTCATGTAATCGTTAAACTTCTGAGCTGCATTCAACAGAGAAGCTGCTCCCTTGCTTTGCTGGAGTGTCCATCAGAAGGGCATGGAACTTTTTTATGTCTTCTGTCAACCTCCAACTCCTTCCCCCCTCCCCACTCCACACACACATTGGCTAGCTGTAACTTCTGACCTTTCTCGGGTTAGAGCAGAGGGATGCCGGGGATGCAGAGGGAAGCATGTGCCATTACCTCTGTCTCTTTTGATGCTAAAATGCAGACTTTGCCACTAAAATGCTGAGCTCTCTATCAAACTCCGTTCACTAAGCTTGGCCTGACTGGAAACTCCCCTCACCCTTCCCCAACCTCTGCTAGACCAGCTTCAGTGGTTAGAGATCCCGCTGCAGAGTGGGGTTAGTCGGGGCCCATTGTCCTGGGGACTCAGTAGAAAGTGAGAGTGCGCTCCTAATTTTACCTCCTGTAAAATGCAGCATATGCATGTGAGAGAGAACCAAATAATTTTTATGTGGGTTTGATACTCATAAATCTCTGGAGAGCCACTGATGTCCTCGCCTAAATGGGCAGGAATTTGGTGTCTTTTCTCAGGCTGGTTGTGGGTGGCCCTTACCACAGTGGCTCTGCTTCAAGCGACTGCACCTTTCCTGTTCTCTCTCATGGACTTCTATTCTTCTTTTATCATTGCAAAATAAGAGAATGAAATATTCTGTTAGTCCAATGAACTGGTTGATCTTACCCTTGGACCCTGAGGTACTCTGAAGCTATCCCCTTGGCATGAGGAATGTTTCCAAATGTCCTTCTTTTTCAGTAACCTAGAATGAAATCAACATTCATATATGAAAATCAAACATATAATCAATCAGTTACTGGATAATCATGGCTCACCTTGTGCTCTGTTCTGTGCTAGTGATTTGGGGAGGCTCCTAAGGTAATTTTTTATATGGGAACATAAAATGTGTAGATATGACAAGATATCTAGCAGGTGGGTAAGGAGACTGCCAAGGGGCTTGGTTTAGAGATTGACTAGTAGGAGACCTTGGCCTTATGGAAAGCTGGTGTAGTTTGATGGGACAGGTTAGTGGTTTTATTTTTGTTTTTGTTTTTGTTAGAGGGAGAGAGAAGGTGGGGAGGGGCAGAGGGAGAGAGAATCTTAAGCAGGTTCCACGCCCAGCATGGAGCCTGACATGGGGCTCTGTCTCATGTCCTTGAGATCATGATCTGAGCTGAAATCAAGAGTAGGATGGTTAACTGACTGAGCCACTCAGGTGCCCAGGGAAAGATTAGTTATTAAAATTTTTCATCTAAAGAAAAAAATGCAGGGTAAATTGTTCATAGAGGTTTACTCCTGAATTGTGATTCAGGGAAGTTATAATGATTTGTGTTTTAATTCTGCTCAGGTATAAGATTAGGGTTCATCTAAGACTTAGAACAATAGTAGAAATCTATGCTTTGACAGTCTGGCTGGTGTGTACTGGGTGCATAGCTGTGCCCCCGAAGGCTTGAATGCAGTGGAGGGGTTCTGGGACAGGGCAAGTGAGCCTGCAGCCAGGTCTGTGCAAGATACTGGAAGAACATGGTGGAGGCCAAAAGCAGGAGCTCAGATTTTGTGTGCGGTACAATGAGGACTTTTAAGGGTAAGACCGGCAAGATGATAAAGAAGATGAACCCAGCAGCAGTGGGCTTTAGAAGGGAAGAGGAGAGTGTCTTCTACATTTGTTCCTTCCTTTCCATTCCATCATTGCTCTCAGCTTGGGTCCTTGTTGCTTCTTGTCAGAACTTCTGGCCTTGGTGGTTCCTCTCCCCCTTGGAGGCTCCTCTCCCCCTTCAATTAATAAAATTGAATCAGAAGTTAAAACTATGGTATTAAGCACATGCTCTACGTTAGTCTCACCTCCTCCACCTGCTGGTCAAGGCTTCTGATATCTGGTTCCCAAATTCTTATCTTTCTTATCTTTTTGCTCGCCTCCAGCATCTTCACGTGAACTCTGTTCTCCACCCAGAAAGCCGAGTTATTCAAAATGGTGTCATACCCTTGGCTACCTTCACAGATTGGTTCATAGAGTTTCCACTCTGATGGCTTATCCGTTCCCGTTCCCTGCACGATGGCCATACAAAATTCACCCATCTCCAGGAAGTGTTCTTGCTCTGAGAAATGGTCTCTTCTTAATTTCTGCAGTACTCACTGTTTCATCTGTTCATGGAGCACCTAGCCTGTGCCTACATGCTTTCCTGTTCATCTCTTGTTGTATACCACATCCCACATTCTAGATTGTACACTTCCAGAAATAACATCTGAGTTTCTCTATTTTTTAAAATTTCCTCTGAGGCCTCAGTAAATGTATGTTGGGTAAAGACAGTGGAAAAGAGAGGGCAAGACAGATACATGAGTGACTTTGGAGGAAGAGTTCACAGAACTTTGTGATTACTGACTTACCAAGATGCTTCTTGGGGACTTATTTTTATTGGTATTCTGTTTAAACTCTTGAGATAATGGGTTCCATATACATCCATACTCCTGTGCAAAGATTCTTCCTTTTATTTGTCCTAAATTGCCCTTTATACTGATGATCCTATTTAAAGCATAAGGTCTATATGCCTTTTAAAGGTTAGGGCACTGTTTAGCCAGACGCCCAAATATTTATATACTGAGACCTACACGAGTGTTGTCTGATTAATACCTGTCTTCTTGGGAAAGCTGTGAATAATGTCAACATGAACTACATTATTCCTGCTAAAAATTCATCCATTTAGTTTAACTTGCATGTAATGACACCTGAAAGTCAGGAGCTGTTTGCTGAGCGCTGTTGCAATACTGTTGTAGCTCATTCATAACGAATGGCAATGAAGTACCTTCAGCATACCAAATGGGAGCATCAGCATAAATGGGAAATTTAGGGGCTCCTGGAAACCTTTAATAGGTGATGAATATAAAAGGAAAATGCAATGGGTCTCAGAGAAGCCCTTGTTTGGAAAAAAAAAAAAAGACACCTTCAGTAATAAAATTGAATCGGAAGTTAAAACTATGGTATTAAGCACATGCTCTACGTTAATGCCAGCTGAAATTTATCAAAATAGCTGAACAATAAAGAAGGTGGAGACGGAGCTATTAAGTAGGCCTGGGAGTTGCTGGGGAAGGGCAGAACCCTCCATTTTCTTTCCATCTTTCTCTTTTCTCCTTTTGATTCCTTCTCTTTCTCCCATTGCAAACATCAGCCTCCCCTCTTTCCTCCTTTCTCTCTCCGTCCTCTTTCCTACCTGTGAGCCTACCCTACCTCCTCTGCTGTCCTCTTCCCTCTCCGTTGTGAGTTTTAGGGTTTTGCAATTTGAGGGACCTTGAGACCATCTAATTTAGTCTCCTGCTTCTTCTGGATGGGGCTGAAGAGCCCAAGAGAAATTAACATAGTCACTCAAATCCCTCAGACGGTGAGTGAGAGGACCTGCCAGGAAGCACCACATCTTCGTCCTGAAAGTGACTGGGATGTCCTCTGTGCCCCTCATTCATCCAATGTGGAAGTACTTTCTAAAATAGCCGGGGACGTTAGCTTCTTTGAGAATATTTCCAGGGAGGGTGGCCTACTTCTTGGTTGGGTGTCTTATTATATTGTTGGTTAGGCACCTTATTATATAAAATTGTGATAGCAAGCTATTCTTTCGGTTAAATTCTGCCTCCCTCCGGCTTTCTTCTACTGTTCCTACTTCCATCTCCTGAATTTCAATGAAGGTTTTCTTTCATGTCCTTGTTCTTTAAATATGTGATGAAGTAACTGGACCTTCTTCAGCCTTTCCTTCTGTAAACCAAATATCTCTGATTCTGTTAACGGTTCCTCATGTCACATGGTTTATCCATCTCTTACCACTTTGCAGCCCTCTCCTTGGTGATCTCTAATCCGTGTCAGCCTTACAGAATGACAACAGATGTAGACACCATACTTCAAATAATATTTAATCCACACAAGCTGCAGTGTCATTATTACCTATCAAGATCTGGAAATTTGATCGGTTTATTAGTGCTCATCATGTTAGCTTATAGGGAGATTAGACTCCGCGGAAACCCTCACGTCTCCTCCATTTACACTGCCAGCAAGCCAGATTTTCCCAGCTCCTCGTATCTGATCATGTAGATGATTATAACATTATGTCTTCATCGCTATTGCCATAAAATTTGATCGTTTTGGTTTTGTGCCATGTTCCCCAGCAACCTGGGTTCTTTCCGGGTTGGTAACTCTCATCCACATTCCTACATTTTACAGTGCACCAGCAGCTTCCTACTGGTGAGCAGCCAACTTCGATCAAGGTGTAAATTTATTTTAACTACAACTAAATGCCTGTACTGTCACAGTGATATCTGCCAGATAGGATGTTGTGAGAGAGTCACTTGCTATGGAGTGGAATAGAGTACTCCTTTGCTTGTATCAGTTAAGGTACATTTGATAACAAGCAATAGAAATCAATTAGAAAAACACCTGGGGCACCCGGGTGACTTGGTCAGTTGAAAGTCCGACTCTTGGTTTCTGTGCAGGTCATGACCTCAGGGTCGTGAGATTGAGTCCCACATTGGGCTCCACACGCAGCAGGGAGTCTGCTTGAAATTCTCTCTCCCTCCCCCTCTCGCCTCCTCTAAACTAAATAAATACATCTTTGGGAAAACCCTTATGTCTCACAGAGCTAAATGAAGAATGGGGAGAGCAAATCTCAGAATGCACAATTCTATAGGTAAGTATTACATGTCTTCTAGAGATTGGTGAGTCCTAGTATCTGGGATTTTCATTCTACTTTCAAGATCCTTGGTGAAAAAAAATTTTGATTGATCCCATTTGGGTGCCACTGAGGACTGCGGAGCTGTCTTAGTTCCTGCTTCCCCTACTCTTGGTTGTCTCACTTGGCTCTGAGTCATGTAGTCGGAGGTACAAAGTATTGCTGCACATACATAGAACCATTGGACCCCGCTCCTGGGTTCCTGATTTCCTAGCGAAGAAAAAATAGTATAAGCTGGTAAAGCCCACGGCTGCCTACTAAGGGCATAGCAAAGTATAAAGTATAAAGAGAGTGCCAAAAGAAGAGAGTGTGTTCATTGGGACATAGGAGAATGGAGTCTCATTAGTATAGCAAGGTTGGATCTATGCAATCCTGAAGGGCAAACATGGGAGTAGTGGCAGGTTTTAAGACACAACCAAATGTCATTTTACCATAGGGGTGAGTCTGCCATCATTTTGCTGACCTCATTTGGCCAGCAAATAGTCATCAAATACTTATTCTGTGTTTACCATGTGTGAGTCATTAACAGAGGGGTTCGGGCAACCCTGGTGAATAAGGCAGATACAGTCTTGCTCTGGTGGGGCTTGTAATTCAGTGTGGGTCTGGGCACGTAATAGATAAGGAAACGGGAGAGAGAGAGTTTCAGATAACAGTGTTATAAAGAACACAAAAGGGGGGAGTGTGAAGGGGAACGACCTGCCTGATGCTTGGGCAGGGAAAGCCATTCTGAGAAGATGACGATTCAGTGGACGCCTGGACATCTCAGGAGACTGCCATGTATTGATTTGGGAGGCTAATGACACCTGCCTTGTTTTGTGGCATTTTGAGTCCTTTAGGACCTTTCCATATCCTCAATAATTCTGGTATTTGCAAATGAATCACGAACAGAGCAAGTCCGAGCCCTCGGTAGATTGCTGTCTGGTGATGACTCTTGACACGGCTCTGAGAATCTGGTGGCTCTTGGCCTGGAGGATGAGGCAGTGGTCCTTGGAGTTATCTAGCTTGGTATGGACGTGTGCAGCACATGCAGAAATTTAGATTTCATTTCCAAAAGCTTCGGGTGGGAGGTTCCGACTGCCCAGTTGCACTGCCCACTCTTGTCCACTGTTTTCCCATTGGCTCCCTCCTTAGACGCAGGTCCTGGAAGGACTTTGAGTTCTCAGAGATCAGCAGGCCCAAATCTGCATTTGAAACTCTAGAAAACTGAGCCGTCGGGTGCCTTGTCTCATATCACACAGGTAGTTAGGGCTTCTCCTGAGGTTCTGACCCAGGTTTCTTGTTTCTGGTTCGATCCTCATTCTTTCAGATCACCCTGGCCCTGAAGGCGGAGGAGGTGTTTTTTGAGAACTACATTTCAAACTAGGATGGGATCAAAGTTCACAACTAGTGTTAAAATAATTATTTTATAAAACTTCTAAAGATAAAATTATCGGTAGGTAAGAAAATATTTTATAGCTAAATGTAGTATATATCAGTAAAATATATTATTAAGAACAATTAACAAGGGGTAAATATTTTATAAAAATAAACAGTGATGGAATTACTCACACTGTGTAGTTGTGGGGAGGGGGAAAGTGGGTCATGGGAAGCTGCAGGGAGGAGCTGATAATGAACCTGAGTCTTAAAAAGTAAGTAGTAATTTACTAGGGAGTGGAGGTGGGAAGTACAGGGGAGATATCCCAGGAAGATTAGCATAGGGGGTGGGTTAGGGGATCATGTAGTGAGTTTGGAGACAGAGGCCAGAGAGGAGAGAAGAAGGCAGATAGGACCAGGGTGCTAAGAGCCTTGCTTGCTTTGTGGAAGGTTTTTAGCCATCCTATAGAAAAACTCCATTCAGGAGCACTTTCTGCAATCTTGGACATCTTTGATATTTGTGCTGTTCTATATGGTAGCCATAGGTAACTGCTGAGCACTTAAAACGGGACTAGTGCAATGGAGGGTCTTTAACTTTAAGGAACTAAAATATAAATTTAAATAGACGCACACAGCTAGTGGCTACCGTATCGGACAGCTTTAGAGCCTCAGAACACTGTGGAACCATGAGAGGCTCTAGAGAGGTGAGTGATGTCATTAGGTATATGTTTTCTGATTCCTCAAATGGAGGAGTCGTTAATGTGAAGCTGTGTTTTTGCAATTCTAGGACAGTCAACCACATAATTGGTTG